>NC_090212.1:5865000-6228750 GCF_033026475.1 Channa argus
ATACTGACAGTGTGCATGTTGACACCTTAGGAAACCTGGACAAACATGAGGAAATGGAGAAGCTTCTAGCCAAGTTCCTGGGTGTGGAGTCAGCCATGGCGTTTGGGATGGGGTTTGCAACCAACTCAATGAACATACCAGCACTGGCTGGCAAGGTAAGACAACAGGTGACAGAAGGTATATCAGCAGAGCTGATCTTATTCTTGGAGCAAAATTTTCTTATCCGTACTCTTTGGCTTCCTAATTATTTCACAACTAGATTTCCTCAGATTGTGATTTTTCTTTTTCTTTGTTTCTCTGCTACTCACTTTGTACATATTATGGGAATATTGGTTTGTTTTGGCCAGTCAACCCACTTACAATTGTTGAAAAATAAATAATTCCTCATCTAGTTTTTTTTTTCCAGTTCTGAGTACAGCCTCCAACAAAACCCTCCCTAAAACACTACCACAGAGCACCAATAGCACCACATACAGCCCTCAGTCCTCTTATCAGGAAAAAAATACTTCTGTTTGCATTGAGAGCGTGTCAGCGAGGAAAATTAACAAAAGAGCTTAGTTTGTTTTGGTACATTGCTGCTGACATTTGGTAGGAAAATACTTCACCAGGTAGTTTCTCCACAGTTGAGTGCAAAGAGTGGAGGGTTGTTGGACAGCAGCTTTGAATTCCTTTTTTTTTTTTTTTTTTTTTGTGAAATGATGCAGACCTGTTGGCGAACAGGGGTATGTTTTCTACAGAAGTGAAGTTGCTCAGTTCCTCTCTTACATAGCAACTAAAATTATCAATAAACCAATGTTAAGATGATGTGTACATGTGATTGTATACGGTTTTACAGAGAGAGAGAGAGAGAATAAATGAATAATTGATGGAAATGTTCTGATGTCCTGCAGGGCTGTCTGATTCTCAGTGATGAATTGAACCATGCCTCTCTGGTACTGGGAGCCAGACTCTCAGGGTCCACCATCCGAGTCTTCAAACACAACAGTGAGTCTGTGGAGACAAATAGTTCCTCTTCTCAGAATGTCAGCATATGTCCATATGCAGTTGTTATTGGAAGTTGATATGCACTATACATAGAGATGACTGTCGTGGCAATATGTAAATATTTTATTTGAAGTATTTTTGGGGGGGGTTGAGTTTGAAGGATTTTATATCGTATTTAATTAAAAAAAAAAAACTAATAATTTGGCAATTGTTTAGTTTATTTTGGGTTTTATGACACATTTCAAAATATGCATGTCAGGCAAACATACAAACAGCACATCCAACAGTTGGTTAAATGTTCTTTAGTAAGTTTTGCCTTTTTGCAGACGTTTTGTAATGGCTCTAAAGATTAGCTCCCAGTGATGACAACTGCAGTGAATTTCTGCCAACACAGCTGCTACCACAGCTTTTATTTTGAGTGTAACTCTCTTGATTTTCTTGACAGATATGCAGAGTCTGGAGAAACTCCTGAGAGAAGCCATAGTTCATGGGCAGCCCAGGACTCACAGACCATGGAAGAAGATACTCATTGTAGTGGAGGGCATTTACAGGTAGCATTTTCATTTGCTTTATTATAATATACAATATTTTAGTACTTCTAGTTTTCTAAATACTGAGGCAGTTCAGCGTTCTGTTATACTGTTACCACACTTGAAGAGTTGCTAACCATAGCAATGGAACAATAGGCATTACCTGCTTTAAAATACTAAAATTCCTTCCTTGTTTCAACATGACAACTGCCTACATAATTGCACAAGAAGTAGACTAGCTTTTAAATCAACTGACTTGTGTTTAAAATTCTATACTGATTGAAAATGGGCTGTTGTTTTTGTTAATTCTGATGGTGATGATAATGATTAGTATTAATTTCAGTATTAGTATTAGTATGTTAGGTTCAACATAATTTTCTGTTAGTTTAGAAACTGCAAAGAATGTACACACCCACACACACCCAAACACAGGGTTCCATTAACAGCCGTTATCTTCTGTTGGCTGTTCATGTGGTTACTCTACTCTTCCTGACTGAGTAATTCAGGAAGCTGTACTATGTTCTGCGGCTGCAACTTAAAAGCAAAATTGACAAAACATGTTTACTACTCTGTTACCCATGACTCTCATGGCTTACGTTTTTTAAATATGTTAAATAAATATTAAGCATGAGCGTGTTCAGCTGTTCACAGTCCCCAGCAGTTGTTAACTCGACCCCTTGAGTTCAAATTTTCAGTATTGTCAGGAAAAAAATTGACCTGGCTCTTCACTAACGAGGTCACTTCCTACTTTGCTTTTTTTTTTTACCGCAGTATGGAGGGAAGTATAGTACGCCTGCCAGAAGTGATAGCCCTGAAGAAACGCTACCGTGCCTACCTTTACCTGGATGAGGCTCACTGCATAGGGGCCCTTGGTCCAAAAGGAAGAGGTGTGGTCGATTATTTTGGGCTTGACGCTAGCGATGTGGATGTCATGATGGGCACCTTTACCAAGAGCTTTGGTGCTGCGGGGGGATACATTGCAGGCAAACGGGTGAGGATGGAGGATAGTTTTATATAATTTGTTTTTGACGGCAGCTTTAAAATATGTGCACATAAGGGATACCAATGCCAAGGAGGAAGCTGAATTCAAACTCTTATAGTCACAGGTCTTGGATAGATTTCCAGTTCAGAAACCTTGTGTAAATTAATTACAAACATTGAATGTACTCTAGATCTGACCACTAATCCCTGTTCTCAAGATCAGACATCAAAGTGTCCTCGGACAAATGGAGATCTGGCATCCCAGCACTTTTTTGTGCAGCCTTGTAGCTTATATCAGCTCAGTCCCATGACGACACACTCTTATCAAACCCCAGAAATCTTGATTCAACATTTTGTCTTCATGCAATGCTGAAAAGATGGTGTCTTAAAAATGTTTCAGGAAATGAAATGCCCAAGAAAAAGATTTTAAGCATGAATTTTTTGTTGCTCACTTACTCTCACCACCTTCAGTGCATGATCTGTTTTTTTTAAACAAAAAATGACGAGTTCGAGGATAAAATGTTTATGTCTTATCAAGTTACAGGAAGTAGCTCAAAATAAGCGTGTTAACCTGCATATCTTTTCAATGTATCATTACAAAGCCAACACACCTAATTTTCTAGTTTTCGATGTGGAAGGACAAAACTATGAGTCACAACTACATTTTTCTAAACGTATTGCAACATGCAGTTTGCAATGGATGTCTGAGGGTTTTACTATTAGCTTCATAAGCACTGTGACACAATTTTCATTATATTGGTCTGATTATGCTGTGGCTGACATTTTCTGCAGCTGTCTTCACTTCCTGCTTGTTCATCACATGTTTGGCTTTTAGCAAATGCATGCTCAACTGGCTCCAGGCCATGTTATTAACTTGATTAGTGCAGAATATTTCACTTTACAAAGATGAATTCAAAACATCCTAAGAACAAGCAGGAAATGAACACAGCTGTAGTAAGGGCCTGGCAGAGATCACAGGAAAGAAACTTGGCATGTTGTGATGTCCAGACTTCAGGCAATCATTAACAGCAAAGGATTTGCAACCAAGCTCAATTTTTATTCATGTGTATATTTTATCAAATAAATACAAATACTACTGTCAGGACATCTTGCTTGTTTAATTTCAAACCCATTGTGGTAGAATACCAGAGCCAGTATGAAGAAATATTCAAACTATTGTGGTACATTTTATGTTAAAATCAGTGCAAACCATATTTTCCATTTGTTTTTTAAATTAATGGTTAAAAACTGTTCATGAGTGAGGAAAGCAAGTGAGTCTAATGTAAGCCTCACCAAGTCTCAGTTACAAATAGTTCCAAACCCTGGAGAGTAGGAAGAACAGTATATAATTCATCAATGTCTTCATATATCTCCTGTGTGTCTGCTGGGTTTAGGAGCTTATTGAGTACCTGCGATCCCATTCCCACAGTGCAGTCTATGCCACCTCAATGTCTCCTCCTGTGGTGGAACAAATCATCACTTCCATGAAGTGCATTATGGGCGATGATGGCACAACGATAGGTGAGTTCAGTTTGAACCAATGTATTCAGCTTCTCAGATTTAAGAAAAATAATAGAGAAAGGATGTAGACATTTTAACTGTAAATATTAGCTTCAGATGAACACAGTGCCTCCCTTTTTTATTCCCATCCCACCCCTACAAGCCCCTTGATTACTTCAAAAGAAAACTGACATGCTTAATAAAGAAAGATGCACTGTGCCACGAAAAAATTATTGAAAACTTCAAGTTGTTGTACAGTAAGCTGACAATGAAGCTAAATATAATAGATGTATTTTTTTAACAGTGAATGTACTTTTTATCAGAAAACTAATATCTTACCATATAATCCAAACATGTTGCTTTGGATTTTTTGTTTTACAGCATGAAGTTTAATCTTAGCTGTAATTTTCACTATTAGTCACCAGGTGTCACTGCAAACTAGTAGAAATCAATGGACTCAGCAGCAATAATTGTAGGACTAGTTATTCTGCATATAGGAGAATAGACATGACTACAGGGATCAGTAGTTTTTTGATTTTGCTCGTGGAAATGTGTATTATCTGTCCTTGTTGGTTGATGTCTATAGTTTAACTCATCCAGTTCCACATCTTAGTTTTAAATATCCAAAAGATAATTAAGAAGTCTCATGAATATGACAAATACATTTATTATGAAAATTGAGCAGTCATCAGAAAATAAATTCTTGAATTTACATTTTTGACAGGCAAAATTTAATTATCAATATCATGAGTTAGTTTCCCCCTTCAAGTCATTTTCTGTCCTTCTTAATTTTCAAAATGTAATTACAGATATATCTTTATCAGTATTTTGACTAGTCAAACTTGTGAAGCAAGTATTGTAATTTCCACTTTTGGCTAGTTGCAGAAGTCAGTAACACAATGGAATCATGTTGTTTCACATATCCAAAAAGGTAATTTTAACTATTGGAATTGTTATTAGTCAGTGTATGTAGTATTTGTATATGTAGATGTTTTGAATTGTAATAGTCAAAATGCTATGTTAGATATTCAAAATGTATTTACAGATATTCAAATGAAACCATCTACATGTGACAGTTTGCTATACTACTTAGATTTCTGACTTCCAGGCTGACTGTAAATGATAGTGATATCCCAAATGTTCACATATGGCTAAATCCTAACGTCAACTAGACTTTTCAAATCTCTCACCTGAACCCAAACAGAACAAACTGGTCAGAGCTTACTATGGGCAACACAAAGCCTGGGAAGAAGCACTGAGTTCATTTTAGGTAGTTACTTCCAGTTAAACTGCTGTCCTAGGTGTAAATGGCTCCCTAAATAAAAGACTGTTAATTAGATGACAAAACATGACATAAAGTCTGTCCATCTAAAACTGCCTTATAATAATAAAATAACTTTGATGAATGGATGGCTGTGATTTCATAGTATATTTCATGTATTTGATGGATTGAGCGTTATGTGATCAGAAGACAAAATAAAATAAAGTAAGCTTCAGTCTTTGTGCTATTTTTGGAATAGACCCAAGTCATTTGTCTGGTCAGAAAAACTGCTCCATGTTTGCAGCTATCAGCAATGGGGTTTTGTGAGTAGTTGTGAATCTAAATTTGTATGCACACTGAAAAGACTTTGAAAAACAAGGTTTACCTCAAACACAAGACTGCAAAGAAGCAAGTGAAGAAAAGTGAAGAAATCTCCTGTGGGAGAAGAAAAACCTTACACAGAAACTAAGCTCATGTCTCCCTATGTGCCTGGATTTTGTAATACTATCCTCATGAATGCACTTGTTTTTAGCTGCTTGTCAAACCTTTTATTTTCTATCTTTCCAAAGCATCATTAACTTTTCTTTTGGAAGTTTCAAATTTTCTTTCTTTTCTTTTCAACCACAAATATTATACCTGGTAAAAAGATGTTGTAGAAAGAGAGTAGTCTTTGTGTAGCTCTTAATATCAGACCAGAGATGAAGGATGTTCAGTGCATTTCTATAAATATCCAGATGTTGCATTAATAACACATCAGCTTGGTACAAAAAAATGATTCCATGGGTTAACGTATTTTCAGTTTGCAGTTGTTGCATTTGCTGTCAGCTCTCATGTTTGAAACTCTTTTTTTCATGGTCCCCAGGCAGGGAACGTGTGCGACAGCTAGCAGAGAACACAGTCTATTTCCGTAAAAAGCTTCGAGAAATGGGCTTCATCATTTATGGCAACAATGACTCTCCTGTCGTACCCATGATGCTCTACATGCCTGCAAAGATAGGGTGAGTCTCAAGCTTTGGACTAGACACTGCTAGTAGATTATCTCTTCTGACTCTCCCTGTTACCTTTAATTCAGTACAGTCTAATAATAAAATGGTTCAGAGTTAATTTGTCATAAAACAAATATAAATTACAATATGCAACTTTTGGATATCAAGCTAGCAGTAGCATGATACCCAAAATCAATCCACTCCAGTCCTTAAGCTTTTATTCTTATTAAATTACAGTAAATAAGAAGCTATAAAATGTACAAATCAACATGAAATTGCCAGTGATTTTAGATGGGTCTAGGTTTTTAACAGCCATGTTAGGAAATGTTTTTGAGCATATTTCTACAGAAATAAAAAGATATGTTGAAGAAAAAGGCCTAAAGTCTATCTTAATAAAATTATTACTTTAGCTTAAGGTTTGAAGGGAAAGTGAACATGTGTATTATAACATTATTTGGTAGATTTGATGGTTCCATGCTTTGATTTTTAATTTTTTTTTATTAAATAGCTAAATATAAAAACACATACAAATACAACATAATTACAATTCAAATACAAATAAAGCAAAATCTTAAAATTTCCTTAAATAACAATATCCCCAACTTCCCAATTAGGACAATTAAAAAAAATGTGTCCTCATGTTAATTTTGCTGTTGTCTCCAAAATGTTGTCCCTCCAGAGCATTTGCTAGGGAGATGTTGAAGAGGAACATTGGGGTGGTTGTGGTGGGCTTCCCTGCTACGCCCATAATTGAGTCCCGGGCCCGCTTCTGCATCTCAGCCGCCCACACAAAAGATATGCTCGACAAGGTAACTTTACACCTTTGCTCCAAACCTGTGGAAAGATAAGTCACTTAAAAATGCCTTTTTAAATGCCTGTTTTCCATTTATCTGCTAGCCTCTGATTATACCCAGCTTCTGCATACTTACTGCCTTATATGCAGTGCATCATCTGTTTTTCTTTCTTTTTTAATTAATACTAAACTCAGCTGTGTTTTTGCTAAATTTAGTTCTTTGGCTAATTTCTGGACGTGTGCACTCTTCAGGTTTTGTCAGTTTTTCAGCAACTTTCTTTTAGCTATATTTTTTAGCACAGTCCACAAGGAAGAGTAGAAATATTTAACCATTAGCAGACTAATTCCAAAGTTTTAAAATCATTTTAAGTTTTGTTCTAATTTTGGACATTGAAGAGAAGGGGAAGTTTAATAAGTGGAAAAACAGTTTATAATTGGAAGAACACAAGCATGGTGTCTTGTGACCTCAGATCTGCCAAGCGAGAATCCTTTGAGTCACCCAGACACTGAATCCCTCCTTATGGACTTGAAAAAAGACAAGTCTCCCTCCGGGATGAACACATTTCCAAGCAATGTCCAGTTGATGTGACTCCATTCAAAATTTAAAGTTTCAGGTGTCAGAGGCAGATGAATCTACAATGTATTTGCAGTGCATTCCCAGTGTTAAGAGTTTCTAACTCATCACTTTAACATTCCCCTTTACTCATTGTGTTGGTCTACACAAGTGCAAAGCTTTGATTGCTCTTGGCAGCACATCAAAAAGCCACCCACTCCTCTCAACAAGGGCTCTTCTACTATATGAAATGAGCTCACTTCAGACCTGCCTGCTCTTCCTCTAAGAGCCACTGTCTTACGCTATAGTGTTTCTCTCATTTTAACCTGAGTTTAGATCATCTCAGACAGCAGTTGAACCTGCCTTTCCAACATAATTGGCGTGCTCTTGTGGCACAGTTGGCTCAGATGCAGATTGTGTCTCCAGGAAGTACTGTCTATTCTAGTCTGATCAGGTTCCTTTCTTTTTCTTGCGCTTTAAAAAAATAAAATAAAATAAGTAGGAGACAGGGAAGCGGGGATATTGTAGAGCTGCAGTGCTTTTATCTGTCATGATGTTAAAATCTCCCTCTGTTAGCCTTCCTCTCTGTATCGTCTTCTGCGCTTTGATGTGTCATGGGGATTTGTGTTTCTTTTATCTATTGCTGAGCTTTCGCAGTTTCGTCTCGTAATTTACACACATGCACCAACAATTAAATGAAACTTAATTTTTTTTTGTTTTTATCCTTCTAAGGATCTTTGTCATGGTCCACATTAATACTTTGGCCTTAAACAAATATAAGTCTAGTGAATGGATGCACTGATGGTGACATTTTACTAGAACTGCAAAGTGATGAAAAGCTGCACTAATCAGTAGTTTTAATGTGCAACTGTTCTAATAAATGTATATAATGTGAGAAGGAAGCTCATCAGAAGTAACAAACCCACAGAGAAAGATCAGCTGACACTGCAATCCCTTTGCGCTCAGTGGAGCATTTCACACATTGTCAGCTTGTTGTTTCTGTTTATAGCCTGCAATTGTCTTGGTTCACTCTCACCAGTGTAACTAGTATCCTCTCAAGCTGCAGCAGGCAGCCGTTTGCAGTGGAAAAAGCTCTGTCCTGCTGGTTAGACAGTGTACAATGCATTTCAAACAGCAAATTTGGCAGCAAGTTTATTAACTGTGTCTGGGAAGTTACTTAAAATCCATAATAAATAACTTATTGCGCATTAATCATTGAAAAAGTAAGCAAGCACCTATTACGATTACAATTAAAGTTACAAATTATATTGTTGGTATACTATAATTACTTACCCTAACTTCATCTGGTGGTTTTACGCTCAACAAACCTAGTTAAGGTGTGGTGACTAGACGTGGATGTCCCCATGGCTACCCCAGCCAAGACGGCATTAAATAAGACAACAATGGAATTGCCGAGTGTCCCATATCTCCTTTTTAATTAAGACAACTAGAAATGCAAACACATGCATCACTTTGATCGGTAAATAGGCAATTATTTGCTAAAGGTGGGCACACCCCTATCAACTGTAGTGCCGATGTGAATGTGATTTGGTCAGAGCTAGTCGGGCCAGGTCAGTGTCAGTCTGACTTAGTCTGTGCTGACAGTTGACAGAGAAACGTCTTGAGCGTGAGCTGTGTAAAGATTCTAGTCTTTGAGCGCAACACAGACTCCACAACAATACTCATACATATTTAATAGCAAGTACATTAGTGACCTCACACATTCCCCATACAAATGTTTAAAAGGGATGCATTTCCCCAAGTGGGCAAAAAACCAGTCAGTGCAACTTTAATCAAAAACTGTTTTCAAGAAAGCAAATTGCATTATGCAACAAAGCTGAAATTTCATGTGACAGAAACATTGAATTAGATTAAAAATGTTTTAATTACTTAGAATGAGTAATTTTTTCTTTTTTTTTTTCTAAATTTTTAGTTGTAGTTTAGTAGTTGTTCTATCTTGTTGAAAACACAATAAGGAGCCAAACATTTCACTGCAGTGCTCTGTGTTCAAATCCTGCCAAGGAACAATGTCACATTCCCTCCATCCAATAATTGTAAAGCCATTTCATTGATCATAATCGCTTGAAACTTTGTGGGTGAATTGGAAATCATGGAGACTTGAGGCGGAAAATCTTTTTTTGATGAGCTATAGCCAGAACCAATACTTGCTGCTGTTTAGCTGACATATCTGTAAAAAGCCATCTACTCCTCTATCGTAATAAGATGTCCTACTGGTGACTTCACCTTTCATCCAAGCAATAGGAATGAAAAATTGGAACAACTGGGTCCAACTGCAGTATTAAAGTTTGTGGTGTTCCTGCCAAATATTTAATCTTATAAGACAGGTTTGTTTTTCCATTAAAAACCTTTTTTGGTGCAACTTTAAATTTCCTCAAGCCACATATTGCCCTTCAAGTTGACAGCTTTTTTATTGTATAAATGTTTCCACAGGCTCTGAGTGTCATCAGCGAGGTAGGGGACCTTCTTCAGCTCAAGTACTCCAGACACAGAAAACAGCCAGCTTTGCTGCGGCCTTATGACAATGACGTGTATGAGGACATTGACGACTGATGAACCACTCCTCTCCTGAAGTGGTTTGAACCGGAACAACCCCAGAAAATATAGAACGGGTCAAGATGGATCACAAGTCTTCCACAAGGAATGAGATGTGCACAGGTGCCCCTTGTCACTTGCTTGCTGTTACATAACCACCCAACAACAGGAAAATACCTAAGACTATCATCTAATTCTATTTTGCCTTACATTAAAAAGATGCCGAACTTGTTGTGAACAGACTGAGAAGAACTCTGCTTTTGACTGTTTGTGGTTTTTCTTTTTCTTTTTTTTTTTTGGAGGTGGCATCACCTCTGTAATGCTTGTAGCATTTGCCTTGTGTAGCCTTTTTGTGTCACGTCTCTGCTTTCCAAATGTCTCAAACTATGAGCTTCTTTGTTCACTAATACTTTTCATCAGCAACTTAAGTTAGGTGGCTTTTATTTATGGATATTTTAGACTTAAATGAATCAAAACCTCTTCCAGCTTTCATTCAGAAGAGTTCAGATTAATGCGATATGCTGAAGCACTGGATGCTGTTTGAATGGGACCACAAAGTCCCCAAGACTGAAAATTAAATGAAGTACAATGTCCAAACGAGGTTCATATTTGGATAATTTATTAACTATTCAAACTTGTTTTTTCTGCCATTATTTTTATTGTTGTTATTTTATAAATTTTTTCACATTTACAGATTTTCATTGGGGGGTACTTCATCTTTTCCTACAGCCCCCCCCCCCCAAACAACCTATAGTGTTAATGTTCAATGAGATACTGACACCCAGAAGCCATTCAGTTTCTGAGTTGTAACATGACCAAACGTGTCTTAATTAATGACCATTTTGACCAGATAATATTCCAACCTCAGTCCTTCTAGATTGTCAAAATTATACAGTAGGTCCTGTTGTACTGTAGTAGTATATTGTTTCACAATAATAATGTTTGGACGATTTTAGAATTTTAGGAAATCAATTGTTTCTACATGAAAGTGGACACTGCTCCCAAGTTGTTGTGCTAAATATAAATTACAGTAGACTTATTAGTTGATTAACTAAACACAAAGAGTTTCAGCTTTAACTTTAAAAGAATATCAGTGGTCAATAAGATTTTGTGATGCTAGTAAGCACACGACTGGCAGAGCTAAACTTGCTGTGTCCATTCTATGACGTAGCTAAGCCAAACACCTTCTTTGTCTTAAAGCATTTAACAATCAATTGAAAAGCTAATAAGAATAAGAAATTGTAAACAACAGCTTGAGAACTTCAAGATAAATAATGTTTCCTCAGTTGACACCAGCTCTGGGTTGGCCAGTACAATAGTACCAAAATGGGATCTAATCTGCAAACACATTTAAACAAGTTGGTCAACAGCCATGCAATTTAATATTTGCATTATTAGTCATTTGTATTTCAGCACTCGTACATCAACAGCTAATTATTCTTCCAAACATTTAATTGCATCTTTTGTGCAGTAATTGAATTATCAGGTTGGATAATCATGTTACATCCTCATTGACACAGCAACTAATTATAGTATTTTGCATTCCCTGGTGACTCTATTTGAGAATGATTTAATTCAACTTAATTATAGCTTAATTACATCTACTCGAAACACAGTGAGTGCGTTTAAAAACTACAAAAATCTTGAAAGATTCTCCGCCAGTTTTCCTAAAACATAAAAGAAAGTAACATTGTAAATCACACAGATTACTGGTAATGTATGGAAACTTGAATAAGCAATGAAGTTTCTGGTTGTCCTTGACACATGGATTTGGCAGGGCTCTTGATGTCACCTGTTGCCATCTTTGGCATTGGTTTTTACTTGACAAAGCTAATGTGATTTTAATATTCAATAATGCAAAGAACTGTCAAATTATTCTTGTTTTGTAGAAACCCCTCTATCTGCTGATTGTATTGCAAACTACTGTTTTCAGTTTATTGAAAGAAATTTAATATTTTGTATTCGCACATCTCCAGTCCCAAGAGGAGAATATTTAAATGCTTGAGATGGAACTAGTCTTAGAAAATGCTGAGTCATATCCAATTGTGATTATTAGCAATAACCTTATCGCTCTGTGTTTGATAACTTTAATCAGTGTGTGACTGGGGATAAGGCTGTTTGCTCGCTCGCATGGTTTTGGATATTAATGGGTGTGGGACTGCACTTTAGTTTGCTCTTCTTTAACCATTATGTCTTTTAAATTCTCATCTTTTAACACTCCTTACCAACAGCAGCTCCAAAAAATATGCCTCATGCTTACATTCACATTTGCATGTGTGCACATTGACAAGTATTGTGTAAACACTTGTTCCTTTTTACTAGTGCATGTGCAATAAGTATTTATGTCCGAAGCTCCTCTGCACCACAGCTGTTGTGCTATAGGTGACTTTTCTTTTTTTTTTTTCAATATTTTTATAAAAATCCACTTCATTGTAGAAAACGTTTGAGTTGGCATAACTGTAAGGAGTCTGAAGATGTTTGCCTGTAACTGTAAGAGCAGAGATGTTATTGTAACAACGCCACAACCTGAATCACAAATGACTATCCATGATGTAAAGAGTTATGCTATTGTTTATATCCAAACAGAATGTCTTATGTATTCATTATGTTTGCTAAAATGATGGTAAAAGCAGACACTGAGAACATGTTTTAATATGAAAGTAATCAAGTAAATCCAATAGTGTATAAGAGACATTTGGGTTTTACATAAGATCTCTACTCAACGTCTGCCTTCAGAATTATTGGTACTTTATGAAAAATAACCAGGTATACTGTGAAACTTAAAATAGGATTCCAGTTCATCCTGGATGTTCTATTTCTAAATGCTACCTTATGTTCCCTTTGTGTTCTCAACCATCAAATCAATTTGATGTTGGAAAAAAAAGGAATGCACAAGAGCAGAAAGACCTTCATGTCTTTTGAAAGGTTTGTTGATGGAAGATAACGCAAACTACAACTATGAGATATGGTCCCGCTTTTTTGTAGAAAGTTTATATTGTTTCATTGAAAAGAAACCTAATATTTTGTTTACTGTGGATTAACGTGGGAGAGATGGTTGTCACTATTATTGACAGCTTTTGTTCAAAGCACTAGTGTGCCAGTAATACGAGTCATGTTTGTGCACATTACCACACTTGAGAATAATTTCCTGATGTAGTGCCTTTGAAGAAATTGATTAGTATTCACACAATAGTGTCATAATGTGGATTGTTTGTCTTTTAGAATCTTATTTAACTGCTTTTACTACCTTTGTCTTTACCAGTATTTATAATTGGCACTGTGTTCCCTGTTGACTAATTGCCATACATTTGATTATAGAAATTGCACTTTTTGCATCATGTCCGCAAATTATGTACACCTATGGTTTCACTGATGTTAATGATAGTAGATGATTAAAAGAATAAAACTAAGTTATTCACGCCTTCATTTTGTTAAGACTTAACTTTCACCCAAATTGTTTATATTCTGATAATCTACCTTCGTGTGACGAATGATGTTTAGAGGATGTAGGATGGGCACGGCAAGATTTCAATGTTATATTTTATTATGAACTTTATTTTTAAATAATGCGCATAATAATAGAATTTTCTTTTTAGCATTTTCCCTCATCGTCCCTCTGATGAGCCCCCCCTGGCACCTCCTGATATCAAATGTCTGATATAGAATGTCTGTAACTCAATGAGTGGTGAGTTTTGGGCATTTGGGTTTGCTGTGCCATTTAAACTAACTGAAGTACAAAGAAAGTATTCAAAGTCCTGCCCTGTAAGTTTACGTAACCATTTTTTTTTTCATGTAGCAGTATTTAAACCTCTTCTCTCTTCAACTTCTCTCCCTCTCTGCTCCTGCAGCTGTCTTTTTTCTCATCCCCTCTCATTGTTTTACTCTGCTGCACAAATGGCTACGGCTGGTAAGGTAAGTACACAATTCAGTACAGGAATAGATAAGTAGTTATTTAGATCTCAATTAATAAAACATGTTTGTGTATGTGATGTTAGTTCAGTGTGGATGAATGTAAAATATCAAGCTGATACCTGACAATGCTGTTCACTGCTCTTGTGCCGTGTCTACTATCAAATCATGTGCACATGCAAGAACGACCTTATTGTTCTTCCAATTAACACATTTTTACCAAAGATAAATACAATTCTGTTATTTTTCTCTTCCTTCTGGCTCTTTGAAACATTGCACATCCTGACTTGACTTATCACCAAGTTTAAAACTATTTAGACAGTTTTTTTGCGCAACTGTGGATATTGGCAAAGCTGAATGCGGTGGTACGTCAAAACTCAATGTATCGTAGAACCTTGGCGCAATAAACCAATAACCAAGAATTTTAAATGTAAACATCATTCATCAACTTTGTTTGTTGTTTACTCAGTGATGCTAAACAAACCTTGAATCAAACTGTACTCTTTTAATAATTCCGTCTGCTGCTGGTGTGGACTTTAGTCTCTTGCTTTTTATGTGGTGTTTGCTTCTTCCAGACCCAGCTGTATCAGGCATTAAACCACTGCACCCTACAATACATGTAGTGTGTGTATAGCAAAATAAAAACATTCTTGGAATTCCTCAACTCTGCCAAGTCGATATACTAAATGCAATTGAAAGCACGTTACTTGAGTGGGTGCTTGAAATCCTTCCGTACAGCCATTTTAGTATAGATGTTTACCTGCAGCATCATCCCGTAGTGGAGATATAATGTGCGTGTCACTTCTGTGTAGGTTATCAAGTGCAAGGCTGCAGTGGCGTGGGAGCCCAACAAGCCTTTAGTGATTGAGGAGATTGAAGTAGCCCCTCCCCAGGCCAACGAGGTCCGCATCAAGGTGAGAAACGTTTGTTAACTAAAATACACATTTAGAAGCACAGGAATGTCTTACTGCTCAAGACCAGATGTTTTTGACACGTGGACAGGAGGAGCTGGGGATTAATCCACCAGCACCTCAACTGATAAATGACTGCTCTACCACCTGAGCCACAAATGCTCCCTGTCACACTTATGCATTGGATTTTAGAAAAAATATGACCAGACCATCCAACTTCTTGCTGTTCAGGGAAGTGATTCAGTAAAATGTACATTGCTAAGAAAGCAATAAACAAACAAAACAAACAAAAGGTGTCAGTCATTTCAATATGTGATCAATGTCATCGGTGCAGATTCTGGCAACTGGGGTGTGCCACACTGACCTGTACCACATGTTCGAGGGAATGCATAAAGATGGTTTCCCAGCAGTTCTTGGCCATGAGGGAGCAGGTATCGTGGAGAGTGTCGGACCTGGAGTCACTGAATTTCAGCCAGGTAACTTAAAGCTAACAACCTCACCTTTGACTCATTGTTCATCTGTAGTAGCAATGGTTTGACCAAAGCATACTGTTTATGCACCATCCAGTTCAGTTTAAGAAAACACTTACTTGGATTTTAAGGTTTAATTACAAATTGGCCTAAAGTTAGTTTGACGTTGCATCATTTAAATTTGAATTGCAGGAGACAAGGTGATTCCTCTGTTCATCTCACAGTGTAGAGAATGTCGCTTCTGTAAGAGTCCCAAGACCAACCAATGTGAAAAAGGATGGTGAGCACATTGTTTTCTTCTGCTCTGTCATTCCAAAATGTTCTGTTTTCCTCATAACCTTAGCGTTGTCCCAACATAGGTCCTTCAAGCCATTGTATTTGTGCTAGCAAACGTTCGGCTTCCCCTGCACATGGTACACTCCCTTAACTTCATGGGATTGAGAAAAGCCCCACCTGCCTGAGCAGCACCTCATACCACAATATTGACCAAACCTTAATGTTAGTAGTGTGCAAATAAATTGTTTGCACAAAATGAAATGAAAAACTCTATACATTTTTTCCATGTATATGTGCAAACCTGTGTGTGCAATTCTGTTTCTCTTTTACTCTAAAACTATGCTAGTGGCATAACTTTAGGTCGTACTTGACACCACCCTTTGTTTGGATATTTAATATTTTTGGCTTATTGCTCAGGTTAACAGAACAGAATATCCAAACTCTGATCTAGGTTGCAATTTCATTGTAATTGTCTGTTCAGGGCTGTTGATCGTCACGATGTAATGGCTTCACCAGAAACTCGGTTTACCTGTAAGGGGAAGAAGGTGCTGCAGTTTATGGGAACCAGTACCTTCTCTGAGTACACTGTTGTTAACATGATCGCTGTAGCTAAGATCGACCCTGCTGCCCCTCTGGACAAAGTCTGTCTCCTTGGATGTGGGATCTGCACAGGATTTGGAGCAGCAGTTAATACTGCTAAGGTGTGTTTGTTTATTGTTGGTGATAATCAGACGTAAGGCTAATGTTCCCCTCATTGTTCTTAGTTCAGTCATCTTCTGTAGTCATTGATAATTGGAGGACCCAAAATAGCGTGTTAACCAGAGTCTTTTGACTTCAGGTGGAACCAGGCTCCACATGTGCTGTGTTTGGCCTGGGAGCTGTGGGTTTGGCTGCAGTCATGGGCTGCAAGTCTGCAGGAGCCAAGAGGATCATCGCTGTTGACGTCAATCCAGACAAGTTTGAAAAAGCCAAGGTGTTTGGGGCGACCGACTTTGTGAACCCCAAGGATCACAACAAACCCATCAGCCAAGTGCTGGCTGAGATGACCAATGGAGGAGTGGACTATTCCCTGGAATGCGTTGGGAATGTGGCTGTCATGGTGAGCCGATAAACAGATGTACATAGAGAGTTAATGTAAACGGGTTCAGGAACACAAACTATTTTGAAGATTCTATCAAAATAAAACTCATTATCCAATTTGGACAGTTGAACCACTTTGGTCATAATCTTAGTTATTATTCTTACTACTTTGTGCTGTTTCTCCATCTAGCGCAGTGCTTTGGAGTCTTGTGTGAAAGGTTGGGGCGTCAGCGTGCTGGTTGGCTGGACGGACATGCATGACTTTGCTGCCCGACCCATTCAGCTCATATCTGGACGGACATGGAAAGGCTCACTGTTTGGAGGTGAGACAAAACTAAAAAAATAAAAAAGATAGATAGATAGATAGATAGGTAGATAGGTAGATAGAGAGATAGAATAACAGATAAAAATAGTAACTGTTAGTTTTAGGTGGTTATTAGTCATTTTCTTAAAAATAGGAAGACAATTTGGCAGAACAAGTGGAGAGAGAGAAGCTCATCGGGTCAAGTTTCATTGATCACAGGTCTGCATGACCTTGTCTGGCATTTCTCATTTAATTGGACTATTAGTAGCTGGGATTTCTGTCCATCTCCAGTACTGCTGCATTACACTAACCAAAAGGCTGATGCTTAACCTCTTCAATTGTTCAGCCTGTTTTTTATGATGTGTGTGTTTTCTGCTTGTCAGGTTTTAAGGGTAAGGACGGTGTCCCAGAGATGGTTAAAGCCTACCTGGAGAAGAAGGTGAAGCTGGATGAGTTTATCACTCACACCATGACTCTGGACCAGGTCAATGATGCCATTGACCTGATGAAACATGGCAAATGGTAAATTTATGTTTCTGTTATTCCACCACTCAGGATTTCCTAACTAGTTACCCAGAAGAAGATTTAATAAGTACAAGTCTCATCGTTTCTGTTTTGTTTTTGCTTCACAGCATCCGGACGGTCCTGAGTGTTTGTTCCCATTGAGGCCATTGTTTTTTATTTCAGTCCAGATCATTTAATGATCTGCAGCTGTTTTGTACTGAACCACAGACACACAACACAACACAATGCATATGAATAAAAGATCTTTAAAATCATACACAATATATTTGCAGGTTTTCTAGTGGCTTTACTAAGCATATAGTGATTGTTAGAACCATCTACAGTGCTCATATTGTCAAAAGCTGAACATGACAAAATGTTTGAGGCAAAATAAATAATTAAAACAGACGTGTTGTTATTTCGTTGTATTATTTCTCATAGAAACAGCATCCAACTGCCTGTTTCTTTTAGAAAATTTCTGATTGAGTTGTGTTTAAGTGACTTAAGTGCTCTTGTCAAACAGTTAAAATTCAGATTTACTCAGACCAGCCTAGTCGATCAATGTTTGCTTTATTTGGCAGGCAGTGTGTAATTATTCTGCCAAGACTGAATCCAGGATTTGTCTCCCAAAAGTGCCGTTGCATGTTATGCTGTTTTCCTCATTATGAGGAGACTATTACAGATAAACACTGGGATATTTACATAATTATTATGAAAGCAAACACTTTTACATGAACTTCTTCCTTTAAGGGCATGTTTGGTTCAGCTGGATTCTCTCTCCCTATCTGTGAAGAAAATGGCAACACTCCGATTTTTATTATGCCCCCACCCCAATCCTCCAAATGTGGTATGTGGTTTTAGCTGTCACGCCACATACACTGAGGAAAACTGTGTTTCTTTCTCTTTCAACCAAAGCGGGGGGTTGTGTAGCAATACTAACCTTGCATCAGTAGCAAACAGTGTAAATGAATGAGATTTGTTTTAGTGCACTGGGAGTAAAAACAAAACATGGGCTAAATTGTACCTTTGCTACACAATTGTTTGCCAGCCTCACCATCTTTCCTGCAAAGTAACTTCTAGTATTTTCTCCACAGAACCAAATCTGGGGTCCTCAGGGTATTGCTCGCTTTGCATTGGAGTTAACCCAACTACATAAATGTATGACTTGCTTACTTTTTCACATGACAAACTGAAAACCTCCTTTCCGGAAAAGAAATTTTTTCCATTTACCTCAATTTAATTTAACAAAGGTGCGAGGAGAAGATTTTTTGTGATTTCACTGACCAACTTAATGTTAAAACCTTAATGTTAAAATGTTACGATTGTGAGGCATCGTCTCTTCTTATAACAACTTTCTGTAAACATCTGGAGTTTAGGAGAGGAATTGTGTAGATGGTAGGAAAGTCTTAGCAATTTTACACCTGAAATTGCACCACAATTTTTAGATGCAGTTTGTCACAGATTGGTGAACCTCTGCCCACCTTAAATTTGAAATGGTCTGACTGTCTGAAATGCTCCTTTTATACCCAGTCATGTTATTGACCTATTGCCAATTAACCTAATTAGTTGTCAAATGCTCCATTTGTTTTGGATTTGCAGCAATTACTTTTCCAGCCTTTTTTTGCCCCTCTTCCAACTTTTTTGAGATGTGTTGCAAACATCAAATTCAAAATGAGCTAATAATTTCCATGAAATGGTAAAATGTTTTAGCTTCAATGTCAGATATGTTGTTTCTGTTCTATTGTGAATAAAATATTGGTTGATGAGATTTGCAAATCATAGCATTCTACACATTGTCCCAACTTTTTTGGAATTGGGGTTGTATTTTTGCACCAGGCTGTTCACTGTTCCATCTCTTTCCTGCAGACTCACTCACCACTGACAACTGCGATGTCATCTGCAAACTTTATGATATTTTTGGTATTGAAAGTAGCAGAACTGTCATCCATCAGCAGCATAAACAGTAAAAGGTTCAACACACACTCTTGTGGTTACCCTGTGCTCACTATGGATACTTCAGATGTTACTGTGCCAGGATTTATACCCAAAAACACCAACTTTTTAATAGGCTGTTGTAGATTGTGTTATTTGCCGAGATGAAGTCAATTACCGAGATCCAGGCACAAGTGTTCTTGTTTTCTAGATGAGTCAGAATAAGGTGAAAACACATATGTCACCCAGTGCAGCCATGTGTGTGGCTGGTGTGTTAATCAGGAAAATAAGGTTGTAGACTGACAGACATCTGCACAGAGGAAAGTCTCTCAACCCACAATGCCGTGCTGTTTGGGATGGTCAGTTGATTGGTTAGACTTTAGCTACGTGGTGCCATGGACACCTCAGGCCACCCTTTGGCTCCACCACTGTGAACAAAGTACAGTCTCTCTAAGTGATTGCACAATTGATTTTTTATTTTTTTTTATTTTGATTGATTTTTGTCTTGCA
Source organism: Channa argus (assembly GCF_033026475.1). Classification (NCBI taxonomy): domain Eukaryota; kingdom Metazoa; phylum Chordata; class Actinopteri; order Anabantiformes; family Channidae; genus Channa; species Channa argus. The sequence goes on from NC_090212.1 coordinate 5,885,038, forward strand.
GCTGTATCAAAACATTTGGACTCGCAGCTCTTTCTTTCAAATGCTATTTTGTGACACAAATCTGTGCTGCAAGAATGGCCACAGCTGGTAAGGTAGGTACAGAAAACTGCTTCTATATGCAACATTTTTGTAGCCGTATTCATAACTACATTTGTTTTGACTCTGTGGTTGAAGTGTGAATGGGAACAACATAAGATACTGCTGCATCACTACACTACACATATGTGTCAGTGCTCTTGTCCAGATTATTCAGCTATAATTAACTTAAAAAAGTTGATTATGTATAATAATAAAAGATAAAAAACAGAGTTTACTCCTCTCCCCTCTGACTTAGTGAAGTATTGCATACACTTTTTTGACCTGACATAGGCTGTGAAACTTTACTGTCACTTTTACATAACAGTTGATATTGGGCAACAATCAGAGGCGAGCAGGCCAATGAGATCATGGCGGGAGTAACTGAATAAACTTTCATTTCATGAAGAATGCATATGCCTGCAAAGAAAAGGTTTAGATATATTGTTCCCATTCCAGGTCAGCCCCCTAGTAGCTGGACAAGCAAACAGCTGTGCACAGGATTATCATATAATGAGACTTATGCTGGGTTAGTCAGGAAAGGCTTGTGGCAGTGTAGCCCAGTAAAGTTACTGGGATCTTGTGCTGGGTAATTTCATGCTCTTTACATATTTACATCTTATGCAGTAAATTCATACTTATGCTGTTTCCCTCTAGGTTATTAGATGCAAGGCAGCCGTGGCCTGGGGGCCCAAGAAGCCTCTGGTGCTTGAGAAGATTGAGGTAGCCCCACCCCAAGTCAATGAGGTCCGCATCAAGGTAAGAGATGCCGAAGATCCTGACATAGTCATGTTCACAAGTATGTTGTCCTGCACTAACATTGTTACAAACCTCATGCAAGAATACACCGCAGCTGCGGAATTTGAAAATATACCTACAGGTCAACCCAATAGAGACTGCAAAGACACTATAATAAAGACAATCTAAGTGCAACTGGGAAGAGAGAAATTTTGTTCTCTCTTAGGACGTCCAGCCATTGTAGTATCTTTTCCAGGACCTTAGTAATAAAAGATAATTTAGAAAACTGGTCCTTGGGTGTTTAGATTTAGATTAATCAAGACCAGGTTGTTGAGGCTCAAGAAGTTTTTTAAATGGTCAGGGACATAAAGTGAATATGTATCAATTTATATCTTAATTTAATGTCCAATGCTTGCTAGGACTGCTAAACTTAATGAAAACAAACCCCAAATCCTGCAGCTGGATGCAGTTTTTAAACTAAAGTGTAAGTAAAGGGTGGCCCCCCTAATGTTTTCACTGCTTATTGCCCTGGTTATAGATTGTGGCAACTTCAGTGTGCCACACAGACCTTAACCACCTTTTTGAGTGTGAACATAATAACGGATTCCCAATAGTCCTCGGCCATGAGGGAGCTGGGATTGTAGAGAGCATCGGCCCTGGAGTCACTGAATTTCAGCCAGGTCAGTTGAAGCTTTCAACTTTCACATGTACACAGAGAAAACACGCAAACTACATGTCACTGTATATACAATTACAGGGAAACATCTTAGCCCTTCTAAACATACACACACACACACACACACACACACACACACAATTTGTAACATTTTCAAACATGGGATGAAAGAAGTTTTTGATTTTCAGGGGATAAGGTTATCCCTCTGCCCATCCCCCAGTGTGGAGAATGTCACTTCTGCAAAAGTCCCAAGACCAATCAGTGTGTTAAAGGATGGTGAGCCACATTTATTCCCAGTCAATATTTTCTTTGTTTCATTCCATGCATTCAGGATGTATTTATTAGGTTATCAGCCAGGTCAATAACTATAAATGCTGAATGATTGTATCGCATTATAGTTTCAATATTCAATTTGAGGTATACAGTACTGCTCAACACATTTATGTTGCATCCTCTTATTCGATATGATCCAAATACAACTTTATTTTCAAAATAAACTGCAGCCTTTCTGGGTGGAGTTTGTATGTTCTCCCGGTGCCTGCATGTGTTTCCTCTGAGTACTCCTGTTACCTCCCACAGTCCAAAGACATGCATGTTAGGTTAACTGGTGACTGTGTATGTCTCTCTGTGTTGGCCTGGAGACGGACTGGCAATCTGTCCAGGGTGTACCCCTCCTTTCACCCAATGACAGCTGAAGTAGTCTCTGAACAGAATATGCCCTTACAGAAAATGGATGGATGGAATATCATTTATTACATTTTCTTGTTCAGGACTGCTGGTAGTTCCATTATGTTGGCCTTACCAGACTCCAGGTTTACCTGTAAGGGGAAGAAGGTGCTACAGTTTGCGGGAACCAGTACCTTCTCTGAGTACACTGTTGTTCGCACGATGGCTGTAGCTAAGATCGACCCTGCTGCCCCTCTGGACAAAGTCTGTCTCCTTGGATGTGGGGTCTGCACAGGATTTGGAGCAGCAGTTAATACTGCTAAGGTGTGTATGTTTAGCTGTTAGGCATAGTACATAACACCTACAAATTCTTCCAACACTACTTCATAATCAGTCTTAGGCTAGAACTAAAATCAAACATCAAGATCAGATCACAAATGTGCCAATACCTTTTTTGGGACTGTATAAACCGTCTGTGGCTCTGCAGTAGTCCAACCTAATATCATGTTGATGAGAGTATTTTCCACTGCAGGTGGAACCAGGCTCCACATGTGCTGTGTTTGGCCTGGGAGCTGTGGGTTTGGCTGCAGTCATGGGCTGCAAGTCTGCAGGAGCCAAGAGGATCATTGCTGTTGACGTCAATCCAGACAAGTTTGAAAAAGCCAAGGTGTTTGGGGCGACCGACTTTGTGAACCCCAAGGATCACAACAAACCCATCAGCCAAGTGCTGGCTGAGATGACCAATGGAGGAGTGGACTATTCCCTGGAATGTGTTGGGAATGTGGCTGTCATGGTACGAAGACAGGGGTGTTTACTTATATTTCATGTGAAACAACAAAAAGTGTTATGTAATAATTTAAAATCCATACTTTCTCAGCGCAGTGCGTTGGAGTCTTGTGTGCAAGGATGGGGAGTCAGTGTGATTGTTGGCTGGACAGATTCCAGTGATTTTGCGGCTCGACCCATGCAGCTCATCGCTGGACGCACATGGAAGGGCTCCCTATTTGGAGGTGATCATTATTACAAACACCACAGAGTTTTCTACAGGCTTGATGTTTGCAATTGATCAACCAGTATGAATATGAAAAGAATCTCTTTGCTGTTTTGTTCCATGTGTTCTCTGGGTTTCAGGTTTTAGGAGTAAGGACGGTGTCCCTGAGATGGTTAAAGCCTACATGGAGAAGAAGGTGAAGCTGGATGAGTTTATCACTCACACCATGACTCTGGACCAGGTCAATGATGCCATTGACCTGATGAAACATGGCAAATGGTAAATTTATGTTTCTGTTATTCCACCACTTAGGATTTCCTAACTAGTTACCCAGAAGAAGATTTAATAAGTACAAGTTTCATCATTTCTGTTTTGTTTTTGCTTCACAGCGTCCGGACGGTCCTGAGTGTTTGTTCCCAATGAGACCACTGTTTTAATGAAACATGGCCAGTGGTACTTATATTTCTATAAAGCCCATATTTGTAATATGCAACTAGTTGTACACATAGGAATTTTAAAAAGTACAAGTGTTCCAATTTCCATTTTTGTTCTTGCTTCACAGCAACCGGTCAGTCCTGAGTATTTCTTCACAATGAGACTGTTGTGTTGATTGTAATGAAACTAAGATCATTTATCAACCTGCAACTGTGCTTTACTGAATCTCAATACAGCATTCAAACAGGAAACACTGCATATTTTAAAGAGATCCTTAAAATTAAGCACATTGTGCATGTCTAATGTTTATCACACGAGTATCATCTGTGGTGTTTGAATAACCAAATGCTAAACATGCGTTGAAGAAGCTAATTTAATTGTCTACACCGATGGGATATGTGACGTCCTTGTTTTTTTCTGATTTTGTTGTAGTTCACGCCATAGGAGTAGTTTTCTGATATCAATACAAGGTGACAAGTAGAAGTTGTGTAGAAGTATCTGGTTGTATAAATTACGGACTCTCATAGACATTTTGGTTATTTCACCAGTATTTTTTGTATTTGTGTTCAGTCTGCAATGGTTTACTAGTGAGGCTTAGCTGAATTATATAAAAGCTCCGCCACAATTATGACAGTTAATAATTTACAGCATCTCCTATAAAAAGCTTATCTATGCCCACATCAGAGTGCAACATTGTACTTTGCACTCTAACCGATTCCTGAGCGCTTGTTTAAAACCTCTGTTCACCTTGTGAAAGAATGACATGCACGTTCCTTAGAATTAATAGAAATAAAGGAAAGCTACTCTTTCCTAAGCCTCCAAACAATGACATCAGTAGCTGTAATTTGGCTGCATCGTGGATCAGATCATGATGCTTTATTTCAAATTGTTGCCATCGGGATTTTTATTTACAGTTACAATTATAGTGTATGGGTAACTTCCTAGGGCTGATTAATCACTTTCACAAAAGTTATTTCCAACAGGAAGTTATTATGCCCACTTTTGCAATGAGCATTGGAATCGCCCGCTCCTTATGATTCAAGCGGAAAGTCTCTTAAGAAAGACAGGGGCTTTTTGTTGTATCCAGCTTGGATTAATGTTTTTTTAAATGATAAACAGCCCCAGGTCAATGATCTGTTCTTGTCATCCATCTCATGACCAAATCAGAACCTGACAGGGCAGACAGGAAGAGTAATACCAAGAATGTGAGATGTCAGGGCTATTGGCTCAGACCACATGTTAAAATGTTGTACTCTATTACCACTATAGATTTCCAAACTGAAGCCTTAGCTTGACGCTCTCTTTCCACATCCACAAATCCACAGGACCACTCGATGAAATGTACATGTTTACTTAAACACACGTGTACCGTGTGCAGAACAGTCTTCAACGTGCAGAGTTTTCAACACAAAATCATTGGAATGAAACACTCAAAAAGAAAAAAGAGAGACGTAAAGAGAGAGAGGTCAAAAAACTGTGTGGCTCCACTGTCCTCTAATCTTCAAAAAAAAAACTTCTTTCGTGACCGTAGAATTTCGTCACCTGACTTCCCCCCTTTAGCCTATCAGAATAAAAGTACTTATAACAGTCATAGATTCTCTCTGATACAAACCACCTTGAAATCAACCAAACACAATCCACTTCCAGAAAATTAAACAAACTTGCTGAATATTGCAAAGATTTCTTGCACCTATTTTAAGACTTTATCTATTAACTTAAATTGCTGCAATCAACCAAACATAAACTGCATTTAGGCTCCTACAATCACACTTGTCCTATATCTAACGTGTTTAGAAGCTGATTTTCACTAAAATGCAGATAATCATATACAAACATATTCCTATATATGATGCGTACACAACTGTATAATAATTGGAAAAGGTCTTAGCAAATGAAGCCACTTCACATAAGTATCATAACTTTAGTAGCCCAGTGGTTCTTCCAAGGCCAAAACCTTAGCTGCCACGTACTGTAGCTCAGATCTGGGGCAAATAATTAATTTTGGCTGTTACTGAATTTTAAGGCATCAATAAAGATACATAATACCTTAAGCTAAAAAGATGATCTTTGAGGCCTGGTGCTACACACATCCACAGGAGTCTGATATATCATTCACCCATTCAAAAACAGGTTTACAGTTTCCTGTCTCCTCCCCCTCTCCGGTCTTGGAGCTGCAGACCTCTCTCAGCTCCACTCTCCTCTAAGGTCCCTAAGGTAAACAATGGCCACAGCTGGTAAGGTAAGTATGAGCCATGATATGAGCACTTTTCTTTATGTGATTCATAATCATTTTGATCATCTTTTGCTGATATCTGTGTAAATATTGCCTAATTGATACAGCTTTGTACTTATGCACACAGGCTAAAACGTGAACAAAACATGAAATGCAGTGTAACAGTATCACATTCTTATAATAATTTAAATTGATAATTTCTTGATGTGTATGTACAGTTAGACTAAAGTTTGCACCTAAGCATGTGTGTGTGCCAGAGTATAATTTACGCTCTACATGTGTGTTCACGGGATACACGAGGGTTATGGTTATGTAATAGCTAAGTGTAAGGATACCCTCAGTCTGAGTTGCATATCTCAAGTTGTACTTTAACTTTGTTAGACACACAGTTAGACACAAATGAGGGTAGCTATGGACTTTAAACTGTTTGCTTTACATTTTATTTCTCATGCAGTAAATGTATACTTGGGTTATTGTCCCCTAGGTTATTAAATGCAAGGCTGCAGTGGCCTGGGAGCCCAACAAGCCTTTAGTGATTGAGGAGATAGAGGTAGCCCCTCCCCAGGCCAATGAGGTCCGCATAAAGGTGAGAGACCCATATGACTACACAAGACTGCTTTTGGGTTGTTCTTCCCTGCTGCAGCACAAAGTAGCACTTTTCATCAGTTCATAAGATCAATTAACTCATCCTTATAGCATTCAACAGATAATATAAGAGAGTGGATGCTTGTCAGCCTGTCCCCTCAATTCTCAGTGTCACATCTTTGCAGATTGTAGCAACTGGGGTGTGCCATTCCGATCTGTACCACCTTCTGGAGAATATGCATGAAGATGGCTTCCCAACAGTGCTTGGCCATGAGGCAGCAGGCATTGTAGAGAGCGTTGGGCCAGGAGTCACTGAATTTCAGCCAGGTTCATTTTCACTTGTCCAACATTTGGGAAATAGGCTTATTTGGATTCTTTCTGAGAGTGAAATAGGAATGAATTAGAAACTGATAGTCGTACAAATGATTTGATACTGTATACAGATTGTAAATTGTTGTCAGATCTCTCTTACAAAAGAGATTTTGTTCTTAGTGACATTTGATCACTACTAAAGCTCCACTAACAGTGATGTGCAAATGACACCAGGCTCCTATAGAATCAGTCATTTAATCCCCACATTACTATTAACATTAGTAATGATTGAGTAGTTACTGAGGCAGATTTGTGCCATTCATTCACCATTTAGTTACATTCTTTTTAAGGTTAGTGTAACATTTATTTAAAAGTCCCACGCCAACAGTGTTTTGTGTTTAAGGAGACAAGGTGATTCCTCTGTTCATCGCCCAGTGTAGAGAATGTCGCTTCTGTAGGAGTCCGAAGACAAACCAGTGTGAAAAAGCATGGTGAGCTTCATAAGAGTTCAAATCCTGCCATCTACTATACTGTAACTTTGGATGTCATTCGTCTTTGATGTCTCATATAGTTACTGGCACATTTGACACAAACATTTTATTCAGTATGTCTTTGCTGTCTGTCTTGTTCAGGGCCGCTATGCGTTCCAATGCAATGTCACCACTAGACTCCAGGTTTACCTGTAAGGGGAAGAAGGTGCTGCAGTTTATGGGAACCAGTACCTTCTCTGAGTACACTGTTGTTAACACGATGGCTGTAGCTAAGATCGACCCTGCTGCCCCTCTGGACAAAGTCTGTCTCCTTGGATGTGGGATCTGCACAGGATTTGGAGCAGCAGTTAATACTGCTAAGGTGTGTTTGTTTATTGTTGGTGATAATCAGACTTAAGGCTAATGTTCCCCTCATTGTTCAGAAATCGTTTCTTAGTTCAATTCAACTTTTTCAATTCAACTTTATTTATATAGCGCCAATTCACAACAAAGTCATCTCAGGGCACTTTACAGAATAAAGTCAAGATTATAAGATATATAAAGAGAACCCAACAATTCCCCCTGGAGCAAGCCATAGGCAACAGTGGAGAGGAAAAACTCCCTTTAACGGAAGAAACCTCCTGCAGAACCAGGCTCAGGGTGGACGGCCATCTGCCTCGACCGGTTGGGGTGAGTGGAAAGGGGAGAGAGAAAAGAACAGAGCAACAAAAAGCAACAACAAAACATCGGGCAGATTGGTAGGACCAGTAGCTTCACGCTGGAAGACACACAGCTTCAAAGCCGGGGGACACCTGCAGAAAGGGACAGAGAGAAGGGGACAGAGGACAAAGACAACTACGGGAGAGAATACACAGAGTTAATGACATACAGTGGTGACAATTGCGGGATGAGAGGAGAGGAGAGATGGTCAAGAGGAGGAAAGGAGCTCAGTGCATTGGGGGGTGGGTCCCCCAGCAGTCTAAGCCTATGGCAGCATAACTATAACTAACTATATGCTTTATTAAAAAGGAAGGTTTTAAGCCTAGACTTAAAAGTAGAGAGGGTGTCTGCTTCCCGAATCTGAACTGGGAGCTGGTTCCACAAGAGAGGAGCTTGATAGCTAAAGGCTCTACCTCCCATTCTACTTTTAGAAATTCTGGGAACCACAAGTAGGCCTGCATTCTGAGAGCGAAGTGGTCTACTGGGATGATATGGTGCTATGAGGTCTTCTAAATATGATGGAGCCTGACCATTCAGAGCTTTATATGTAAGAAGCAGGGTTTTAAATTCTATTCTACATTTAATTGGAAGCCAATGGAGAGAAGCTAGTGAAGGTGAAATATGATCTCTCTTGCTAGTTCCAGTCAGCACTCTTGCTGCAGCATTTTGGATTAATTGCAGGCTCTTTAGGGAGTTACTGGGGCATCCTGAAAGTAGGGAATTACAGTAGTCCAACCTAGAGGTAACAAATGCATGGACCAGTTTTTCGGCATCACTTTGAGACAGGATGCTCCTAATTTTGGCAATGTTCCGTAGGTGGAAGAAGGCTGTTCTAGAGATTTGTTTTATATGTGAGTTAAAGGACAGATCCTGATCAAACATAACTCCAAGGTTCCTTACAGTAGTACTGGAGGCCAGACTTATGCCATCTAGTGTAACAATATGGTTGGACATCATATCTCTGAGATTTTTGGGCCCAAAGACTTCAGTTTTGTCTGAGTTTAAAAGTAAAAAATTGTGGGACATCCAGGCCTTTATGTCTTGTAGGCATGCTTGAAGCTTTATTAACTGATTATTTTCATCTGGTTCCATAGATAAATATAGCTGGGTATCATCAGCATAACAGTGGAAATTTATGGAGTGTTTTCTAATAATGTTGCCTAAAGGAGACATATATAAAGTAAAAAGTATTGGTCCTTCAGTTCAGTCATATTCTGTAGTCGTTGATAATTGGAGGACCCAAAATACTGTGTTAACCAGAGTCTTTTGACTTCAGGTGGAACCAGGCTCCACATGTGCTGTGTTTGGCCTGGGAGCTGTGGGTTTGGCTGCAGTCATGGGCTGCAAGTCTGCAGGAGCCAAGAGGATCATCGCTGTTGACGTCAATCCAGACAAGTTTGAAAAAGCCAAGGTGTTTGGGGCGACCGACTTTGTGAACCCCAAGGATCACAACAAACCCATCAGCCAAGTGCTGGCTGAGATGACCAATGGAGGAGTGGACTATTCCCTGGAATGTGTTGGGAATGTGACAGTCATGGTGGGGCAGATTTAACCTAATCTGGTTTTACAATATAACAAAGACATGTTGATTAACTATTGAATTAATAACATTTGACAACCTTCATTCTAATTAAAGTCAAGAGGTCTTTTTTTTTTTTTCAATCCAATCAGTGACAAAAAGATGTCCTTTATTAGATTTGAACCTGCTTTCTTTTCTTACAAGTTGACTGGGTGCTATTTCTTCATATAGCGCAGCGCTTTGGAGTCCTGTATACAAGGTTGGGGAGTCAGTGTAATTGTTGGCTGGACAAACTTGGATGACTTTGCTGCTCGACCCATCCAACTCATTGCTGGACGTACATGGAAGGGCTCACTATTTGGAGGTGAGACCAAACTGACAAAATCCACCAGTTAGTGAATATCTGGAAACTGGGCTCCCGGAAATAGTGCTGGGCATATTTTCAGCAAATCTTTGTATTTTAGACATAATTCTGTGCTCATATTTTGTAATGCTGTGGCTCAGGTTTCAAGGGCAAGGATGGTGTGCCTGCGATGGTCAAAGCCTATCTGGACAAGAAAGTGAAGCTGGATGAGTTTATTACTCACAACATGACTCTGGACCAGATCAATGATGCCATTGAACTGATGAAACATGCAAAATGGTAGATTTACACTTATATACTTTCTCCATTATTTCATTTTTAATGACATAACATCAACTTACAAATTATTTATGGGGATATTCATAGGTAAGTCTGCTCAGTTCTCTTTTTCTCTCTTTGTTCCACAGCATCCGGACAGTCCTGAATCTTTCCGATTAAGACCTCTGTGTTACTTTCAATGATGCTGAAATGATGCACTAATTTACCACAATAATATCTACAATTTCAGCTCAACAATTGTAAAAATAATATAGCCCATATAATAGTAAGATCTTTTAAATTACTGTATGTACATTACTACGTTTAAAAGTCAAAGTCAACTCTACCTTCACTTCTGTCACAAGGACCTGATATAACGTTGTTTCTCTCCAACCCACAGACACAATAGCATAGAATAACATAAAAGATCGATAAATAATAAAAGCATGCGCCTGACCTTTAGCAAATATTTAGCTGATTATGTGCACACTGTGATTGTAGAACACTCTTCAGTGTTCAAAAATCTAAACTTGGAAAAGTGTTTAAACAGTAAAATAAATAGTCCAAACACACAGCATTTGTAAATTCCTCATTTGTTTTTTCTAAATTTGTTGTATTTGAATGGCTACAAAACTATTTTACTCACAAAATGGATGTTTGCTTAACTGGACACAGCACACACACTACAAAAGCAGCAATTTACTCCTAGAATTTTTTTGTCACTGCTAATCAGTGACAAAGGGGCTTGAATTAAAGTTCTTCTCTACATTAAGCAGCATACGCTCTAAAATATTTTTTTTTGTGCCAAGATGTGTGTCCACACCTGATGGTTCAGGGTGTTTCTCCCTTTACCTTTGTCCACATTAACACGTCAGTAGATGGGAAATGGGTAATTCTCCAACAGCTGAGCATCTGTGAAGTTGGCATTATGTCGGGTTAACTGTTGGGGGACCTGGCTGCCATCATGTGAGCATTTCTCCACCTTTCTGTTGGTGAGTTGGAGGCCATGTTTGGACTTTCTCCCATGATTTTGTCATGGTAGGTCAATGGAGGAGCACTGCCTTACTTTTGGGAGAACAACTGTACTCAAATTAGCAGATCTTTCACTGTATTTATTATGTTATTCATTTTTCCACACACCATTGTATACCATAGTGATTTTAGTTCTTCGGGTAAGCTCCCTTTTCTTCCTCTTCATCTCTGCTATGGCTCACGCTGCCTTTTGGGCCAAAAAATGCCAATTGAACAAATGGCAAAGATGGCAATGGCAAATATCTAGCATGTGACTCATATCAGACAGCTTATAGCTACTTCTAATCACGGAAATGGCTGATTAGAAATTGTGCTGGTGTTAATATTAATAATTCGCTAAGCTAAACAACCAATCAGAGTGGTCCCTCTCACCAAAGGGACTGACAAACGCCAATTCAACATGCTGATGGCTGAATCACAGCTGCCAGGCGTCTAACTAGTAACACCAGTGTGGGACACAACACAAAAACTAGGCCGATGGACACGCGCCAACAGCAAGGTCTCAATGGCAGACTGCTGACTGTCCTGGCCCTTAAGCTGCCTGGGAAGGGATACTAACGATCTATGTTAGTGGGTGACAAGACACAAAAGTGTTTTCACATGCACATTAAAATTGTCTTAAACTCATATGGTGGTTTCTTCCAATTATTACATATATTTATTAAGAGTTAGTTTAATTCCTTTATTAATGGAAGCTCCAGCACCAACAAGCCCGTCAAACTTGACAACTCACCATTTATTAAAGCCTGACTGATAAATAATGTGATTTTTTGTGCTACCCAGTGGGGTTGTCTTCTTGTCTATTTTTATTTTTATTTTAAAGCTTGATACTACATTTAACTCTTTAAAACCTAATACATACAGCATCAGAGCCCCTTAAAACCTTTGCTCAATCTCATCTTCTATATGCTCTTACTATTCTCTCCCCAGCAGGTTGGTGAATCTATTTAACATAGTATGTAAACTATAGTGCATCTTGTTCTGCAGGTGTCCATGGTGTAGGCCCCTCTGTGTCTCCCTGAGACTCTCTGAAATGCAGGTTGTTTAGCTCCTGACTGGGCTGCAAATACTTTTTCCAACCTACACTGCACAAGAATGTGTGTTAAAATGTGCTTGTTCATAATTAAAAATTGTATGAATCACTTTGAATCACTCTCTTACATTTTCTTGCCACTTAATGTGTGCATTCACGTATGCATATGGCATCCAAAAATCCATGATATACTCCAGTAAAGTCTGAAATTATAAGAATTTAACAGTAGGTTACGAAGTGTAAAATGAAGAAATATGTAACATTTTGTTCTATTTTTTTGATCATAAACCAAATTTAAGTAGGCTTGTCTTGACCCAGAGGTGTAAGGCAACCCAGGCAAACGTAGTCACGCTAAGTGGAGTCCATTGTAGTCCTGGGGGCTCTCGATAGGCTTTCTGTCAAGCATTCACTCCAGTGAATCTGGTCTTTTTATCAGACTTTTCGTGTCAAGTAGCAGTTTGTAGTGGCAAACATGACATCAGACCTAAGTGAAAAAGTCGGGCTTTATCACTGTCAAACCAAGCTGACATTATGTTTTTGAAAGTGTCACTCTCAACACATTTTTCTTTCATGTTTTATTTCTTTATACTCATCTTGACCTTTGTATATGTGTAAAATATCAGCAGAAAGTGATTAGCTATAGCACCTATATCCCACAGAGGCAGGGTACTTTGATAAGACCTACAATCTTATGTAACCTTCCAAGTAAGAGTCCGGTTATGAAACTGCGTAGCAGCTGGAAACGTCTTTGTACATTCAGTTATGTCAGAATAATGAACTGCTGTGTATGTTGGAAGCTATCCTACAACCCAAGAACACGTCTATTGTTGCCAGGACTTTTTCTCTGCTCAGTGTTTATGCAGTAGAGGGACTGTTTAGACCCAGATGGTGGGAGGGGGCTTCTTATCTTTCCCCTCTAAACAGCCTCTTTTTTGCACTCTTTCATAATCTACAAAATACAAAAATAGGAGTTATTGGAGAGTCTTGTGGGAGTCTCTTAGTAATCGACTAAGTGCTTGTTCAGTGGGAATGAATCCCTGCAAGATTTTACATTTGTATATGGCTCTCTCTCTCTGTGTGTGTGTGTGTGTGTGTGTGTGTGTGGTGTAAACACCTAGTAGTAATATCCAGCCTTTCAAACAGGTGCTGTGATGAGACCTAGGTGGTTAATGAGTTCATGAGAAAAACCTTGCGGTCCTGGCTTCTCCTGTTCTTATTGGTCTTTGTAAAAGCTTGATAGTTTATCTGTCTCCAGAATGGTAATGTCTGTAAGCTGATCTGAAAATCCTTTCTGCTGTTTAGTCAGTTTATTTTTTTTTGGGTTTTTTTTCTGTGCATGTTGATTCTGGCCACACGTTATCTTGAAAGCCTTGGGTCTAAGAGCACAACTGTTGCAACAACTCTTGATTTTTCCAAATTGAAAAAAGGGCTCTGTTATAGGGCAGACATTTGTTTGAACACGTAACTGCATAAGAAAAGACAGCGTGACAAAACAAACCCTGCATCTAAGGCCAGAATTAATTATACTCCTAAAATAGTTTTCTGATCGAGTCTTTATGTTGGTGGTTCACTTTCATGTGGCATTTGCTGCTGTTGTAAATATCCATGCATGTACATATTTACCTTAAACCTTTAATTGTGAGCTACATGTTTATGTCATTTGTGTTAAGGGGAGAAAAAAAAAGATATTTCTGATATCAGAGATAAGAGATGAATGCAATAAGACCACTTGCAAAAGTGGTCCACATATGTTTTAGAAGATACTTTGTTATTGAGATATTTGATTTGTTCAACATGAAAAAAAATTCAGTATTTGTCACTGGGGGCAAAAAGATGAAGGCGACTTCAACATATAAGGTTGATGTAGCCCAAGAAATCCGGATTTAAAACATTTTAACCTTTTTTGAACATTTTAATCCTGGTCATTTGGCAAACATTTTGAAAAAGACTAGTAAAGTAATCCAAATAAAAAAATACAACTGAAAATAGTTGCATAAAATAGTTGCATAAACTAGTCACACCCTTTAACGTAATTTACTTTAATGATCATTGGCCCATTGAACTGGTTTCAGAAGTCACACAGTTGGTAAAATGAAGATCAAGTGAATGTGTTCAAAGTTTTGTAGTGTAAGTCCACCTTATCTAAAAGGTTTGGCTACTGGGGATTGAGTATCCTGACCAAAAACAGCCATGTGAAGACAAAAGAACATGAAACTCAACTCCAAGCAAAGCAAAAATGGATAAAAGACAGTTATTTACTCATTAAATAGCTCATGGAGAAACATGATTAAATTTGCAGGGCGGCAACATATCCACAATCTCAACCCTCCTCAGGTTTAATCGGAGTGAACAAGATTGCATGTTGGATTTAAACTGTGCTGCATCGAGTCCATCCTGCTACGTAACGTTATTACACGAGAAATCCGGAAATCAGGGAAATCAGGGTGATGAAGCTGTGAAAAATATCAATGGGTTAATTAATGACACTTTTCAGCAGTTTTTTGGAAATGTGACTATTTTCGTCATTAGGATCAAATGTGTGAGTTTTTTTTTTTAAGGATCTCTTAAGGGTTAACAAATGCTCACATCCTAAACTAATAAAGGAAATCAGGACAGTACCAGTGAAACATCAGTATGTTGGCGTTGGCTCAAACAGATGCTCATGTGGCTGTTTTCATGGTGGGTGTCTGGCTGTGCTTCGTAAAAAAATGAATAAAACCGTTTGGCCAGTCTGAAACTTACCCATACAGTAAGAAACCGAGAAGTCAGCTCTCATACAGGACATGAGCTCACTCTGCTCTACAATAAAAGATTTGTGACTAAGCATTGAAGCCCGGCTATTACACAAGAGCTTCACATCAAGCCCACACAAACCTGTGGGCGTAGATTTAGATTTGATTCTCCAATTTTCCACTTTTGTTCATCCTCAGTTGTGTAACTTCTACAAACTGTGTCTTTTACCAACAAGGACCTACTGTATGAATATGAATTCAATATGCACATTCATAAAGGTCCACTTGTACTTTTATAGTTGTATTGCTTTTTGTGATTAAAAAAATATATATAAATAGGAATCTTTCTCAAACATTGCCCTTTGAGAAGAATAAGTTGTGTTAATGTGGGTCCCTCATGCCCCACTGCTGCCCTCTGTTGAGGACAAAGCTGAAATGTGATCAGTCATACACGACAGGATTCTTTTCCACAAATACAAGTAGTATTTGTATAGTGAGCTTTAAAATTCTACTGTAATATCGACATTCTTGTTTCTTTTACATCGTTCACAACTTCCATGCTGTTCTTCAGTTTGAGGAAAAGAGCTAAAGAAACCATGATACCACTCCTGTGTCCTCTGCTCAGTTTAATAAATCTATCAATTCCCCGCTCGAGTCTACTTTGTTTGAATGAGCACGTGCCTCTTTGATCAACATTTTCCCCCCTGAACAAACATGTATAAACACTGAAAACATCGTGAAAAGGAAACACAAAGGGGCCCAAACAAGATTATTCAGAAATATTCTTTGATGTAGACTGAATGACTAACAAGGCAGCACAGTCAAAAGCAGCACTGTGGCATCAGTGTTGGAAGGTTGTTGTAATCAATAAGGACTTGCTGAGTGATCTTTTTTTAGATGCAGATACAACAGAAGTTGTTTTGAGAATGTTGAAGACATTGCAGATAAAAATCTAGCCTGCTTTTACACAGGTTAAACTGTGCCACAGTGAGAACAGGGCAGTGTTCAAATTCGTCTGTAAGAACAAAATCTCACTAGTGTTTCCAAACCTGATTAATTCTTTTCATTTTCATTTATGAAACTGTTCACTATCCAGTTCATACTGTGGCATAAAAGATCACAATATTCATTTCAATAGGTCTTGACTTCATTCTGAAATGCACAGGTGTTCTCTTATGATAAAGCTAAAACTAATTGGAATACAGCCGGGGTTTATGCTGATGACTGCTTCAGTTGTTTCAGTTTGGAAAACTTCTACATCAAAATATTTTACTTCTGAAGGAGGCCTCAAAATGTCACATACGTAGCCCACAAAATGAAAGATAGTAACTTTATTAAAGCATCTCAACCCTGTGTGTGCTCTTCATGGAGTTTCTTCTATCCTGTCAAATGATTTTTTTTTTATTCAAGATTTAAAAAAAAAAAGTGTAATGATGTAATCAGCAATGCTGGTCTGATGCTTAGAGGAATGAGCCAGTGACAGAGAGTTGCCAGTTCAATTTCTGGGCCAGCAGCATTAAATTTGGACAATGGGGAAAAAGAAATGCTTCACCTCTCTCATTAACGCCACTGTAGTGCCCTGCAGCAAAACCTCGAATGGCAGCAGCTCAGTGGCCACAGCTCAGACTGTGGTGGTATACGAGGTGATTAACGCTATGTATTTATTTAGAAACAATCAAGAAGGCAAATTCTTCCTAAAAATGTGAACAATTCCTGTAATCATTTTTGTTTGTTTGTTTAAATCCGAAAGTATCACTCATCAAGTAGCCTAATGCTGGCATTTAATATTAAAGCAAATTTGAAACTATGATACTCAAAACACTGGAGCATTGTGCCAGTAATCTAGGAAACGAGGTTTCTATTCCCTCCATGATAAATTAGCCATAATGTGCAAAGCTAACCTCTAATCACAAATGTTTGCCAACATGTTGCATTAACTCGAGGCTGTGAACGTTTGGTAAAAGGCACTGAAGCTTGTGTTAATATGAAGTGTGTTTGTGTGTGTACATGTTTTCAGAGAACTCTGTGTGTTATTCAGTGTTCAGCACTTTACTGCAGTGGTTTGTGTCTCAGTTTAAGAATTTTGCGAGAAGGTCTTTGCATTCACAGTTTTCCACACTGCTGACACTGTTAATTATATTTACGCTCATTTTGTTGTGACAAGTCAAATTGGCAACTATTCTGGTCCTTGGTTATAATGTCAATATTATGCTGAGTTATTATTTTTTAATTTGAATCCCAATTCTGTACTGAAACCGATCCACCATATTTTTTTTTAACAAAGAAACTACCACTAACTTTGCTGTATATCATGAATCATCATCTAATAACTATGCCCTACAACAAAGTAATCTGGCAGATCAAGTAGTACGTGTGTAGTCATGTATGTTTGCAGAAGCATGAAGAATCTCTGTACTGATACTTTCACAGTAGTTCAACAACAGTAACAAAAAGTAACAGACACCCAGATAGTATTTCCAATAATAAACGGCTGGTGAATCAAACTGGTTTTGGGATTTAGATCAGCAGTGTATTCAAGGACAAACTCAGCTACACAGGGCTACAGAAGAGTCATTTATTTCTCCATTAGCAGAAATAAAAAGGTGGCAGAGAAACTATGATCAAGTCCTCTGAAAATATGGAGTAATGAATTCTTTTCACACCAGGAAATCCCATCAATGTAAATGGTTACTGTCAAGGGGGAAACATTAGTTAACCATGACGTGGAATATCTGGCAAGTTCTATTTCTTAGGTTCACACATTAAGGCTCAATTTGCTACACCAGGGCTATTGGAAACATCGTACACACACACACACACACCACAGGAGTGCTGCTCAAAGCAGAATTAACATGTTCAGCATTCAAAGTTGGTATTTGCAACATGGCTGACGTTTGCAATTAGCTGTGCACTAAGAATAGCCACATACAACAATTGGTTTAGAGTCAACAGGTAAATAAGACCATGATAGATGGGATGAGAGCTAGTCAACAGGCAGGTATTAAACAGAATTATCTTTCTGTATCACAACTCGTATAAAAAGAAATTCAATGTATAGTTCAGCATTATGGTAAATGAATACATCTGTTTTGTTGCCAAGAGCAAGAAGAGACGACACTAATCTCACATCTGGCTGTTAATTTAGAAGCCCAGTGATGGTAACTTAGCTTAGAAGATTGGAACCAGAGCAGTGTCCTGTAAAAACCAACATTTGTAGTTTTCCCACTATTTGTACAAACAACAAATGAAATAAAAGTGAAATAATCAGTTTGAGAGGTGCTGGTGGGTGAATGATTTTAACTTTGGACACAGCCAGTTTAGGCTTTTCATACCAGCTTTATTAGGCTAATTTAGAAATTGTTAAAACCCTTCCACATAAAAGTCAACCCAAAATTACAAAATAGTAATCACTGAAAAAAGAAAAACTGCCAGAAGAAAAAGTATAAATTAATTATAATTATGTCATAATTCAATTGATCAATATACCGTAAGTAACATAGATGCCTAAATTGAACATAATCATACAGCAAAGGACAATTTAAACAGCAGAGTGAATTTTCTTTTAACAAATGACTAAGTGTCTGATTACAAGATTGAAGATGTGTGACGCTAATTACAGAAAACACCAAAATATATTGTAGCGGAATAACGCAATTATTGATTATATTATTATTTCAAATATTCAGTTGAATAAGAAATCAAAAGCAAAGTGAGTTTTTTCAGAGAAAACTGTGGGTTACTTTTTCCCATGGAAGTGTACCAACAATTTTGCCAATTTTTGTAAGCTAAGTGTCTCTGTCTCGCAGCTCTCAACATTAATAATCAAGAGGCTGAATAACATTTCAACGCTGATGTAATTTGGCCATTTTGTGAAATTTTAAACCTTCAAACTCTGCCTGTTGCTAAAGATTTCCAATTTGGTGACCAGGAGATTCCTTTTGTTGACTGAACCAAATTAAATTTGTGTTAATACTTGACCTATTTTAATGTCATCTTAGATATTTATTCATGTACAGTATTTGTACCTAATCTATATTGTCAATTATTCAATACCAGAATCTAGTTATAGGTGTTTATGGGGGGTAGTTTTAAATAAATCATGTATTAAACATTGAAGTCCTAAGAAATGCTATTTTGGGTGGTTTTCAGCCTTTGTCATGCTCTAACTCTGATCTGTGATTTGAGATACTATTTTGTGAGCTTGTGCTGCGTGTAGACCCATGTTTCCTGCAGTTCCTTCCAGTCCAACTCTGGTAAATTCAATTGATGTCTGATGAAGTTAGCAGAGGCCAAAGAGGCAAAGCATAGTGTGCTCGTTGGATTTGCCCTGAGCTCCACACACCAGATAGCAATCCACCAGCCAGTAAAAGCTCTGGATAAGATCAACCAGAGGTCATGTCATCCTGATGCCTGACTACTAAATAAAGCCAAATCTCATAAATACTCTTTTATTTCCTTCAGCGTTTACAGTTTTCACTACTAAAGCAATCCACATTTGATAAAGAGACATTCAAGTATTTCCACTTAGTCTGAGGAACCAATATTTAATTCAAAGAACAATAAGTGCCACCGTTACACTGAGCTCTGGGAGTGGTGCCTCTTGTTTGAGATGTGTATGCGTGAGTGTTTTTGTATATGAAACCCAGAGGTGCTGGGTGTTTGTGTCTGAAAAGTCCAGTCCTTGGTGTGTTCCGTTCTGGCCTACATTTGGCTGAGAAAATGAGCGCGACCGTTCTCCAGGCGGCGGGTAAGGATCTCACAGCCAGTGTCCGTCACCAGCAGGGTGTGTTCAAACTGAGCAGAGCGCTTCCCGTCTCTAGTCACAGCCGTCCAACCGTCCGGCCATGTCTCATCTTGCCAGCCACCTGAGAGACCACATTGACACACAGACACACACACAGTTGTTAAAACAAACACTTCAGTTCTGGCAACGACGTACTGGATACATGTCAGCTATAAAATGTCTTTATAAAGAAAGTAATGACCTGTATTTGAGCATGACTGGGTTCTGCTTTTACTTTATTTAACCTCTACAAGTGCATTTTCACTTCCCTAGACTTTAATGTAAAGATGTACAAATATTTGACTTTCCTCCACTAATCCTCCACTTAGGCCAATAATATCAATATAATGTCCCAAGAAAACATTTTTTATGCATTGAAAAAACTCAAATATATATTATATATATAAAAATTTAAATATCTGAAACACACATGTATGATGGGAAAGCTGATGATATTTTACTTTGTTCATTTTGTTTCAGTTCCAGTGGAATTGACCATGTTTTATGTGATGTGTGGAACTTTCCAAAGGGTTCAATTTAGGCAACTATGTTACTTATGGTAAATTGATTGTATTATGACATATTTATAATTGTTATTTCTAGAAAAGTTGTTTTACCCACCTTCACATATCATTGGCTCAATGGTGAACACATGACCAGGCTTTATAACCCCAACTGCTTTATTTTCTGGAATAATAAAAGAGAAATGAGGCTGTTGCTGGGGAACATGAAGAAATTCAACAACTTTCAGTGATTTAAAATGAAAATATGACTACTCACTGGCATAGTGTGGCACATTGGGAGCAGTGTGGAAAAGTCTGTGGATGCCGTGGCCACAGTAGCTTCGCACCACAGAGAAGCTGTTGGCTTGAGCATGCTTCTGGATGATATTACCTAATTCTCTGTAGCGAACACCAGGCTTTACTGTAGCAAAATCAATTGTATGGTAAAACATTTTACCCTAAGACCAGAATTTATTTATTTCTAATAAGTAAGATTCCAATGTTTGCTGACTATATTTTTTAAAGATGTTCATAAATCAAAGACTGAAATCAGCTGCATTCTATTAATATTTCTCAACTCACCCCAGTGCTCTCTGGTGGACGTAAAGGAAACACCTTTTGTGTAATCTTATTATCTTGACAGTGTACCACAACTAAATATGGTTTAATTGTCAGTTTTTTTTTTTTTTACAATCCCAGCTGTGTGTGTGCAAATCCTACCAGAGTCAATGGCTTGCATAAGGCATTCATATGTAGTCTGAACCAGCTTCTTGGCTCCTTCATCTACCTCTCCGACAAAGAAAGTTTCGTTGAGGTCACCATGGAAACCATTGTGGTAGACGGTGATGTCCACTGCGTACGAAAGAGATGAATGTGTCAGAGCTACTATGTTACATGACAAACTATACTATTATGTACAACAAAGAAAAGGACTGTTATGACTAATCTGCCTCAAACATTTAATAATGGTAAGTGCTGTAGTGGGTGATGAAGAATTCTCATAAAATATCAACCCACTCACAAAGGCAAACAAAATGTCCCATTTTCAAAGTGCTGAGGAAACTGGAACAGCCAGTAACTACCTGGGACTATTTTCACTTAGGGTGAAAAACACAGAGCTGAAAATCTAACTGGCAAAGTCCTACTGTTAAAGGTTAATGAAACAATTTGTCTTGTCAGACCACGCAGCGAGAGATGAGTTGTTGGCAAGTACTCTATCAGATGCTCTGAGGGGAGTGGTGAATGAAAGACATTGCCTTCTCAAAAATATTCATAAGAGGCTAAAATTGGCCAAACTCCTGCTGACACAATTTCAAGATGATGGTACAACCATTTTTCATAGTGGAGAATTCCTTTCTTTTTCCCTCTCTGTTAAATAAAACATTTCCACACTTCCAATCTTAATTTAGTAATTCACAGGACTTTGAGATTATGTGTGGTTTTAATTAAATAAGGTTAATGTTAGATTTGTTGGATGGATGTTAAAATAAAAACATACAGTAAGAGGAAAACAAAGATGTAGCACTAACCCCTTTACTTTTTATCAGTTACAACAATAAAAAAACAACAAAAAAAACCCTAAATACAGTACATTTATCTTAGAGATGAGAAATGTCTGGAGGGGAGTTTAGGGCCACAAAATCATCTAATGTTTCAGTGTCATCATCATACCATTGAGGATGTCTCCTTCCTGTAGTTGTCTTCTGTCCGGGATGCCATGACAGATGACTTCATTGACAGACGTGCAGCAGGATTTGGGGAAGTTGTAGTAGTTGAGAGGTGAGGGGTAGCAGTTCCTTGCTATACAGGCCTGAATATTTAAAAGCACATCAGAGACGTACTTCCGACATTTGCTAGCATGTTGTGGTTTAGTAAATAGCACTAATAACACTAAACTTAGCTGAGGTTAATGGAAATGGTGTTAGTTCTAATGGTACACAGTAACAAACCAAAGTGCTGGATGATGTATTATAAACTGTGACGTGCTGATGACGCTACATAAAAATAAGGGCTCACCAGAGTTGATTCATTCTGAAATTATGTATCAATTTGCATTATTTACCAGATGCACGGCATGGTCGATTTCTTCTGTTGTAACACCTGGTTTTACCATCAGGGCTGCAATATCCAGGACTTCTCGTGCCAGCTGCAAATAACATTCATGTCAAAACACAAAATGGGATAAATGGAAAACTAAAAAAAAAATACATACCATGACAGTCACCACATTGTATTTTATTACCTTGCAAACTACTCTCATGCTTTCAATGTCCTCAGGAGAAAGGATCTTGATCTGTGACGTCCCCTTCAGAAACTGCTCTGACTCGGACATCCCTGTGGGTTGGAAACAAGGACAGACAACGGGCATTATTCACTCAGAAAGCTGTTGAGCTCACTCAAATAAGCCCTTGAAAGCAGCCGTCGCCAGTCTAGTGATTTTTAAATGCAGCATCAACTTGGGCCATCACTTCATCAATCAGTTAATTTCTGCATCATATGGGACAGCACAAATAAGCAAACTAAATCTGGTTGAGTAGTTTCACAAAAAATGGTGCAATTTCAACCAATACTGATTGCAAAAATATGACATGTGGATGCTTTCAGTGAAGACTATCAAGTCTGGAAAAAGTGTCCACCCAGGTTTTACCTTTTGTGGCGTCCCACTCCATGCAGCTTCAACAGGTCAAACAGTACACAATTAATTCAATTACAGACTGCAGGTACTAGTGATGAGAGTAGATTAAAAGGTGTTCTCACACCTAGCTCGTTTCGTCTGCCTGAAATCAAACTCTGATTTGTCTTCCACCTTGAGGCGGTTCATATGGGCCGCTTATAACACAGCAATTGCACTCAGGCGTGAGCCAAAACAAATGTATCGATGCATCTTTCATCGGTGTGATCTCAGTCTTGTCCCACATTAACTCTGGAGCTATTTGTTTGTGGTGAGAACGTGAGCCAACCTTGATGTGGCCTACAACAGCATGTATACTTACAAAGACATACAAAGTGTGAGGCGGTGTTGTATTTTCAAGACGTTTTTGAGGCATACTTAAGAGTTTTACTTGGTATATTGCTGCAAAATGTCATGAGCAAAAAAAAAAAAAAAAAAAAATCAATTATAGGAATATTCACACACAGACTTATTCTTTGGATTCACTTGGGTTTCCTCATGTGTTAAAGGAAACCAAAATAAGATGAAAAACAGACAAAAGTTTGATTGGTCTGATTTGGACCAGAGCAAACTGGTTTGGAAATTACCTTAGTTTCACTGATGAATCAATTCAAACCCCAGCGAAAGGTCTACTTTCTACAGCAAAAGCCAACTCTGCGGCTAGATTCAGCAATTAAAGCAACTAAATGACAAGTCTTACATTTTCTACTGGCTTATACATTTCATACTATTAACATGTGCTCTTTATCTGGTTTATATGTTAACCTGTTATGTATTTTATTGCATTTATGAATGCATGTATTATTTTAATATGACATTATATCAAATTAAAATCTAAAGAAAACCTAGCAGTGTCTCGTAGTGCCAAGTTGCTACAGATAATAAGCGGCTTCTACAAAGAATACACTGAAGCATCAGCACCTGAGCAGAGGCAGACTCTAATGAAACTCACACTGTCAACTCAGAGGACTCAGAGGAACAAAGAAAGACTGTTATATGGTTAAAAAAAAAAAACATCGGCACAGGTGTCAGAGCATTCAATTCAACAATATATTAGACTGCCTGAAACCAGAACAGTATTTGAGTTCATGCTGCACTCAGCGAAACTTCGCTAATCTATAATTTATTAACCGAACAAGATGACTCCTGGATGAACATAAGCAGTTGCCTAGCAACACGGACTTTAGACACATTTGTGTACAAGTCAAATACAGCCCTCCTACTGACCCCAAGAGCCTACAGTGTGAGTTCAACAATCAATCACACTTACTTATGCTTTGATACAGCTGCCCAGAAAAGAAGCAAAGCATGAGATGTCCACCTTATGTTGTCATAAGGTATGGTTCACTTCCCTATAGATTTGATAGTTAAATCAATAATCATTAAAACAATAATATATAACACTCAGATTTGAGCTTGACAACAGTACTTTGTTAACTAACAATCACCTGCAAGAACTGCACTTCAATCCCTGAACAAGCATCACAGGAGAATTAAAGGAGACGGTAACCATGACTACCCGAGTATGGATCTATGCAGTCAGATGACAAGAATGTAGAGGTTTCCATGGTTGCACAATGAATGACTTGCCCAGAGACACAGATGTAAATAAGACAGGCTACAATTATGGCTGTCTGGTAATAAACTCTAAAGTAGCAGAATGGTCATAAAAACAAACAAACAAACAAACCCCACAATGTGACAACAGTCCTGTTAGAGGGTTTACTTTTACCTTCAATAAATCATTTCCAGTTTTTGAGCACAAAGCCAAAGGTTTTAAGAGATCATTGTAAGGTATTATTGGGCTGTTCAGCAGGGAGAAATCGATTCTACTTTGCTTCAAGAGGAATGTCATTAGACTGCTACCTAAATAAATCTGACTGATTCTTTAGTCTTAAAGGGCGACTTGCTTTCTATAGCTTTAGTTTAGCGTGTAAATGTGCATTAATCCTTTTAAACCTCCCTCTATTAAATATTTCTCTGCTTGTAGTTGAAAAACTCCTCCAGATGACGTCATCACCTCCTAAAGGACTTTTTCATCATTAGAAATTCAGATGATGTCATCTGGAGGAGTTCTGGAAAAGCAGGTTGACCATGATTAAAAACTTCATAGTACAAGCAACAAGAGGATATAACCTAAATTGAAGGTTCCACCAAGTGATGTCATGGAGGCCTTTTACAGCTAGAAGTATGGAGATATTTTAATATGGAGAAGTCAGGGGGAACGTTAATGGCATGAATTTACACGTACTACCCAAACTAGATGCAAAAGTAGTAAGTTAAATATCAGTAAAGGAGTCCTATCAAATACCAAAATAGGAACTGACCAATTCCACACATTTCTATGTATTTGCATTGCATACACACTTTCAGTTTAATAGTGGTTGACTGATATGTTTTTTTTAATTTTTATTTTTTTTGAATGATGCTGATCCCAATCTTTAGAGAGCAGAGAGGCTGATTTGAAATACCAATGTTTTATTTTTCCTCTTTCTTTGCATCACAAAATAAAGAAAGCAAATTATTAAGTGATAAATATTCAAAATATCTGAATTTTTGAAGTAAGTTAAACTAATGAGAACTAAGCAAACTAAATTATTTCAGAACCAAATTGGAATCAGTTATATTTGTGAAAGACAAAGGTACTACCATCTGCAGCTGGCTACAGGATTGAGCCACTTGCTCAAACCACATAATGATTCAAATGCTTAATTGCAGATTTGCTAGTTGCAAAATGACTAGATCACATTTTGTCATGTTAGTAATTTTAGCTTTATTTTTACATTGAAAAGGTGTTTGCTATAACATACGGAGATGGGCACTACTGTGTCATCACATCCAAGCCATCACTAAGGTAAATTAATAATCAAGCTATTGTGTATCAATAAAATCATGTGATCCCCATTAAGCCAATAGGTCATTTAAATTGTTTCATTTATATAGGCTGAGGCTGACCATTAACAGAATGAAAAGCTAAATGTTAGCATTAACACATTTTGAAATTCATTCATAACAATCATCCTCCGGGAACTGGGAAAACTCATAGCAAATGTCATGCTACACTGTTGAGCAGTTGTTGAAGAATCTTACTTGAAAGTATAGTAATAGATGGTCTCTAGTGACACTGTTATGGCTACGCTTCAAAGGACACAGCCTACACAGTTAAACTGGCACAGTTTTACATGTATTGCCCTGTGATTTTATTTGTGGGAAAAGAACATGCAATTAATACAGTAACATCCAGTGGAGAATAAGCCAATGTGATCAATTTTAAATATTAACTGTGAGAAATAAGTATAGTTACCTCTGGGATGATCCGCATAGTCTGGTCTTTGGATGTCTCTGGGCACATGCCTCATAGGAGTCTAGGCCCAAGAAAACAGACTTGTTATATCAAGAAATTCACACATACCAACACTTGTTCAAGTATAAATACTTGAAGCAAGACACAGTATTTGATATTTCCTCTGTGTTTAGACTGTCTGTGTCTCTCTCTTACCAAAGCAGTCCCCCATTCTTTTTAGGAAGCAATGAATTGTTCTGATAGATTCAATACAAATATGCAAAAAAACAACAATTGCCCAATAAACAATAAGAGCTTACCAGTGGGTAGTGAGGATGTAATTTGCCTGTGTATCGGTAGCCTGGCCAAGGGTCTGTGTTAATGTCCTTCTCCACACAGTTCTTAGATTCATTCTGTGTCTTGTCCTCCTCTGACAAGACACAGCAAAAAGTCTAATGCATCTGGTACCTCTGTGTCAGTTCACAAAATGAGTTCCTCCAGGAATTTTGCAGTCACAACAATAATTCAACTAATCTCCTAGGAATTCTGTAAAAATGTTTTAAACTGTAATAAAACATTCTAACATGCACCCCCTCCCCCCTTTTTTTCCTCAAGAAAAGCTTTCGCAAAATTAGGCACTTTAGATAGGACATTTTTCTACTCTTGACTTTTAGACCATCTTCAAAAAGAACATGGTGCATGGGCACACTAAAACCCCAACATCCATCTGTACCCTTAACCTATATAAGGTGCAGCTTCATTTTAATATTGTGAATGATTCAAACACATAGCCAGATGTCAATAAACTACATAACTGCCAGTGATCAATGGCACATACTTGCTTTTTTGTGCAGCAACTTGTGAGAGGCCCAGCTTCCTTTGAAACATTCCTGGAAATGAGAAAGTACTGTGAGAGACAGCTATACATAGCAATTTGTGATGCAAACTGCACTCCAAGAAACATCACTGACATTTAATTTATGTGGCTAAACAACCTGATCAAAAATAAAACCCACTTGGGTGCACACTACAATAAAGATTGCATCATAGGAAGAGATTTTCCCAAATATGATATCTGACCCAAATCTACTGCCATATGTTAATGTTGTGAGTGCCTCAATTAGATGAGAGTGACAGGAAGCATAGACAGCGTGGTCAAGCTGCATGGCCAAAACTGCAACCACAGTAAAAGTACTGTAGGGTCACATACCATGTCGTAACAGGAGCATTTAAGCTGTCACCCAGCAACACTATTTCGTAAGCATGTGACTCAGATATATATAATGCATTAGATCTACTGACATAATGTGCGCTGGTTGTAGTTGTTGTTTTTTTTTTATACTGGCTGACACTGCAAGAACAACTGCCTTAAATCGGAATGCACATGTGATAATGACACCTTTAACATATTTCTCACATAATAATTACCACCCAACCCCTAACAAGTACACCTGTGAAAGACTACTGTAGTGAGAGTGAGGCTGCGTAAAGTTCTGCTCAGCTGATCTTCTGTGTATTAAGTTTAAAGTAGCTTCTATTAATACTCAACCAAGTGTGCGGTCTAGTCCGCCAGCAGTTCACCTTCAAACAAACACATTAGTGAGTGGGGTTTGGTTTCGTGGGACAGCAAACACCATGCTGGGGGGGTCAACATCGTGGCATCAAGTGATCTGTGCTGCAGCATCAACTCGGTGCTACTTTACAACTTAAGTGTCGATGCTCGCAACCTGTCGCATTAGTAGAATGCTAGAGTCAGACACGATGTAGGCAACTTCATTCAGTTGAACCAAAAAAAAGCCCCCCCCCCCAAAAAAAAAAAAAAACAATCTTCGCACCGTGGCTCTCTCTTTTTGATCAGGGACGTCGTATCACTCACTTTAAGGTGGTTAGCTAACAGTTAGCTAGCTAGCTAAGCCTCGCCGCTCGGCCTAATGTTACTGTTAGACAGACAGCTTCAGTTACAATCACTGGCTGCTTTATTCATCCAGAGTAACCACTGGAGATTCGCACAGCATTGAAGCTCTGTAGTTAAAGTTGAGCTAATGCTTTATTAGCGGTTTACCAAGCAGCCGCACGTCTACCAAACTTGACAGTTAGCAGCCTCGTGACAAGACACAGGGCCTAGTTTTGCGGTTACAGTAAGCATTTTAACCGGGAAAGGCCGAGAAAATAGCAGTACCTGCGAACAGAAAAAAGAGCCTTGAATACCAAGCTTGATACATGTGGGACACTGAAGTTTGGCATCCTTGTTGCATCCATCAGTCTCACACTCCCTTCTAGCCTCGGTGCTCGCCATGCCTCCGTCTGCGGTAGAGGGGTGGAGTCGCCGGGAAGCGGCCACACACAGCGCATGTCCGCAGCGGGGTCGTCACGTTGCACAGCTCGGTCCAATCAACAAAAACTTTTCCTAACAGATTTGTAAGATGGCGACCGCCGAACCGGTGAGCACTTTCTTTACACAACATATCCACAGCTTTTGGGGGGGCTTCTTGCTGAAATTACGCAGCGAGACCATCTCTAAACTTTACGTGTAATTTTTAAAAAATGTGTCAAAATGGAAAATGGCTCGTGTTAACATCACACGTGCTGTGCTTCGACCAGATCCAAGTTTGTCTTCTGAGCCACGACCTAAGCGTAAAACAGGAATGTGTATGTGTGTGTGTATCCCCTCAGTTAACTTTAACGCTGACGTTACAGTTAAGCGACGGGCAGAGGGGTGAATCGCACTAACTTTCATTACAAAATTACTCCCTTTACTGTAGCTTAGTTCATTGGTTAAAGTACACGTCCGCCAACCAAGATTTTAAACTCCGCGTTTCTTATAGACCACTGGCTCGTGCGGAATGTGTACTAATGAATTACCTTCAAGTGGGACTTTGTTTTTACAGCTAAAATTCCGCCTGTCAATGTGAGTTGACGCTGCTCTCCGCTGACCTCGAACGTTAGCTAGCGATTTCAGTGCCTTTGCGTTAACTTGGATTATGGTACAAACACCAGGGTCCCCAGTAAACACTATTTGGTTCCAGACGTTTATGCCGAATTTAAAATATCCTCCCACATTTTGGGTTTACAGGTTTAAGGTCTGCTTTTTTTGTGTGTGTACCAAGCACGGAATAATTTAGCTGGCAGATGTGTGAATGGAATCTTGAGTGCTGTTCTTTCCGTTCATCAACAAGCATCTTGGAAAAGAAACAGCTGTATCTATCAGCAAAGTGCTTACAATTAACGTTAGCTCAACTCTAGCTTTCACACCACAGGCAAATGTGGAGCAGATGTTCACCTCTGGTTTCCTAATTGAACACTTCCCCTACTGTTGTTTTGACAGCTGGTTTCTTTCTATAATTTGACTTGTATTAATTGTGCAACCAAGTAGTTGTCATTGTTGCAAGCTTAACCTCATTTAATCAACCACAATAAAGTCATTGTCAAATTAGGACAGAGATTAGAACTGAAGTAAAAGAGCATATCTTGAGGTTTAACAACACTAGAAAGTATGATCATTTGCATTTAGAATAGAAAAGCCTCCTCCCCTCTTCCTTTATTTGTACTTCACTTTTGTCTAACTCCTTTTAAGGAAACTAATCCAAGTCCAACCAATCCTGATGTTGAAGATGGAGCTGAAGAGACTGGACAGGAGATTGTGAGCCCAGAAGCCTACATTAAACATCCCCTCCAAAACAGGTTAGAGTCTGAATTTCAAAAATGGACAAAGCCAGTTAAATAATGGCAGCAACACAAGACACACATTTGGTTTATTATTTGAATTATTCAAAAGGATATAGCTGCTATAATCTCTAAGGGACATTCTCTAGAGCGGTACAGTCATAGTCATACTCACAAGAATCATTGTGTCAGTCATGCAAGACTTACTGTACTGTATATTTGCTTATGTGACTAAGGAGACAAACATTGCACGTTTAAAGACGTCCATGTGTTATGCCTTCTAATACTTGGAGTCATTTTCCTGCATGAAGCGAGAGTTTTAGGGTGAGAAAACATAAGGTTTTCAAGTGGATCAAATATCACAATCAGTAATAATTTTTATATTTAATGTCTTGTATTGTTTGTTAAATTACCTACCTACCTTTTTGATTTACAGCCTCATTGTAAGATCCCAATAAAACATCCTCCACACAGATGAATGGGACTGACTCATGGGGAAGTGATAGTGACACAAAGTTGAACAGTCATCAAAAACAATGAATGCTGTGTTCATACAAAGGAAGCTAAGCAATTCCATATATCTCTGTGTACAACTCAAGATGAAAGCCCTGTATGAAATACTTTGTGTTTAAAATAAAAAATCGTTTGTAAAATAAACTATCAATCTATATGAAAAAAAATGTTATCTATAAAAGATTATTTGTTATTCTGAAGAGGGGAGACTTAACCAAGCTTTCAACAAATTGTAAATATTACATATGTGTATTATATGTAGTTTATTGGTCTGCTGTAGCACAGATAATCTGTGTGTTTTAATGTTCTTCTTCTCACAGTCTAAACAAATGCATTCCAGTGGACTGGACACTTTTTATTTCCCCACAGTAACACTGTGATAGCCTGAGATTCTCTTGTGAACTGTTCAAGTGCTTCATTGTTTTCATTTGAAGCCATACTCTGATAGGTCCCAGCTCCCTTAGGTGCTGAATACTAATAAGGAATGAATGAATATTTTATGTATATTTAAATTCCACACGGATATTTATGTCCAAAGGGGTCAGTACAAAAGCCAAACTCACCAGAAAACCAGTCGGTTAAAAGCGAAGTTGAGCCCTAAACAATTTAATAGTCCCTCGCAGCTCAGTCTTGGTGAAAAGTGGAGCAAATAGCCTTTGCTTTTCTTTATAGGCCCGTATAGACTTGCATGCAAACTAAAATAGAAACTACAAAATCCTACTAAATTATAGTCACATTCAGTATTTCTTTTCAGGATGATGAGGTGCATAACTTTCAAACAGCCTGTTACTGTAGGTAAATATAATTTAACCAGAGGGACTTGAGTTTGTATCACTAGACCTATGCTATAAATTTCAGTTGTTTATCTTGACTCATTCAAAACCACATATTCCTACTTAACAGCTTTATTGGAAACAAACAATCACAATTCATCAAAAATAAACAATCACACTTTTCTTTATTACTTAAGGTAGCTGCAGAGCAATAACAGTAATCAATGTTAAACAAGTATGGCACAACATCACAATTTATTGGACCAAGATTATGACAACTTGATTTACTGAACAATTTGTGTTGCATCCAAGTGCATCAAAACATCATTCATTTGCTCCAAACCTCAGTGCCTCCTGGTTACGTCCGTTTACCTCACGTTAGATTAGGTATCAGTTACATTTATGCCTATTCTCCTTTTTTGCTTTTTTCCCACCAGATGGTCTCTGTGGTTCTTCAAGAATGACAAGAGCAAAACATGGCAGGCCAACCTGCGGCTCATCTCTAAATTTGATACAGTCGAAGATTTCTGGGCGTAAGAAGCAATATGTGTCTGGGTCTACTTGTTTGCCTGTGCTGTGACGGAATGACTGAAGCTTTAAAATATCTCAACTGTGTTATCTGTGAACAGCTGATTTTGTTCTCATCATTTCAGTCTCTACAACCATATCCAGGTGTCAAGCCAGCTCATGTCAGGCTGTGATTACTCTCTTTTTAAGGTAGGTTTATTATTTTTTACTATTGTTGCAAACATTCAGGGGGTAAAGAGTTAAATTGCATGTTAAACATGTCAGTTTCCTCATTGGTCCTAAGTACCAGTGCACCACCAATGTGCACACAATTACTCTATGTTCATCAATATTTAAGTAGTATTTTTTTTTTCTAATATTGACTTAGTCAAATAAAAAAGAACATATTGGCTATAAAACAACTTTATTAAATTGGTAGTTTACATTGACATGTTTTAATAAATTACTATAATGATTAAAATGTACATTATTACTGTGTTAATTATTTATTGAGCCATTAGATTGAATGAAAGTCCATTTTTTGGTGGTTATTTTATGGTCTGACAATTCAGGTTCCAATTTATCTTTGTAATTGGTTTTGAAATTGAAAACATAATAAAATCTTTTTATTACTGACTAAAAGCCAAATTGTAGGATTTTTATGGCAGCAGATTCAAATAAAGCCCCTGCAAACAGAACAATATCAAACTCAATTGTCAATATAGAGAGCTCCAGTCAGGACAACAGCTTTGTTGCTGGAGGGAAAACAAAGGCTGAAGTGGGCAGGATTCTTCTGAATAAATCTGTCTCTAAAACTCAGAGTTGAGCAGCTTGAAAGAACTCATTTAACCAGATGTGATGATAGAAAATGAGAAATGTGGGTGGATGTTTTAGTAAGCTGAGCAGCCACTAATTATACTGTTTGAGATAGGTGATAATAAATGGAAAAGGCAGTAATCAAATAGCACTGCAGTCTTTCATCAGTGTGCTTTATTGAAATCATTAACAGCAAGAAAAACTAGTGAATTAGTGGGGGAGTTACAAAACTCTTCTGAGAAGATGGGACACTACACAAAGTGTAAAAAAAAAAAAGAGAATGCAATCATCAATCACTTCGTATAAAACCCTTTTTTTAATGTAATGTTCAATTTTTAAATCTTTGAAATTAGATATTTTTGGGGGGGGGGATATATTTTCTCATTTTTAATTTCATGCCTGCAAAACATGACAGGTGAGCAAAAGACTGGAAAGTTTGTGTAAAACATCTTGTGAAACATCTCACATTTTAAATCAAGTTAAATCTGGCCAGTATCAAGATTGGTTATAAAAGGCATCATTAGTAAGGATCTGGTAAGGTTCATCCCTCTATGACAAAATTACTATAGTCATATTCTAATTTCTAATTAAACAATTAAAAAATCCCCAAACATTGTACATTATTTACATTCATTCATTTGTTACCGCTTACCCAGTGTAGGGTCATGGGGAGGTGGAGCCTGTCCCAGATATCATACACCCTTTACAGATCTCCAGTCTATGTCAGGGCCAACCTGCATCCTTCTAGCTGTGAGGTCACAACATGAACCACTCCACAGTTTTTAGACACGGAAACGAAAGAGCTTTGCCAACAACCATAATGTTTAGCAGCCTCCTCTGTGCTGCTGTAGACTTGTTCACAGTGCCAACTGCAGTCTCAGAAAGTAACAACATGAATGAGAGTGGGGCCCGCATTATTAACACATTGATTGTTTGGATATTGTGCTTACCCCTGCAAGGAAGCATGAGCATGAGTTTCTGCTGCACGGATGTTTGGGTCCCAACATCTTGACAGCATTTCTCAACAAAAATGTGCAAATAATTTGGGATTTTGGGAACAACTCTGAGTGACATAATTTTATTTATTGCAGCCACATTAACCATCAAAATGATCATCAAACTGCATCTCAATTTGGCTAACTATGAATTTTATCCGTTTGAGGGGGCTGGTGGCTCAGTGGTAGAAAAAGGCGTGGGTTCGAATCACACCCCACCAGGTGTGGCCCCACTCAGCCACCAAGGGCCACCCTGGTGCCGGCCCAAAAACCAGATAAAGTGGGAGGGCTGCGGCAGGAAGGGCATCCGGCGTAACAACTTATGCCAAATCAGCGTGCGGAACACGTTCCGCTGTGGTGACCCCTGAAGGGACAAGCCAAAAGCCGTTGATCTTCATGAATTTTATGCATTCTGCAAACATTTGTCTGTGTTGCTTATAGCAAGAGGTACAGAAGGCAAACTGAAGACATTGAGCTGCAAAGCAAACACTTTCTGTCACCTCACCCATCACCTCTCCACCACCTGCTTCACTATTAACTGTGAATATGAGAAAATTGTATGCTGCAGTATGGAGTTAATATTGTCTTTGTTGATGTGATGTTAATTTTTGGCTTCCCGGTACCTCAGCTGGCTGGACTCAGTCCGCAACAAAGCATTTAATTCTCTGCTTCCATATCTGACAAATTAGATTTATGTGGGAATTGTCCTGTTACATTAACAGCTGCTGCAGCTGTCAGCCTCTCAAAGTTTGTCTAGTAACTAACACTTCCTCCAGTCTCCCTGGTAAATGTGTATATATACTACATATTTGACTTTTGGATGAAATTTATGGAAAATGTAAAAAGTTCATACTAAAATGATATTATGTCATGAAAGTAGTGCATTTAAGTAGAAGCATGCAATGGTAATTTCTTCATCGCAAACAATTTATTGAAACAAAAGCTAACAAGTGAGGTGGGTATAGCACTATAAAAAGTGACAATGTCTCAATAACTTTTAATGTGTCCTTGAGCATCTTGGTCTCATGATGTCAAAATGTGAACAGCATTATGAAGAGGACTGTTTAAATACATAACTATCATTGGACCAGAACATTTGGTGGTTAATTAATGGATCTAACACTTGTGCTTGTGACTCTTGTGATTTTTGCAGTTAATCACCTTGTTAGAGCAACTTATGCAATGAGTACTGAAACATTAAACAGTTGGACATGTGCATTCAAAAGTTTGGAGAAAGTCAAATTAAGTTCACCTGTAAACGTATAGTGCATTTAGAAATTTTACCCGAGGTCGACTATCCCTAACTTTTTGTGAGTAGAGACCATCCTAAAGTTTCTGCCACATTACTTGTGGGTCTTTATCAATCCTGTCTGTGATTTCGTATGTGATCTAAGATCTCAGAACTCTAGTCCCAATGTCTCAGACCAAATTTTGTAAAACCGCATGTAAGACTGCTGCTCCTGCTGCTTGGAGTAAACTTCAAAGTACCAGATTCAAGAAGAAAGTAACCATGGATCGATTTAAAGAGATCTTAGAGGCTAGAGTACTTATTGGAAAGTGTTTTGAAGTTTTAATCTCTAATTGTGTTTTTTACGGTTTTTTAACTATGTTCTTGTCTGTTTTGGCTTTGTTTCTCTTATGAAAGTGATTTGGAATCTCAATCAGATTGTACCTGGTTAAATTAAGGAAACTGAAACTGTATCAATATTCATAAGCATCTTGGATTCATTATTTATGGTTAATTGTGATAGTATTTTGAGTGATAAATGGAGCTCATCAAAGTGTGCAGATTTTCAAGTTGATTGGGATTTACAGAGGCAATTTGCATGGATTTATGTATGCACACAATTTTATAGATGTGAAAGGGTTTAAACATGCGACTTTGTCATGTGCATCTGTAAACTTTTGGCTTATGGATTCTACACAAAGCACATAGACCCGCCACCCAATGAAACCATATGGAATATTATGTAGTAAAAACTCAAACTGTTGAGCAGCTAAAATGATAAATGAAGCAAAAATTGAGAGAAATGTTGCTTTCAAGATAAAGGAGTTGGTCTATTCAGATCCAAGCACTTTAAAACAAAAAGGAAATGCAAAGTGGTAAATATGGCAATGTGCCTACTTTTTTTAGACACGTTGTTGGCAAATATTAAAAATGAGATATTCTCAGATACTCTTCACATAATCAAGTTTCTTGTTTCAACACTTGATATATTGTCTTTATTCTATTTGCTCCGGATGCTGTTTTACTCAGGGAAAGTAGTTTATTGGCAGTTTAAGTTGAGAAGATACTAATTAGATACTTAACCATCACTAGATACTTGAGTTCACAGTGCTTTGCAGTGTGTATTGACAATTTTAACCTTCGCTGCAGGATGGCATTGAACCCATGTGGGAGGACGAGAAGAACAAGCGTGGCGGGCGCTGGCTCATCACACTAACCAAGCAGCAGAGGAGATCAGACCTGGATCGCTTCTGGCTGGAAACTGTAAGTTTGGCTTTAGCTGTCACGCTTTGTATGCTGTTCAATGGTGTTACTAATATGTCTAATAGGATTAATCATGTCTTGATCCTCTTCCCAAAGTAGTACCTTTATGTGCTCGCTGCCATAATTAAGTTATCATTGTTTGCCTCACTCCTAGTTTGGGTAATTACATCCTCGTAGGCTTTTAAACAGAACCAGGGCAAATATGATTCTCATTCTTTTGATCACAGTCAAAAGCTATTGAATATTTGCTTGCTTGCTGCTAAGTCTGTAGTCCTCACACTGTTGTGTTGAGCTCTTGTGCTGCCTGTCAAGGTCACTGACAGTGATACAGAAAGCTAGCAAACTGTGACTTGACAGTGAGCAAACAGCATTTTCAGTGGTGCAGCTACTGAAGAAAGAGGTCACTTTCTCTTTCATTGACATCCCTGGTAATTGTTTTACCAAATATTGAGCTAAAAACAAAACACATTTCTAGCACTGTGAACACTTCTCGAGCTCTGAGTTGTCATTGAGGGTGATGCTCAGTCCTTAACCGGGATCTCCTAAATGTGTTGCATCATTTTTTGAAAGTCAGACTCATTCTTTAGTAGGAAGTCTTCTTGGTGGCCTAACACCCATCAGGAGGCAGGAATGCTGCTGTGTCACTGATGGATAGAAGCTGTGCTACAGCAGCACTAGTGATTTCATTCTGATTCCCTCTGCATTCATAGAATTTAAAATGGAAAAACACTTGTTAAACTGGTGTGATGAGAACTTTTGGCACTAGAGCTGACCACCTTTTCAAAAATGTGTGGTAACTCCCAATTCTCAAGCTTTTCCTGCTCTTCACATTCTGCTCCTGCATAAATGCTTCTGAGCAGCACTCCAGTAGGTGAGCAAGGAAGAATTCCTACACAATCTTTAACACAGTTTACATTGAATGACAAAAAAGTCCTTTTTCTGCCAGAATCATTATTTTGGTATTTACAGCCTTCCCCTTAGATTTAATCTATTTGCAATATCTAATTTGTTTTACCAACATTCTTTACTTAGCTCAGAATTGTGCATAAAGAGCTTAGTTCATCCAATGTGCTACATTTTTTCAGTTAACTGAATGTATCATTTTACAAGTAAAAGAATGAGTGTCTCATTCACACATGGGGTGAATATGAGGTGCAAAGGCTTCATTCACTCGATATGTATCTTTACACTCTGAGTTGGCAGCTCTCCCCTTATCCTGCCTCTGTACCATGGTTCCCTAAATGTGTCTTTGAGGCATTCAGGGCCCATACAGGTCATAGCTCAGTTTTTGTATTGTTACCTTAGATCAAAATAATCTGCGTAAACTAAGCTTTGAGGTATGTGTAGCAACTTGAACAGCATTGTAGCTAATATCTGTGACTGAGTTATCCAATTTCTGTGTGATTTGTGCATTTTATGCAGTCTTGTATCTCACTATTAATCCTGAGCTCAAATTTGGTCAAAACACAGATTTAAAACGGAAGATAAAGTATGTTATTGTGTCTTTGCTACTAGAAATGGTGACATTGTCTCCAAACCGATTCTTCAGTGCAAATGTCCCCTTAAATGTTCTAGTAAATCTGAAGCAAAAGACATTTGCAACAGACAGCAGAAAACTCCAAATTGTTGCTGATTCAAAGGAACCTAGCTAAGGATGGCCATGGCCTTCCTCTTTTATGAGCTTATTTATTGTTGAGATGTGAATTTGAATTATTTTGTTATGACAGCACTTCTTCTTATCCTATCATCAGCTCCTGTGCTTAGTTGGAGAGGCCTTTGATGACTACAGCGATGACGTCTGCGGAGCTGTGGTCAATGTCCGCACAAAAGGAGATAAAATAGCTGTCTGGACATCAGACTACGAGAACCGAGATGCTGTAACACACATAGGGTGAGGCAGGTTTTCAGTATGTGTATAGATATAGATGATGACTGTATGTGCATCCTTTTTACTTGTATTTTCCTCTCCACAGGAGAGTTTACAAGGAGCGATTGGGGCTTCCTATGAAGATGACTATTGGCTACCAATCCCATGCAGACACAGCTACCAAAAGCGGGTCAACCACCAAGAACAAATTTGTTGTTTGAGAAATGCCTTACGTGCCTCTTTCATTTTCCTGTCTTATTTGTTGTCGATGCATATGTTTACTTTGCTGCAAAGACTGCGGAATGCAATCTGGAAGAAACAACCCAATCCAAGACTACATGCCAAATGTTTCCATAAACCTGC
Organism: Channa argus; assembly: GCF_033026475.1. NCBI lineage: Eukaryota > Metazoa > Chordata > Actinopteri > Anabantiformes > Channidae > Channa > Channa argus. The sequence continues at coordinate 5,923,105 of NC_090212.1, forward strand.
CCAGGACAAAACCCAAGGGGGGGTGGGGTGGGTGGGGGGGCTGACAAATCCCATGACACACAGCTGAACATGAATCTTCCAAAACACTAACAATGAAATGTATTAATAGTGATTGACATTCAGAGCGCCGCATACTCTAAAGAAATTTGTGTCGATTTAATTTTTTGATGGCAGGGAATCCTGAAATGCAAAAAAATTATGTATAGTTCTCTCCCATTATTCTACAGCATTGTTGGTTTGCTGTAATCCTTAATGACAGATCCTTTTAATTTATTATATTAATTTGCCTGCAAATTATTAGATTATTAGATCTTTGTTTTATGCTTTTTTCTTTGAACTGTTGCACGTAATCAACCTTTTTAAAGTATTTCATGACTCATATTCATTTGAGCGTTATAATTAAACCATTGGTTTTGCAGTTAACTGTTATATTGTGGATTTCTTTTTTTTTTTTTTTGCAACTTTTAATTGCTGCATTCCTTATTATAAATGATTTGCGTTTTGAATGGCAATGTTGCTGTATTTTAATCATTGGTTTGTAGTATTTGATTTTGATTTACTTACTTAAATTGAAAGGCATAACATGCAAGAACTGATAATGTAGACCATCCAGTAGTTTTCTACACATAATTGACATTTCCATTGTATAAAGCAAAAAAAATTAAAGGAGACACAGTCAATCTTAGCTTCTGAACAAGTGAGAATTCACTACTGCCACAGCTGATGTAAAACCTCCACCATCCTATTATTGTCTTATTACTATTAGCCAAACATCAATTGAAACGTCAGTATAAAAAGAAGCTGCTTAGAAAAGCTTATTTTGGTCACATGACTTCACATACCAGTATATTGCTACCACTGCGGTTTTAAAAATGTCACTTTAATGTGACAAATGGCATCACACTCTTAAGCATTGGCATCCTTTAAGCCAGCAGGTAAAGCTGCTATGGCACAACTAGATCCTTCTTAATCTGATGAGGCGTTGAGTGAGTGTAAAAGCTTCTGTAGAAGAAGTTATGACATGGTTGTGGTAGTAACCTTTAAAGGCCAGCTGATGTCTCAGGTAAGATCCTTTGTGTGCATGAAAGGTCAGTAGTAGTAATTTTAAAAAGAGCACAAAGTGATTTCTACAAAACATTAGTTTGATTCAGTTTGATTTCTATTAAAACATTTAAGATTACTGTATAAAATTATATATTAGTAACTGATACAAAAGTCTTTCAATAAATCGTCTAAGCAATGTTCAAAGTGGTGTCAACTTAATGATTATTTTGGTGGATACCATTTGTAAGGCTTGACTTGTATAGTATGGAAGTAATGGGAAATCTTATGCTCTGATATAAATGGGATGGATAAATATTCAAAACATCTCTAAAACTGTAAATCATTTTATATATTCACTGTGCTAAAGCAGCATGTATTAATTCCAACGTTATGGTTTATAATGAAATCTGTTTTCCCAACACTCAAACAATAGATGAATAAATACAGAAATCAAGGCAGGTTTTTCAGCATCCTGTATGTACTGAAAATTACTCACCAACACAGATGAATTGAATATTTCTAATCTTTCTCTGAGTAGTAATAAAACCAACTGTGCACAGACAGGTAAACACAAGGCCGCTGACATAAAATCTCTTTGTTAAAACAGGTTACAGACTAACGTTGGCAGCAACAAATGCAGCATTTCTCCAGTTTCCAACCTCTGTAGCCACAGGGCTTGTTTTCTAATCAGAGGCACTTATCAAAATCCCAAATCCTCTAAAGTCAGATAGGGTCAAATCCAAAATGAAGGCCAATGTGAGGACAGTCTTACAAAATCTAAACATTTTAGAGTTACCCCTAATTTATCTTGAGGAGAAAATGTACTCTGGGTATTTCTGTTGATGTTGTTGTTCTGGGCAGTTTTTATTAGTAACAATTATTTCACTGCTGTCCATCACTTTACACTGGAGGGAGCTGCAATCCTGTTTAACTTTAAACTAGTGATCGAAAGGCCAACAAGCAGGGATTGATGTGTTTAAGTCTACATCCTGCAGGCTATCATTTTGATTTAGAGTCTCAGCATCATGTGGTTTACACTGCAGCCATATCTGTCTGTCTGGGAATTTCCTCTCTGGGTCCTCACAGTTCACAGAGAAAGAAGATGAACACAGGCAGCAATAGAAGCAAGCAAAATGAATTGTGTGTGCAGAGGGGAAGAGGGAATTCCAGACAATCAGCAAAAGCATAAAACAGCAACAAGGATGTGATGTACTAGTTCTGGTTCTCGTCATTGAGCAAAGAGTAATGTTCATTAATTGTGCATATTACGAATTAAATTAAATGTTTTGTAGCTATAATTAGGACAATACATTTTCTAACACCCTTAAAACTACAGGACTTATGCCACGACCACTTTTTAAGCTCTATACTTTGTCAGCTTACCAGCCTGTAGATGGCTGATCAATTTCCCAAGGGTCCATCGGGTGCTCATTGCTCTCCCAGTAGTGTAAAGATCAATGGCAGGATTCATTAACCCAGATTAAATGAATGAAGACAGTGATAAGAGAGGCAGTTAGTCTACTTTGTGGCTTTGTGATTGAGAATGCTTGGATTACATTTAAAGCCCATAACATGTAGGCTTAAGCAGGACCCATGAGGCTCTATCAGCACATGAACACCGATCATTGAGTATAAAGCTTCATTGCACACATTGTGGGGTTTTCACTATTGACTCTACTCTCTGTGCACTTGTCTGAGTCAGTACTGTATAAAAGTATAAAAGTCTAGCACTAAGAAAAAAGTAGCTATTATCCCCATTCATACTGCTGGCTCTCACTCCAGTGTAAGATGGATTTTACCATTTGATCGATTGTCTTTAAAGCACGTTTTAAACTTCTTAGCTTTCAACCGACATCCTAGGGCTGACAAAGCTTTCTGGTTGCTTGAGCAGTTGTCCGACTTTATGTCCTGCTCTAAAGTTGGTTCTTTTCAGTGGAAAGGACGTGAGATTCTGAAGCCTTGATTTTGTTTTGGTTTTGTTCTTTATAGTTTTTCTTACTTGCTCAAATGAAATGTTTTATACTATTCTGTCTGTTAAATATGAAGCTGAAGCCAGGAGATATTAGCTCATTAGCCCAAAGAGGACACGGGGCATGATAGTCTTGGCCTGTGCAAAGCAAACTTTTTAATGGCACCTGCTCATTAAATAATAATAAATAGATTATTTTTCTTTCTTGTTTAATTCCAAAAAGTCCAGTGCTTTAAGGGACCACAACCCCGGACTTTTTGCTAAGATAATATAAGTCCCTGGTTTTTAAATTGGGGGCCTCTGCTGGGATGCCAAAGGATTTTTAAGACATCCTACAACAAGGTAGCCCTAGCTGGAAGCTAATGCTAATTAGGGGCCCTGGGGTGGAACAGTCTGGGAACCCTGATAAAGGTTGGTGCTAATTCCGGCTTCTTAGTTAACAGACAGATACAGTAAAGGTGAGAGGCCAGTTTTTTCAAGTAAAAAGCAAGTAAATAACTGTATTTTCAAAATGTCACACTACCCCTTAAAGTCCTTTGTAGTTTCCCTGCTGTGTGCTTTTTTTGGACTATGGTGATTTTGAGACTTTGTTTCATTCAATCATTGCTACAAAGCATTTTACCCCTTTTCTTCTTTGCTAATTGAAAAATTAACATTTACTTAGCATTGTGTTAATCACCACAGCGATTTGTTTCTTTAATATAGTGATTCTTAACCCTGTCCTCAAGACCCACAGTGCTGCCGGTTATTTATCTTAGCCGGTGGTTAATTACATTCGGCGGCATTCACCTGGCATTGCAGGTGTCAATTAGCTCCTCGTTAGATGGTTGGAACAAAAAGCAGCAGGGCTGTGAAACCACAGGATGGAAAAAATAAAAAAAAACACAACAACACACCTTTAAAAAGAAAGGTGAGAAAAAAAACTTAAAAGGTTATTTCTGCTGAAACAAGTGGGTCAGTCAATGAGTTTGAGCACTTTCCAAACAGCTTGAAGATATTCAATCAATAGAATTTTTCATAATTTGTACTGCGCATTCATCTAACTTTCAAAGGATGACAGGGTTCACACAAACTGGAGATAATTAGCGCAGCCTTTTGTGAAGTTTCATGGTGGTTGCACTCGCAGTTATGTATTAAATTGGCTGGTAATAATAACCCCCTGTGCACTCTCTGCGTCATTCATCTGTGACAAATGAACTCGAGAGACTTAGTAGTCATATTTCATTTGATGTCTAGAGTCACTGAGGTGAATATTTCCCTAACTATGATTTCATTTGGTTTTTTGTTTTTTGTTTTTTTTTGTTTTTTTTACCACATTATAATTCATGGGCAGTGTAATAAGCTTTAGTTAAGAGCAGGTGAAAAGCTATACCCTGAAATAATGTTATTTGAAAATAATTTTTAAACATGAATCAAATATAATTCAAACAAAAAGGCTAAAAATAAGGGTCTTGTCCCTCTGTAGGAAAAGGTCGCTTTTATGCTGATCAGCCACAACATTAATACCAGAGACAGGTGAATTGAATAACATTGATTGTCCTGGTAAAATGGTGCCTCTTTGGGATTGGGTGTATTGGGCAGCAAGTACACGATCAGCTTGTCAAGAAGCAGGAACAATTCAATCTAATAAAAGCGTAATTGTGGTGGCTTGATGTCAGAGCATCTTTAGAACAGCAGGTCTTGTTTGGGGGGGGCAGTTTCAGTTTCCCTAGCAAACTGGTGAACTGTCTGGACTCATCCCACTCAAAAGAGGAGCTACTACAGCTTGAATTGTTGAAAAAAATGTAAGGGGAGCTATAATTATTATGTGTAACAACAAACTGTGCATCACAGCTTCCTGTGTATGGAGATATGTAGCCACAAACTGGTCAGAATGCACAGCTAAAAGTGTCTGCAAAGGGCATTATGAAGCAATGGAAGGCGGCCTGGTCTGATGAGTCACATTCCTTTTACATCATGTAGATGGCTGGTCGCCACTTTTACCTGAGGAAGAGATAACAACAGGGTGCACTTTGGGAATAGGGCAAGTATCGTGTTCTTCACATTGCTGGGCCAAACCTTGGGTCCTGGAATTCATTTGGATGTAACTTGTATCACCTACTTGATGACTGTTGCAATGGTTCTCCCTGATGGCAGTGGCCATTTGTCAGCACCCTGTCAAACTGCAAGTGCTGAAAATGAGGATTTACCTTCACCTCCAAATTCCCCCACACCTATCAAGCATCTGCAGGATAGGTTTTTTTTTTTTTTTAAATCTACTCTTTTCTGAAGTTCAATTCATTAATAAAACCGGTTAGATTCTTTTTTTACTGCAAAAACAACATACAATGACAGCATATGGTGCATTATTGGTATGAGAGTATCAGTGTGGACACAAACACACAAAGTGATTTCTTCCTTGTGCGGGTGGTGCCTAAGATATTTACAGAAAATAAACATGACTTTCTAACAATTAGTAGAAAATACATAACGTATGTGGCACCTTTAGAGCACTAAACCTGACTGCATGCACACAATAAACAGGTGGAAAGTGTATTATGTCGCCTGCGAGTGTCAAACATTATTTCATCTCTGGGCCACTGCTGCCATTACTGCTGCAGTTGTGGAAAAGTGCTGATATTGTTTAGTCTAGTTTTTTCCCCCTATTATCAGTATTTCAATGAGTGCTTTTGCCATTGCATGACTGCACTGCTTTATTGGGCTGTCTCCAGAGGGAAGTCTATTCTGAAAACACAGTTGAGTTTTGCTGAGCTTTATTATCCTTTATTAGAACAGATTAAATTAAATGACTTGTTCATGCAAACAGGCGTTTTGCTAATAATATTTAGTAGGTGTGTTTGATGACAATAGCATTTTTTTTTTTTTTTTGCTGCTTGCTGTTGTTGCCTCGAGTACTTTTCAGTCTGTGACTGCCTTCATGCACTTGGCTTGCGTTCCCCAACTGATTCAGTCTCCAACTATTCACCGCCCACCTCGGAGCCACTTGTCATTTGTTCATGGTTGTTATCTCTCAGTAATTCCCAAACAAGAGCATTTGTGCAAGACTGTGGAAAGGTTTGGCTTGTGTGAAATTAATGTGCACAATAAATTGGCTTTGTTTTTTGTTTAATTGCTCTTCTAAGGCATATATTGTACAGAACCTTGCTTAAATTACATCACTGTATTTTGAGCCTAACTCAGGGGAATCAGCAATTAAAGTAATGATAAACAGTTGTACTGCATTGAAGTACGGTTGGAGGTTTAATAAGTTATTCTATGTGTTATATTCATTTCAGTGCTTCGTTGTCCTGTAAACACTGGAAAAAATCATTTGAAAGCTTTATATTTGCCAGTTCTTATGACTTTATCAAAATATGCTGGATATTTTATTAACAGTGAGCTCAGCTGCTGCCATGCTGTTTCATTAGTAACGCGTTTATAGGTCTATGTTCTGAATCCTTATTATCTGATCACTCTCTCTGTTTTCTCATTTACTAGGTTTTGGTGCTAAAATGAATTCATTACGTCCAGCCGCTTGTTATTACAGAAGGTCACTGGGTTTTGCTGCTCTCTCCTGACCAATTTGCCTCCTACAACACAGTAAGATTGAAGGGAGGCTGCTGTGTTCTTTGCAGGTGTTGGAAGTCACAGAGCACTTGACCAGTGATAAAGTGGTTAATACCCTTGTCTCCTATGTTAACTAGACACTTTATCTTCTGCCTTCTAACCATAATATATCTCTTTCCCTATAGGCAGTGTTAAAATTGTGCACACATCACAGCAACTAAACAGACATGTTGCAACTGTCACTGTAGCTCCGTCATTAAAATAATATACAGTCAACTGTTTAATTTTTTATTGTTCTGATTTTGCCAGTTTTTTTGAAACATACAAGTGTTTTACATTTGCAACTTACCTTAGCAGCCAGTGATGTCCGAGAAAGACATGACATGAATTGTAAAAACTTACCTGAAGTTAGCGTTGCTTTAAGTTCACCCATCTTGACTTGTTTCCAACCTCCCTGTATTCCCCAAGGACTCTGCTCTCGCCTGGCCTTGTTTGGATTGGGTCTATAGTCTGCTCCGTGTCTGCATTGTCTGTCTGCCTCAGTCTGTGCGTTAACTAACTCAACCTTAACCAAAAATGAGTCCTGGTTTACATTGCTTTCATTATCTTAGTCTCATACTTGCATCAAGATTAATAAAATAAACTGTTACACCTTTTAATTTCCTGCTGTTCTGTGTCATCCGATTGACATCAACATGGATCTATGTAACCAGGTTGCAGTACAGTACAGAAAAAGGAAGCTTGGCTTACATAGTCACTGTAGGGGATTAGGGAAACCTGATTTTCCCTGGTAGATTTCTCCTGGAGAATGTCGGTTTCTCTGCCATGTATGTGTGTAACCAGGTTTCTAATTGTCTTTTTACAAGGTTACATTACAAGTGCAGACAATAGGCTGCAGTGGAGACGCTGACTCTAGGAACAATCATTACACACAGCAATGCTGCCTTGTTTTTAAATTACAGTCTCCCCAAAGTCAGACTAAACCTGAAACTATCACAAGGTGTCTTCTACAGTAGATGTCCAAATAAAAGTTTTCACCATGATGTTGTTGTTGTTGTTGTTGTTGTTGTTGTTTTAGCTCAGTTTTTTTGCAGTAAATAGGTGCTGCCATTCTTGCTATGTCTCTATGACACACAAACAGCAAAAATTATAATATTTTAATTGGGATCTTGTGTCACTATACAGTTAAAATCTATGAGCCATGCCTCTAAAGAAGGCAAAGAAGCCAATCAATGCCCAGGGGTAGCTAAAAGGTGCCTCGCTTAGAAGCTGTGGCACTGCACAGTGTGGTGCTTTTATGGGAGGGAACTGTGCCTGTATGAGTGCTCATTGGAACCACCTTCCTCGAAAATGTTTTAGAGGGCCCCAAACATTTTACCCAAATCGCTTTCCCTTCGCCTTATACGTCCAATAAACCGCAAATTTTTTTGTTGACACACATTTGGTGACTAAGGTGCATGTAACTATGTCAGTCACAGTTATGCTCTGATTCCCCATTTCATACATCTGCTTGTCCCTGGACTTCACCTTGCCCTGAGTGACTGCCAAACACATCTCTGCAAGTTGGATCTGTGCAAATCATCTTCACGTTGAATTCGTGTAGTCTTTGTAAGTTTCAGGTTTGACCAAGCTCAACGAACACCTCGGCACTAAATTTACCAGTGTAATGGTAACAGGCTCAAAGGGATGATAATATCATACCCACTGTGTAACATTTATCACAAAAATACACAGCTATGCCGAGTAGACTGAGAATGTAACTAGTCATAAATTACCATAAAGTATTTAAAGTAAAATTTTAACCAATGAAAAACTGACCAACAGCTAGACAAACTCACATTACCATTCCTATAGTCATGCTGTTAGGTCACTTAACGGTCATGAAATACAGTGCTTGGTTAATGTGGTCAGCAGCTTTGTCCTCCTGTAACAAAATGGCTAGTAGTTTTGCGCTGCTTCAAATCTTTATGCTTACAGTAGCAAACGACCTCTGACTAGTGTAGCACACACAAGAAGTATATTAACATTAATAAATCTTATGTTATTTCTTTAACACCATATTCATATTCATGGTGCTTATAAGTAAATGTCATACAACTTTTTACTTGAAAAATCATTTTAAATAAGTCACAATGAACAAAACAACACTGTGTTGTCTATTTTCTTGACCTTTAAACACATTTCAAAGTGCTCAGATTGGCGATACTCAACCTGACTCAAGCCCCTCAACAGAGGCAACTACTGTGGCAGAACATATCAGCTGGAGGATCTGCTGTTGGTTTAAGGGTGGCACATCTGAACGTGTCAGACAACCCCACTGTATGTTCACATGATGACCAAGGGCTGGTCAGGCATCAGAGAGGGATGAGCCACTAGCTCAGTGGAAGACAGATGGGCCTGTGGAAAGTGGGAGGGTTATATAATGTTCCCACTTTTGCCTCAAATGTGCATTACGAGTCCAATAAAGCCCACGTGAAAGAAACAGAAAATTCCCATTGTTAGGCAACAAAGCCTTATTAATGAGATAATACCTATTTACAGAGTAGCTCAACGTCGAACACTCATTTTAATCCCAGTTTGCTCAGTCACACAACACCTGATTAGATGAAGTCAAGATGGCACGGTTGCTTCTTTAAGGCCTTTGAGGTGAGACCAAATGGTTTGCCCTCTGTCTCTTTCTTCACAACATCTGTGTGACTAAGGTGACATTTACATTGGCCAGCTGCTAGTGATCCTGAGGCTGCACCGCCACCAGACTCTGGGACAGTGGAAGTCAAGTCATTTTGGCAGGAGGGACTGACAGGAAGCCTGTCACTTTGACTCTTAGGTCTTTCAATTTAGATTTGTTGCTTCCTTTGCTTTTAAGCCGCATGTGCCAATAATTGAAACATGTTTTTCTAATTTCTCCAATGGACTTTAACAGTCCATTTATTTCATTCCACAGTAAATGGTTGACAATGAAATTCAGTTCAATATGTCACAATAACAGAATAATTTATACTCCAAATGTAAATACCCACACTTTAAATATGATGACTCACCTTTGGTTTTTTTTTAATTCTCATTTGCCACAGGCTGATCTCAGTAATGAGCCTACTGGGGAGAGTGGGTGAAGTAAACAGATTGGTATTAATTCAGTACAAATTAGATGATTGCAAAAGTGACTTTTGCTTCATAAGGCATAATTACTGTCATTCAGATCTGGTAGTGTGTCTTCTTCATTTATGAAAGGCCTGCCAGTCTCAAATTAAGTTTACAGTTTCCTCCTCTGACCTTTTTAGTTATATTAATAAAAAGGAAATTGAAATGTCACCTACCCTAATTCTTAATCACTGGGGATATGAATATAGTGAAATAATATCTTCTGTTTATCAATCCAAAATGTCATATGCAAGTTGCTTATGTAGCCTTGTCGCTGTTATAATTTGCCTTCAGCCAACAAAATATTCTCTACAATGTGCAATGGCACAAACATAAGCAGAATGTGCTATAAATATTAATTAATTAGTTAATTAACTGTTTTGTCATTAGAGATTATGACAGGAAACTTAATGTAAACAAAAAAATTCTCAATTACTTACTTATAGTTGTATCCAATTGTTTTAGTTCTATAAATGTCTGTTTTTATTATATATTTAACTGTGGTTTAATGAAATGCTAGCTCCATGAGTCATTGGGCTGTGGTGTTTTTGTGTTTTGCTGGGAGAATCTAATTTTATTTAGAATTCATTCAAATACAAAAAGATGGTATAGGCTTGTGTTTTTTTTATTTTTTATTTTGCTTCAATTTGCTCAATTTATTTGTACTTTTAATTAGAGCTTAATGGCTTGGTTAAAAGTATTGGCTGAATGGTGCAGAAATAACAGGCATTTTCATCATAGGCCGCCAATTTTGTCATCTTTTAAATATTTGGACAATTGGTTGACAGCAAGAGGAAAAAGCTTTAGAGGTAATTTTTGCATTTGCCTTCAGAATTGTTGTTAACCATCAGAGGCTCAGTGGGTAGAGTAGCTGCCCACTGTCGGAGGTTCGACCACATGTCATAGTGTCCTTGGGCAAGACATTGAACTCTCAAACACTCATCCCCAACTGTGCAGTACCAATTTCTACCCAAACCTAGGGAGGATTGTGTCATGTAGATCATGCTGTAGAGACCCTAAACTTACAGGATAAGCTGAAAGGAAAAAAAAAAAAATCAACATGAAGTCCAAGGAGCTGCCAGTGATGCAGGCCATCTTTAGGCTAAAAAAACAAAATCAATCAGAGAGAAAATAAAAACAAGTGAAAGACTAATTGGTATGTTCTCAAACTGTACGTGACTGGTAAATCTAAAGATCAGAAATCCTAGATCAGTTTGTAAAATACATAAAAGGCTTGATAAAGTTGCATCAAACTAAATGGAAAGGAAATTTTTGAGAAAGCTTGGTGGAAGTTATGTTAAGGTGTGGAAATAGAACCGGTTCTGTTGTATGAAAACATGACATTATCTTTAGCCTACTTTTATATCACAAGAAGACAAAGTAAATGAGCAAAAATGTTTTCTTTGAACCAGTTACAATGAGCAACTCCAAGAAATAATGATTGTCATCATGAGTTAAATCTTAACGTGTCAACAGATGAGTGGATATAATCGTCATCATCTTAGTTCAGCTGAGTGTCAACATTTGTTAATCATCACTAAACAGTTAATAATCTCATTTGACAGGTGAATTTCTTTACTAAGTTATATGGAAATCAATCAAATATTTGTTGAGATATTGAGTTTACAGAAACATCCCCAGTTCATTGCCTTTCTGCACAAAATATTATAAGACATATACTAGACAACCCCACTCATTTAGATGCTAGTACAGCTTACAAATCATGACGAAAGTATTGTCTTCTACTGTGTAAAAACGTTAAAAGTGTAGACAAAAATGAAAATGAAAATTACAGTGCTGCAAGAAGGCTGGATTCATCTGCTCATCAATACCCATACACAGTAAACATGTTACTAGTTGAGTGATGAATGAGAATACAATTCTTTAAAGTCTATAGAGACGCTCATTCCTGTTTTAATTGATTTTGTGTGTTCCAGAGTTGTTTCTGTGGGGAACAAAATGTTTACCAGGTTCAAAGCAGTTGAGAATTAAAAGTTTTCTTTGTGATTTCAATTCCCGGGGCCCCATTTAAGCTCTGTGTGTTAATTCAAAGGATTGTCTTGAAAAAAAAAAAAGGATTAATTCCTCCCATTTAATGTAATTGTTTTGTTTTTTCTTTTTGTTTTTGTTTTTTTAATGGAGGTGTTTTAGTAATGTCCAATCCATCAAATTAAATGCTTTCATAGAGCCTGGAAATTTGATACCAGTGAATGTAATTAAAGTTGCTCTACAACCGAAAAACTATGACGAGGACAATGGATCAAAGTGAGACGTGAAATAGTTGATGTTAATGTCCTGATTAATGGCAGTGTAATGAATTATGGGGCTGTAGAAAGACTAAACAGATAGAGAGCTTTTAGGTTTCTTCCTCAGCATGGTTGCCATAGATGCCAGAACTGTGTCTGTTCCTCTTTGGTCTCTGGTTCTGTCTTTACTGCTTCTATTTTGGTCTTCCTCTCAGTCCAAAGTGTCATGCAGTGCAGGCGGGGAGTGGCAAGCCAGTCTTTCACCACAGGGAACGAATCGGAGTGTTAGGTTGTCTAGCCAGAAACCCATGGAGACATTTGCCCCACAGGTACATGCTAATGAAGACAACGAAATCCATATTCCTGCCATTCTCCTCACATAGTCTCTCTCTCTCACTCACTCACTTACTCACTCACTCACTCACTCACTGACACACACACACGCACAAACTAGTTTTTAATACCTTTTACTTTCCACTGACTGACTAACCCTAACCTTCCCCTAACCCTTACCATAACCCTGACTTTACCCTCACCTCAGACCATGCCATCTTGTTCTGGACTTGTAAAACATGCATGCGCCTGCAAATATATAGGTTAATGAATTTCGGGCCCCACCATGTAACAAACACACACACGCGTGCACACACACTTTTGATTTCTGTATTTAAGAGCAACATCATTGACTACACTTAGTTTTTTGGGAGCTTCAACTTAAACTTCAGTTGGTGACTCTAACTATATTTTCCAAAATGGCTCTTACTACTACATACATTTTTTACATGAATATGAAACAAGGTCAATAAAAGCAAGCAATGAAATTAACAAAATAGCTTTTTTACATTGTTTCATAGGTTTGGATGAACAGCACAACTCTCTGTACAATTGGAGATAGGAGACGGCATAAAGACACTGAGCAGAAAAGCTAAGCCTGTATCTCCAAAGCTCACTAATTTACATGTACTGTGCAGCACCCAGGAAAAACTTGCAATTTTTCCACTTGCTTGAAAAGGTGGTTCTAAAGCCACTACAGCTTTCAAGGGGTTAGTTGGAGGATTTACTCTATAACCTTCGTGCAGGGCCAAGGACCATGTTTCTGCTTTCTGTCTTTGGCTAACAACCTGTAGCTTTATGTATAACACACAGACATGAGTGGGAGACATTTTCTAATCTGACTCTCAGCTACAAAGTTGAAATGCATATTCTACAACTGTTCCTATAAATATACTGTAGCTACCTTACTTCCACTGTCTGAACCAGAGACTCAAACCTCTTCTTCTTATGCTTATATCAGCTTATGTACCAACCAAGTGAAGGCTAAAGTTACACTCTTGCTTTAAAGCAGATTTTCCAATATTGTTGTTTTTGTGGAAGAAGATGAAAGTCGCAAAGGTGTGGAACTACATTAATTTACTGTAGACATAGTTTACAATTTTCGAGCTGAAGATTCATCTAATTTGAAAATTGTGGCTGTGGCTCAACTGGTTTATCTTGTCATTCACCAACTACGAGGTCAATTCCTGGTCCCTCCTGGCCACATGTCAAAGTGTCCTTGCACAAAACATTGACGCCCCCAGTAGTAGAGACTTGAATGTAACAGCTGTTTCTAACAGTCCCCATGGAGTATATTCAAATAAAACCGAAAACACTGTTGCCATTCCAGTCTTTCTGTTCACAGTGTATGCGGTTGCACCACTACTATAATTTACCCTGCATCTCTAAATACCTGAGAGTCATTGTAGCTTCCTTAAGGATTTACTATTACATGCCGATATAACTCTCTCATAAGCTACTCACTCATCTTAACCTGATCCTAATTAAGTATTCACAGAGAATCTAAATCTCTCCCCCAAAACAACCCTCTCTATACTTCACCTTTAAAGGAATATCTCATAACTGGCTGTTTTTATGAGAACAGTTGGTCCTCACAAGGTAAGAAAGTGTGCATAAGTGTGAGAAAATACTTTCACACAGTTCTCACATCTTCATTACAACACTTGTGAGTCGGGGCATCCCCAAAGACTTCGTTACAGGGTAGACTTTGCCACATATTAAAATAAGGGGAGCATAAGGGTAACTGTTTGTGTATGAGTAACAAAAGTAGAATGAATGAAAGCTGTTGTAGGATCGGAGTAAAAGTCACAGAGCAAAACCAAAGAAGGAAATAAACAACGGATATTGCAGTAGAAACAAAATGGTTCCCAGAGGCACTCCTCTCTTTTATGCCCCATGCTGAGAGCTACTGTGAGCTGGTAATAGCAGACTGATTAACTTGGAAGACTGGATTCCCATCACCTCAGTGGAAATCCAGCAGAATTATAAGATAAAGCTTCCTGTTGATATTTCAAAATAAATGTATTATAAAAGTATGTCGTTTAAAGGTTTCTGATGTAGTAAAGAAAATGTTTTTTGAAACAGAAGCAAAGGAATATATATTTATTGTTTATTAAACATGCTTTCCTGGAACAAAGATCGTTTAAGCTGACGGGGTTGTTCCCCTTTGAAAAAAGTGATTTCCAATCCGTTTTTTTAGTTGAAAAGAACTTGGTAAATGGTAAATAGTCACTTATATAGTGCTTTTATCCAAAGTGCTTTACAATGTAGCTTCCCATTCACACATTCACGCACACACTCACACACCGATGGCGGTGGCTGCCATGCAAGGTGCTCACCTGACCCACCGGGAGCAACTTGGGGTTCAGTGTCTTGCCCAAGGACACTTCGACTTGTAGCCAGGAGCGGGGATTGAACCACTGACCCTGTGGTCCATTGTCAACTGCCTTACCAACTGAGCTACAGCCACCCCTTAACTTAACTGGGTTCTACTGTTCGGCAGATATCGACCTATTTAAAAACCCAGATAAGCTTATCTTGGAGTCAATGTTGTCCACCTCTGATATAATGATTAGTTTGTTTCAGCAGACATTGATTGGAGAATAAATCAATAATGGTTGTCTAAGAGAAGCCTTTGAGGCAATGCTAATATACCATTTCGATCTGTTTCCACATACCAGAGAATAAGTGTTTATTATTATTGTCGTCTTCACGCCATAAATTTGGTATTGACTGCAGAGGTTTATTGTCCTTTTGAATGTAGGAACCTACTTAGGGGTTTGGTAAATAAGAAATACTAATAAAGAAAGATATAGGCCCAGTGAGCATCATAAAGCCACAGATTCACAACTCGTTTTAATTCATTAAATATCTTGGTGAAATATCCAGTAGATCTGACAAAGTTTTACTATTATCAATGCAATGCTAAATATAATGATCAGATAAACTGAACAAACATAAACACTCTATCAAAGCCACTGTGATTGGTATATTTCCCTAAAAAGAGTGCAGGACCTTTTTATCATGGCCTTATGTGGCTTTCTTTTTATTAGTTGTCCTGTATTTATTGTTTTGAAGTAAATCTATTAATGTACTGTTGAATGTTGTTCCGGATGTGACCGAACAATTTTGAAAAGTCCAGTTAGCGAAGGAGCTTCAGTTTGTCCCCAAATTTCTTACAGTGAGATCATAACATGGGAAAAAGACAAAAAGATGACTCACTGAAAACTTAATTACATGTAGGTCTATATTTCTGAACATAATACCTTCCTGCATCAAATAACATTTAAAAAATTTCTAAACTTCAAAAGCTAAGGCCTTATTTTACTGTGTTTTTGAGAGAAAAATTAAAAATGTCTTTGTGTACTACTAAATTCAAACAATCCAGAGCTTTTAGGTAAATGTATTTTTTCTTAGTGCAGCTTGATCCTCCTTACAACAGCCTGAGGTCTAAAGCAATGTTTATACAAAGCGGGAAAAAACAAAACAAGTAATCAACCACATGAGCTAGAGTTTACTTAAGTGTCAAAGTAAAAGTCCTCTACTAAGAAACCAATGTATTGCAAATTATACTGATTATGGTAGTTATGGCAAAAGATGTCCAGGATTTAATAAAAAATAAGGGTCAAAGATCAATGTTGGCAAGAGTGATGTGATGTGTGCTGACAGGAGGATAACCCATAATGATAAATCAGCATTTACAATTTTTTAAAAAACATATATATTTAAATTAAAGCAATCAGGTAGTATTAATATTGCAGCTGATAAGCTGATATTTATATATATACGGTACCGTATAGATCTATAATATATATAGATTTTATTTCAGGCTTTTATTTTGAAGAAAGTAAGAACTGAGTCTCTAAAGCTGCAGCTGCTGACTTGATTCCTCTCTTCCTCTCCTCTCTTATCCTCTCTCTACCCACCGTCATCTAGCACGGTGGTGATGCCTTATTAAACCTGGAGCTGCTTTCAGGAAGGATGAGCTGTCTGGTCTTTGGAGACAAAACCAGATAAAAAAAAAAAAAGAAAGAAAGAAAAAAGACAAAAACAACAGAGCTGCTTATAAAGGTAGTTTTCCCATGGAAGACAGTGGACGAAGATCTCTGAGCGAGGATTGCATTAACAGTCTGTTCAAGTCTGTGAGTGTGTGTTAGTCTCAGAGTGTGTGCCTTGGACTCCCACTCAGTGATGTAAAACGTGAAGGTGGATTTTGGCATGTGGAGGAGCAGGTAAAAGGTAAGACTCATCACACTTCAGTGAGCAGCAATAGCTTTAACTGTCTTACAGATAAGAGAGGACGGTATATTTGGACTTCCTGTGGTTTCATTCTGTTGCCAAGATGAATGTAAACCTTTCTCTGCACGAGTCACTAACAACTGGCTGTTAACTCGCAAGAAAGAGATATTGACACTTGGTTTCATCAGCAGACTATAGGCGTAGTCCCTATCTGGGCATTAGGCGTGAGGCTTTTGGGGAGGGTGCAAGTAATTCATTAAATAACTAAAGAAGAGAAGTGACGAGGTCCCCATGAGGTCTGTGATGAGGAATTGACATAAAATCCTCAGTTTGGGAGTGATGTAGATGTTGAAAATATGATGCATTTACTGTTTGAGTTTGGTGGATGCCCCCCCCCCCCCCCATTAACACATCCACACTGGTGGATGAATGAAGTGATTAAATAAAAATCTTAATTTTTTTTTTTAAAATGTGAAAATGTTTGCCTGGGGTGTGGTGATGCCTGTGGCTTCTAATATCGTTTCACTGAGGATTGTTGCAGCAAAGGCATTGCATCTGTACACCGGGTGACACAATGACACCAACAGTCTTCAGAGGCTGGATGAAACCCTCCCTGAGCTGCACAGCAGGGAATGACACATGCACTGTATGAAGTTGCTGGCTGGCACTCAGCTGTGAGTCAAAGTGGCCCTGCAGTAAGCAAACACAGTTCTTTCTTTTTTCTTTTTTTTTTTTTTCTTTTGGTACCCCCTACCTGAGGGAACCAGGGTTTCTAAAAGCCTGTGGGGGAGAGATATAGACTAGATACATCCTCTAATGTGGATGAGTGCTTGTAAAAAAAAAAAAACTCACTTTACACACTTCCATCCTGACCTTAAGTATGCGAAATAGAACTGAATTATAAATGACTTATGCTCCAGCCAAGGGACTTGGCTACTGTCTCTTGCCTGACTTCCGCTGCCATTAATTGAGTATGGCATGGCAACTGTAATTGTGTGCAAATTTAATCTAAATGGCCTTATCATTATAATGGAGTTCAAAGTTCAGCGGAAATTGGCAAAAAAACATTTGTAAGCTGTATCTAAATATAAAAAGGGTCACTTAGGAACAATAGTTTAGGGAGTTGTGTCAAATAATTTATCACTCTGACCAAAATTCCTACATGTTGCCTCTATAAATGCACAACATAAAAGTAAGTTTTCTTGTGAAGGATGAATTTAGGTATGTCTGCCCCTGCTGTCGCCAAGCTAGGGGGACGCTGGTGGAGGGAAGAGGGGATACAGGCGTTACCGCTGCAAGACTGAGAGAGAAAGCAAGTGAGCGTGCGTCTGCGAGAGAGAGAGAGAGAGACAGAGAGGGAGAGAGAGAGAGAGTGTGTGAGGCGTTGCCATGGCAACCTGTCAGGGGTGTGTTTGGTCCCCAGAGACGGTGAGGAACAGAGGGGAGGAGACAGATGAGAGGCGAGGAGAAAACTATCCCTCGTTAAGGGTGAGAGGGGGATGGGAAAGGAGATAATGGAGGGAAGAGGAAAAGGTGGGATTGTCTCTGCTTTTTCTTTTTTTTTTTTTTTTAGTTCATTGTTCATTCTCTCTGTGTCCCCACGCTGTGTTTTCCTCACAGGCTTCCTTTCCGCACGGTACTCCTCTGTTCATTAGGAAGTACTGTAACTCACTGGGTTTGTCACGTCTGCGTTTGTGTCATATGAGCTGGTTTCACAATTATGTGAAGTGCATGAAAGTGTTCACATGTTTGCATTTGCCCGAGACACCATGATTTTTTTTCCTCTGTCTCTGGTTACTCCTAATCAGATTTCACACTATTTTGATGCACCTTGTTGGCAATACAAGCAATGACCAAAATCTTGACCTCCACGGCCTTAACTGCTCAAGTTGAGACTCTTGCATTTGTCACTCTAATAGATAAAAAAACTAAAGAGTTACCATTGGACCCTTTGCTTCTTGGTTTTCATAGTTCCCCTATTTGAAGAGCAGAGCTAATTCATCAGTTGTTGCTGTACACTGAATGTTGTACTGATGTTTAAGTTTAAAATCAAAAGGTAAATATGATATGAAAATTCTGAATTTCAGCTTTTATTATTTACAACTCAACATTTTACATAACATAGAACGGAGCACCTTTTGTATTAGGTCACCCAAAATCTACGTAAGAAAGTTTTAATACAAATAATGTTAAATAAAGATTGAAGGGGGCTTCTCCCTTCAGAACTTAAAGCAAGAGGAAAACTGACCAAATCTGAAGCTGAAACAAATCAGTATCATTATAAATAAATCATTTAATAGAATTTTATGTCACAATATTTTGTAGCACTTGCAATCAGGCAGATTATCCCTACAAAGGATGGATTTTTACTTCTTCCCAACTTTTTATTATTATTTGTTCATGATTTGTTTGAGTAAAAATTGTAGAAATGTATTTGACATCTCTCATACTGAACAAACACGTAGTCAACACACTATTAACCTATTGATATACAGTTTATTATTTCCAAAAAGGGTTTTATGACATTTTCTAAATGTGCCACACTCCTTTGAGCAGGTGCCCCAGTAAAAATATTCTAGATCCAAGTCATGTTCATTTGGGTTTAAGTGCTGGTGATGGACTAGGTCACTCAAAAACCTTTAACTTCCTCATTCTAATGAAGTTCTTTGTTGAGGTAGGTGTGTTTTGGATCATTGTCCTGCTGCTTCTCATAATTGGTTCTGCTGTATTACTCTGTAAATTGGCAGAACCTCTGAACCCATTTTCCTTGTCATTTTTCTTCAACCGTAATGTCATGACACTACCTACACAGATCACAGATCTCTTCTCACAGATCAGTTTACATTGAGTTGAATCATGAACAGATCTTTCCTTCCTCCACACTTTGACCTTTCCATCACTTTAATGGAGGTTCATCTTGATCTGGTTAGTCTGTAAAACTTTTTTTTGTCCTTTCTGCTTATCCCGTGAGTTCAGGGTGCGGCACAGCGGATCATAGTCCGCATGTTGTTTTGGCACAATTTTTACACCGGATGCCCTTCCTGAAGCAACCCTCCCTAAATTCTATCGGGTTTGGTCCAGCACTGCTCAGCTGGGGAAGGGAATTGGCTGTTAGGGGTTTAATGTCTTGCCCAGAGCCACTTCGACATAGCCGACACCGGAGATAAAAACAATGTCTATAAAACATTGTTCCTAAACTTTTGTGACTCATCTCTGAACTATTTTGCAAAGTCCAACTTTGCTCCTTGATTCTTAATAATTGTTAGGTGTTTACATCTAGTGCTGTGGCCTCTGTATTTTTGAAGTTTTCTTTAAATGGTGGATTGTGAGACCTTCACCCCTGTTCTGTGGCGGTTGTTGGTGATGTCGCTGACTGTAAATTTGGGTTTTTTTGTTCTGTTCTCAGTTGTTGTTTTCCATGGACGACCAGATCTGTGTATGCTGCTCAGTAAACAAGTGGCTCATTTCTGTTTCAGGGTAATTTAACTATTAGCCTCAACTTAGCAGCCACAATACAGCTCAACTCAGGGCAGCAATCTGTAAACAACATCGATTTCTCTTTCAACATCCATAAATCCAAAGAAAATCCATTTTAAACCAAATGATGAAAGTATAAGAGCTCTTGAATCAATTATTAAAAACATATCATTAATATTTATTGTTATTGCAAAAGTACACACATATTATTATAACATATTTCAGGACCCAAATATATGTATATTTTTTCTTTTGTTATATGTGACAATAAACATCCCCAACTGGATACAATACAGTGCATTAAGTCAGTGCACAGTGGAACAAAAAGTATCATAAGAATACAAAAAAACCAAACCAACACATACAGATCTCCGCTCATAAAACAACATGTAAATGTGCAGTATGGAAGGCTTTAATGTATCTGGGGGTTTTCTACATTAGGAAAAAATTGGCTGCAATGATTGGAGACAAGTGAAAAGTTCCCTAAATGCTGAATTACAAAAGCTAGATAAAGAGAGAAGATAAAGTGTCTGAAACTGCAGGGAGGAAACCACTTGTTAACTGCATGGCACTGCTTTTTAGGTGATGTTAAGAGCTTCCTGAGAGTCTCCTCAAAATAGTCACAAAAGCAGGGTGCGTCTCAGGTTTCTGATACTTCGTCCACTGGAATGGAAAAAAGCTAAATGGCTAAAAAAACAGTTCAACATCTGAAATAACTTCACAAAAATATATGTTACCAGACTGTATAGACTGTGAGGCCTTAAAGTCACTGGGCTTAACTGCCATGTAAAGGAGGTGGCAGGTACTACAGATAAAACCCCAAACAGAGGGCGTGCACACACCTAATAGACACCTGTATCATCAAAAGTCAGCATGCTGACTCTTGATGGCCATGCTCTTACTCTCAAAGCAGATTTGACCAAAGTAAGAGGACAGTGAAGGACCTCTCCAGATGTAGCCCTATGACACATTAGCAGTGCAGCCAGCTCTGGAGTGCTCAGTTGTTATTGGAGACAAATTTTGGATTTGACAGGAAAGACAAGGCTAGTCTGTGGGGCCCTTTGCTGGAGTGTGATTAGCATTGCAGATGCAGGTTTCTGTAGGCGTCAGTTTCAACAAACTCAAGGTTCCCCTGTCTCCAGTGCATGATTAAAATGTAACAGTGGTGCGTGGGAAATTCACAAGAGCAGAATTATTCTCCAACACTCAAAGAGCCTATTTTTTGCTCAGGTATGTTGCACCTCCTCCTCTTTCTGCCCCTGCACACACTCCTTTGCCCTTTCTCTCGCACACAAATACGTGCAGCGGCTCGACCCACATGAGTTTTTCAGCGGCAAAGCCAAAATCAGATAAAAGCTGCCAACAACCATTGTTTTTTTGCAGATATCGCATATCAAAAATTAATGTGTGAATGTGAAGTAGGATGTTGCTGAAAATGGGAATCATGTGATTTTCCAAGAACTCGTTAAAATAATAACAATAATAATCGGAACGCTGCCACAATCAAATTAATAACTGCAATACTAATAATCAACACTGATCCTAATCATAATGCCACAGATAAACAACATAGTATTGAAAAATAAATACGTGATCAATCAAACTGTAACACATCTTTTACAGTGAGAGGCTGATCCTGAAAGAGAACAGTAGTATGGTGTAGTATGGTGGCCATTTATCAAAAAATCAATACACACACAAACACACACATACACACACTGTTAGCAGAGACAGAGCCATATTATTTTTATTATACTATGTGTCAAACTGCAATAGTGACATTTGATGTATTATTACCCCCTCTGTTTATTTATGTATTTATTTACATTAAAATGACATGTCTCGGTGTCTAGGTGTCTCAAAATGTTGGGACTCGAGCGCACAGTACCAAACTGCTGTACAATCTTGACCCACTGCAGATACACATCGCATTAATAACTAATAAGCTTATTTGTTGCTTTATTGTGAGTCAGTGTACACCCTGTGCATCCTCTCTTTGTCACACAGCACATGCATACAGTACCTGATGTCAGCAGCACATAACAGCACATATCCCTCTTTTTAAGGGATTAGAAAAGGAAGCAACAGGCAGGTCCTTCAGGTGAAATGGCTTCTCAGGTTAGTGTGTTCTTCCCCTTCTCTGGCATGAGCACATAACCAGAGAAAGGTTGACATTAGTTGTTCCCCAGAAACATTTTTCATGATGGTTAAAAAGACCATATTGTAAAAGTAGTCTGATGTCCTTTTTCAAAACAGTAGATTCATTAACACCAAAACTCTGCGGTCTGTTGACGGCAGTGTCAGCTGAAAGGAGTTTAAGCATGCAGTCTCCAATGTTTTACCCTCAGCCTCTTTGTAATGACTTTAGATTTGCACTGGTTCTGGCCTGTTAAGGCCACGTTATGGTGGTGAGTGAAACCTGCTAGTTGAAGTCACAAGATATTCATTTACTAATAGTACAAACTTAGTAACCTTAGTAACCTTTAAAGGTTACTAAGTGTACATTCACTTTAGCATCAGTAACTCAATGAGTCACTTAAACTAACTGATAAGAAAAAAACTGGGGACGATAGTGTGACAAAGGGAAAATAGAGTGTTAATTTTGATCAATTAATCATAGAAACATCAACACATTTTAAGCATTTAACAACACAAAAATCTCAACACTCGATGCCCCCTCACCAATGAACTAATTGCGTTCAGTGGTGAGGGGGTGTCATTAGCTGCGTAGAGTTACCACCTACTGACTGTATGGTTGGCGGTTTGCAGGCTGACTCCCCCTGGCCACATGTAAAATTGTACCTGAGCAAGACGTTGATCAGGGGCAATGTCTCCCAACTGCACAACCCAAGCCACTGAGGTTTAATAAGCCAGCATGGTAAAATTTGGGGGTTGCATCAGGAAGAACATCATTCTGTGCAAAATCAAAGTAGGAACCACATCATTCAATGTGGCAACCTCTGAAACTTGCAGTTATTTCCTCGTCACATTAAGTCATATTTTTGATGATTATTGATGATTGATGATTATTATTAAAGCCTATTTCATTTGTTTATTGATTTACTCATGTGCCATAATTTATTTGAATTAAATTATTTTTAATACAATTGATTTATGCAATTCATTTAGATTAATTATTCACAGAGGATGCAATCAGTGAGAAGTTTGTTTTCCAAACACTTAACAATCCTAAAACAACAGTTTCTCTCTCTCTCTCTCTCTCTCTCTCTCTCTCTCTCTCTTAAGGTTTGTCAGAGTATTAAAAAAGTATATTTGCAAAACTTAACATCAATGTATATTGTTTTTAGCAACAATATCCTGCATAATTACTTTGATTTCAACAGATTTCTTCTTTGCCTTAACTCCCAAGTTTTAGACATTCTTTACACCAAAAAGTCAAATGAGAGCTTGAAAAATCCATTACATTCTGAATGATATCTGTATTGTGCAACAGAGAGACTTTCATGGAAACACGCCAGAGAGGCAAGGAATTAAAAGTGACATAAGCCAAATGCCAGATTTAATATCAGAATGTCAGTGTACCTGCCGGGCTTCACCTTCATCTCTTTCTATTTTGGTGTTTATTTAAACAGTGAAGCCGATAGCCCCGCATCTCCAGGAGTTCTGCTTGCATCTGGCCCATATTCTATCCTGAGCTCCCCCAACCTCGCTCCATCTCTGCTTTTGCAAATTTACTCTAGTCACACATACAGTAAAAATGATTGGAAGGCATTAGAGGGAAATAGATAACACAAAGCGCAGGTGATAGAAATAAAAGCTCTGTGGGGTTTATGAAACTAAAATAAAAGGAAAGAGAAATGAGCAAGGAAAGGTTATATAGACCGTAGTGAATTGGATAACAGGGCAGAAAAGATGCCAAAAGTCAACAGGGAGGCATTTTGGAATGTCATTTAAAGTGCACGAGCTGTACAGAGTGAAATAAAGTGAACCTGATACCGAAAATGAAAGCGAGGCGGGTGGTTGGTGAGTGGGAGTGAGATCAAAATAGGATGATTTGACTTGAAAAGCATAATGTAAAGACAGCTGAGAACTTCTCCGCTCCTGAATTTAGAACCTGACCATCCTTCAGTGCAACTATGAGGCAAATATTGATTGGCTTATTTTTGCTCTCGTTGTGGAGCTTCTGACATGTTTATAACAGCAACACAGATAAATTTCACATTACAAGCTACTGTATAGTCATAGTTCAGCTTTTTATTAACTTGTGAAATAACGATGAAGCAATAATATCTACTGTGCCGTGGTTATCATGCAACATAAAAGTTTTATAGCTAGCAAAATACAACTCCAGTATAAAAAGATAGTGTACCGAGTTGGGCTCCTTGGCCCAACCAGCATGTAATAAATGGCAGCAGGTGATAGACAAACACAAATCAAACTGATTTCCTGACATCACATGCACACTAATAAAAACAACCGCTGATTGCCTGTCATGTAAGATAGAGCGAACAAGGCTGCCTGCTGTTGCTCATTTCAGAACAAATATTGTTCCAATCTAAAATGGTCAATATGGCTTTATTCACCTCTGTGACAGGATGCAGGATGGCTTGGCTGGAGTGCTCAGTAATAGAACAAATAAAGACAGTGAGTGCCGATACAAACGGGTTGTTTTTTCCGGTAGAGAACAGAGCAGCTCCAAGGGAACACCCGCCATACTGTAGTAACCAACCTGTCGATACGATTGGCCCAGCAAGCTGTACTCTTAATGCACTCGCCCTCTCATCATTATAAAGCACTTCAAAGAACACAAATGGCCATTAAACTGATAGGGTAGCCGCGTGTTTCCAGTTGTGAGCCCGTGGCCTCTCAGCTGCTTCGTTGTGTAGACACCAGCACTCTGCCTGATCCTCTGACTGAGAGCACACTCCTTGCCGTGGGGCCATGTGGCTGGTTGGTGGCCAAAGCCGCAGCTTCAGTGGCTTTTCAGGATGACAGCAGCAGCGCCACGTGTCCCGTAATAGCTGCGTCCTTCAGGGCCGCTGTCACACTGAGCAGCTAAACCTACTGTAGGTAGCCTGCAGAGCTGCCTCTCTTTCTGGGTTATTATAGTTTATTTGAATCTTTTAATGTTTTAGTTCATATGTTATGTCATTATTATTGGTTTTAATGTGAGTCATGTGTATAGAAGTTCCAACCAGGTGTTGTCAAATGAATTAGTTTTTCAATACCAATAGCTGCTCAAACAGGTTGTGTGTGTGTGTGTGTGCATGTGTGTGACACAGAGAGAGAGAGAGAAAGAAAGACTGAGCAACTGAATGTTCACCACATATGCACCAGACTTTGAGTAAGAACCAGCAACAAATTATTTGATTCCCCCAGGAAACGAGTAAGGGACCTAAGAGTTAAATTTAAATTGGGAATTTTTATTTAATTATGAGGGCAGGTTGTCTTTATCCATCAGAGCAGTGTTCTCTGGTTTCCGCAGTGTCTCTGATTTATGGTGACCTGTAATTGTATACTAAGGCTTTCAGCGATCCATGCAGAGAGAAGTGACTCTGGAACTTTTGTGGCAGATAAGTTTGATGTCGGTTGTTTGCCCAAATAAATCCATCAAAGACACTGGAGACAGCCAAAGATGACTTTTCATCAATAATTTTCACTTTATCTGACTGTGCAGAAACGCTATTTAAAGTGTAAGACAGGCAGAAAAGAAGATGACAAAGGAGGAGCAGAAGTTATTGCATTTAAACTCCGTTCAACTCCATTGTATTGTGGTGGAGGCAGAAATATCTGCAGAAGACATCTGAAAACCTCAGCAAATAAATCTTAGCAATGGATGCAAAGCCTATCATTCTGTCATGGAAATAGAAAAATGGTATAAATAAAAGTAAACTTCATAAGGAATGAGTCCTGAAATCTGGAGATCAGTTAGCATCAGTTAGCATTAGCATAAAAGAAGCTGCTAAGTGGCTACATTATGCTGAACGCAGACTCTTCTACTCACAAGTCCATGTTTACAGCCTTGTTGAGTTTATAACTTGTGATCACTAGCGACATCAGGTCACTATATGAAGAAAGGCTTTTGTAAACAAGGAAAATGTGCTAAATTAAATTACAAGTTGAAACTAGTAGTAATGATGGTAAAGTCATGCAACTGTGGTGTAGTTAGTCTATGAACTAATCTATCTTTTTAGATCTGCAATTGTATTTAAGCTGCAAAAAAAGATACAAGTGATGATCTTCTGTGCTTATTGTCTGCAATAACATCTGCAATAACATCTTACTCTGTGAAAGTTGACCTTCTTTAGTAGTCAAGAACATGTATGGTTTAGAAATCTTGGAAAAAGGGGCCCCCCATGGGACCCTTCTCTGCCTGGGGCCCTACGGAAATTAGAAACGCCACTGGTTGTGCTGTACGAGTTTTGCAATCAAGCTGCCAACAACATTGGAATAAACGAGTGGGTTTCACAGTATAAATGTCTGGTGAACGATCTGAATGTCACACATTGGAGTGAACAGAGACCTGCTGTTTGGACAGTGACAATCTGACAAAAAATAAAAAATACATTGAAATAAAAGTAACATTCCAACTGTGTTGCATTTTCCTAATCTTGCGAAATGTGCAAGCTTTCCTCCTTCTGACTGTGTTTGTCAGCTGCTTCGGGGATTAATTAGCATAGCAGCGTTGGACACGGATCCACTGCAGAAAAAGACTGTCCCTTATTTCACACACTGTTAGTGGGGCCAGCATCGTGCTCCCACAGAAATCAACAGCTACTAGCTGAAGAAAAATATGAGAAATGCAGGCTAGACGCAGTTTGTGTTACTGTAACCAATGTGTCAAACTGACAAATATTACAAATGTAATATTTATGCTATAATGGTCGAATGTACGATGCCTCCTTTTACATTTGAACCAAAAATGCTTGCAGTAAAATAAAAAACAAAATAGAATTGAAGTGCAGAAACAAAAACACATTGGGATTTATGTAACACTCTTTCCTTTCTCGTTGTCTTAGTAAGGGATAGAATCCAGTACGTGGAGTCATTAGTGCTGCCGCCTCACAACTCCTCAGTTCAAATGCTCCTGCCAGCTATGGGTTTTCTCTGGAGTTTCTCTGGGTTTTCTCCTCTTGGTACTCCAGTTTCCTCCCACAGTCCACATGCATGTTAAGTTAACTGGTGACTCTACGTTGCCCGCAGGTGTGTCTGTCTGTGCATGTCTCTCTGTGCTGACCCCAATTTAGACTGGTGACCTGTCCACGATGTACCACACCCTTCACCCGTGTGACAGCTGGGAGGTGTTGGCAGGATAACAGATTTAGATCATGAATGGGTGGATAGAAGCCAGTGCCATGTTTTTAATGTCTTTATCACTTTCAGTCTAAAAGATGGGAGAAATAGCGCAGATGAAGTCGATTGTTGCTTTTCATTGCTTATCTCTTTGGCTTTGCCTTTGTAGAAGCAACACGCGACTCAAAGAGAAGATTTACATTGTGAATTATAGGTGACTCATAATACCTTAAAACAAAATTCAGATTCATGTTGTTTCCCCGTCACTGGGGAAAGGAAACTACTTTGAGAAGGTTGTTTTATTTTCCCCAGTTGTTTGGCCATGATGAAAATTTAATGGCGTCTTTATAAACTTCTATAGCCATAATATCAGCAACAAAAATATGTTCCCTCTTCACAGTGCCCTGCTGTTCTGCTCTTTTGGATCCTATTATTACAAGAAAAGCGCAAACATTTCATTCATTGTGTGCATCCCCTGCATCGAACCTTCACATTTTATGTATCTTCTGCATACAGTATACAGTATATGCTGTATTATTGCAGTAAATGTACTAATCCACCACAGACAATGCAGACTAGGTATTAGAGTTCTAATTAATACATGTAAATACATGTAATAGAATTGATGCCAATTCTAAATAGTATGAAAACTTAGTTTGATGATAAGGATGGTTCAAACTTTCAAGTACTGAGGCCAACTATTTTGGATTTCATGAGTAGCAGCCTCTTCTTTCTATTTGGAAACATACTGTAGTTTGCTCAGTAACTCACCATGGGATTCATTAAATGCAGACTGATTGCGGGACTACTTTACTTAAAATTCTGTTCCTTCACTTAAATTTTCCCCAAGTCAGGATTGTCACAAGAGAACTGCTCCAAATTTCACCCTCAGACATTTTCACTGTTGTACAACGTGGCATTAATCTGATGTTAAGTGCATTAAGGGATTTCTATCGTGCTTCAGCACTGTCATTTACAGTTTTACTATTTTTTTTACACACACTTTCCTTGAAATTTCCCTCACCTGCTTCTGACTTCAGACTCCAAAAAATGTCTTTTGACTTCTCCAAGAAATGCCACATGATCATTAACAATTCATCTGGTTCTGTAATATGTTCCTTCTGCACGAAGAGCAAAACTTCCCTTCACAGACAGAAAAAAAGAACCTTCTTTCCAGTGTCTTATCAGTGTTCCAAAAAGACATTTTCATATTAACCTATTGCCAACCCTGGGCTTGTTGAGCTACAAAAGTTTGAAGGAAGTTAATCAAGCGATTTGTTTTGGATTGCTCTCTGAAAAGTAAGAATATTATCTCCTATCGAGAATCAAAGTGGTCATAATGTTTTCAGCCATTTTTCTATTTTAATGGATCATTAAAGGTGAAAGAACTAGCAGGGTGCACTCAGGTTGCCAAGATGTGCTAAGTGCACTCAGCATTTCCGCTTGGATGAGACCTCAATCACAGAGCTTTGCTATATTTGGATGATAATCTGTGAAGCCACTTATCTCTCCAAACTCAATATTGCTTCATGTGTTATTTACACACTTCGACACAAAAAAGTTGCTTAGTTGCTTGATCCCCACCAATGCCGCCCCCACCAAAAACCAACACATTTTCGCCACAAACCAGCATGAAACCTTGGACGACCAATGTTCAGCTCTATCGTGCAGTGTTGTAAAAGGTGCTCTTTAAATGTTTCTGTGTGCATGCCATGTTCTCTTTCAGGTGAAATTACAGAATGGATACTAAAATGCACCACTTGCGACTGAACAGCAGAACCTTAAGTTTGATACAGTTCATTTATTTTTAATACATTACTATATTTTTAGGTACATTAGGTACATTATTTGGTTTTTCTAAGTATTGTACATTTAACTTTTTTCTAGTTATTCTAATTAAACTAATTAGTTGCTATATATTGTAACAATGGAATAATAAACAAGTTTATTAAAGATGCATGCTGTTTTGCATTCTGTATTTTATTAAGGCATGCCTCTGCATCAAAAAGGAATAAAGTGGGACAAAAGTGTGTGGCCCAGTTTTCCAAAAATACTGATATGAAAGACAAAAAAAATAAAAGCGGCATATGGAGAATTCCTCTGCACTTTACAAATCTTGTCTTGCCTACAATCACCTGTAAAGTGATCTAAATGTGCCCCAATGAAATAAAAATGCAGGGCTAGAAATGTATAAAGGTTGATATAATAGTAGAAATGGTTCGTATCCAGCGCTTAGAAATGTCTCTTGTAGACAGAGCAGCTGCCACTATTTACTCTGCTCCTCTGTGTTTCATTGATAGAAAATAGATGAGGTGCTAATGGATGTGTGCCACCACGAGTTCTCCAGCCTGTGTAAGACTGGGGCTTTGCTACAGAGGCCCCTTTGTCCTCAGCTTCTTTGTATTGATTTTCTGGCATATGCTTGGTTTCTTTGAATGGCGCAATTTGTAACATACATAATGTTTGGCCGGCATAGCTACTGCACAGAGAAAAGTGTGCAGGAGGATAGGAGTGCATGGTTTCACAGTGCCAAAAAGGAGTCGAGCTAAACGTTTTTTCTGGGCTTTACTTTTTCAATTGGATGGTCTTCAAACACGCTTCCCCAGGAGATTTACTTTTCAGGATACCAGTCATTTAGATGACTCCACGAGGGAAGAACAGTTTAAACATCCAGTTCTGGTGGAACCATCGCTCCTTTGAGCAGAGGCTGCACAATGACTATGCTTCTACTACTCACTTAGTCGCATGGCTTTCGATTGAATATCAGACTGTGCATAATGTTTTAGAATATTTATGCATGCGTGTGAATATGAGTTAGCTTGGATTTTCAATGCATTTAGCGAACATAACTGCTCCAAACCCATTCCATTCCCAAATGGGTTCAGTCTCTGGCTATGTTTGTAAGCAGCCAATTATGCGGCAGGTGTAAAAGACAGGTAATATATTCTCAAAGCAACCAGTAAGCTCATACACACACACTAATTTGATGCTGTTACATTAAGTCTGTGGATCCACATTCCAGCATAAACAAATCGCAGGAAAGAAGCTTCCATCTTACTCACAGTGAGCCTCAGGCTTCTGTCACAATTTTTGTTAGAAATTCCCAAAAAGTATTTTGCTGCGTTTTTATTGCAGGAACAGTTTCACCTAAAGAAGAGACACATTAAGGCTATTAAGTAACCCTTATTTTTTACTGTTGTATTCACTGCAGCAGTCTTGAGGAACCTGATCTCATGAGAAATCTGCACATGTTTTAAATAGTGCTGAAAGAGCTCATCGGTTAACAAATTAGATAACAAATGTTACTATTCAGATTTGTAAAATGTTTGTCAAAAAAATAGGCCAAATATTCACTAAATCCAATTAATCATGATGAAAGCATTACAGCCTGTAATCATTTCCAGGCTGGGCCAATAATTAGGGCCAGAGAACCATTAAGATCTGGAAAGAGGACAGAGCACACAAGTACACAAGAAGCAAAAACTAAGCATATGAGTCACGAATGTGGACAAGGAGACAAACACACAGCAGGGGAGAGACACAAGGTAGAAGCTCCTGGAAGAGAAAGTTCCCATTTCAAAACATCTGGAAATGAGGCTGCAACAGCCAGGAGAGAGAGAGACAGAGAGGTCCCATGATGGCTGATGGACAAGCACAGGGCGCCTGAGTGAAATGAGAAAATAGATAGAAATATAGGCAAACAGCCACAAACAAACAGAGGGTAAGTGATGCAGTGGTTTTTATAAGGTAATCTTGTATAGAGGACAGCATTGGACTACACTGTGCATACTAGATAGAAATTCACAATTTTTCACCACTTCTAAGACTAAGAAGGACCCACTTGAGGGAGAACAGTAACAGGTACAAGCCTTGAATTAATCAAAGACTGAAGCACCAACTTAAGGTGAGGGGATGAGTTTGAAGTTTGGATTTGTAACAGATGTCATCAGGGGACAGGGATATGATAGACGCTGACCCTGCAGATTTCCCCAAGATTTCTTTTTAACTCTGGTGGACAGAAAGGTCCCATACTGTGGCTTCTGATGGCAAGGAGGACAGAATGGATTTTAATGTTACAAGTATGAAGGAGCGTATTCATTTAGGATTTAGTGTTGTCAAATTTTAGGAGCAAGAAATTATGTAACATCCACTTGTTCATAGCAGACAAGGAAGCTTCTAAGAAGAGAGAAATCTGAAAAGCAAAGGGCCAAGAACAAAGCCCTGTGGTCCACATTTCAAAGACATAAGCTATTTCAAAATCAAAAGTAGCAAATCTAAATCATATAAATAGAGCAGATTAAACAGAAACGAGTTGGCGAAGGAACAGAAAACAATTGTTGGTCTCAAACAAATCCACACTGAGCATTAGGCAGCATCACAACTACTCATGTCATGCTCCTGGACTTTTGTTGGTTTTCATTTCCCCCTTTACCATCTGTTACGGACATTTATTTTGTAGCACATCAGGCCCACTTCCTGTTTCTAGTCTTTTTGTGTTTTTGGTCTTGATGGTCGCGATTAGTTTCACCCCTTCCCCTGTTCATTTAAACACAGTTCTCCCCCCAGTTCCCTGTCAGTTTGTCCAGTTTTGTTTGCTTTCTTTGTCTGTTTTGTCGCTCTGTTACCTCTCTGCTACGGGACATTACACTTCTTGTTTTGACTCTTTTGTTGGTCTGAGGTCTGAGGGTCATTTTCCCTGTTTGTTCGCTTCTGCTTTAGTATTTAGGTTTGGTTATTGGCTTGTTCCTGTTAGTTTGTTTCTGTTAAGACCCCTTGTTTAGTCTCTGCTTATCCCTGTCTGTCAGTCTTTCTTAAGTGTTTGGTTTGGTTATTGATTTATCCCTGTCTGTCGATTTCTGTTCCGGCACTTGATTTAGTATTTTGTTTATTCCTGTCCGTCTTCCTTTGTATGACTGTTTTGTTGTATTTACTTGTTCTGATTGATTCCTGTATGTGCACACGCTTTGGTTTATGGTTTAGGCTTCACACTGGATGTGTTCGTATGTGCAAACCCCTTTTGGCTAATTTTCATTTCCTTTAGTAGATCAATTGTTTTTTGCAGAGTTGTAAATCCGTGTCCTCAGTTTTCTCCGATTCACCATTTGCTTGTTCTGTCATCACTCTTAGTTTTCCTGTTCTCCCCTTGGAGTGAGTTTCTCTTGTTTTTTCGCTCCTTAATAAAACCTTGACCCCTCCTCTTGCCGTCACCTCATTTGGGTTCCATACTAATACGCAAACCCTTACAACTCAAAATGTAACACAGGACTCAAAATGGCCTAAATTTATAAACATAAAGGCTTCGTTCAGGTGAACTTGAACATGGACGTAATAAGCAGGGCACATAATTAGGTATTATGACAGCACTCACTGACAGCTTAACGTTTTTGGTGGTTTTGCATTTCCTTTAAACTTAAATTTGTACACAAAAGGTATCCTTTGTAGTTGTCTCATTTGGTGGTTTATAAACCCACCTGACTGCTGACTTTCGTGCTCTCCCTAAACTTCAGCTAACTTCTGTCGTGCTAACATTGTCCGTGCTGAGGTGGTGTAAGAGTCTGTCACAAAAGCTTGATGAATAGGACTCTTCCTTTCACTCCAATGTCACCTTGGATGTCACACTGACTTGAATTCATTTGGAGCTGGAATTCTCGGGAGTGACAGTGGAGACTGCTAATCCGTCAGAATGATTTGGTGACAGGCGAAAGTGCTAATCCTTCCATGTTATTCAGTGCCAGTGAGGACTGACTAATCCCTCACTGAGGGCCTGACGTAAAAGAGATGATGCTAACTACACAACTCTCTAGGAAAATGAATAGGAGGGTCTGAGAGCAAGTTCACACTTCCAGTACACACTGATATTAGCACAGTCAATATTGACTGCTGCTCTGGGTATTTACTTGTAAATATCATTTGATACTGAGCCAACAACTTTTACATATGCTGACTAACATCAAATTTGAGGAAGCATAACATTTAAACATCATTAAAACGTGATTTTTTTTTTCATTTCAGTGAATCGGTTTTCATAAAAAAATGCTATAATTGAGACCTTGAATGCACGTAATGCCAGAGCTTATTTCACTCTCTCCCTGCCTAAATACAAATTGATTTGGAGCCGCTGAGAACATGTTGTGGCTTTGGCACAAAACGTCCACATGAGTTCAAACATCTGTCTGAAAAACTAGCTGCTCCAGAAATCAACCCAGCATTCGGGCTTTCATCAGATTCTTGTTAGTAATAATTGCCAACAGGCAAAATTACTACCTAGAAATGTGGAGCCGAATACTGAGAAAATTTCAGGTCCCATGCTGACATGGTTTGTAGGAGGAGGAGGCTTTCCAGGAAATGAAAGGAGTGGAAGTTCGCCAAAAAAAAAAAAAAAAAAAAATTAAAAAGAGATTAAATTATCACAAATTATTTGGAAGTTAATCGGATTTTTTTTAAACTAATATTAATAATAGAGCTGTCGGATGGATTTTGCTTTCTTGGTGTATGACACCTAAATCAACTTCAGTTAATATTTATGATCAGTTTACATAATTGACACAATGCCCTGAGCTATACAAAGTAGAAGCAAGATGTCTCTCCAACCTACACTGGATTCTGCAATTACATTGAAATTATCTTGTCAAAACGCCGAAGATAATCACCTAATAATTACTACTGTGATGAAACTACAGTATTGTTAACTCACAGAGATGAATCATCTTTTGTGAGTGAATGAGCGAGTCAGAGGGAATTGATGAAATGGTGGTCTAAAAATATCTTTGCACAGCAAACAGGTTTACGTTCTTACTGAGAGTAAGAACATCAGAGCATTGATGTTTTTAGGCTATAGAGAATGTGAAGAATTGCATTGTACTGCTTGTTGTGAGGTTTCCCCTGTCTTTTTGTTGGTGAGTTGGGTCTGTGTGTTTTTTTTTTACTCTTTGTCACGATTCTGAAAAGCGTTGTTGCAGTAGGTCACTGCTGCTGTCATAGCAGGTCAACCACTGGACAACTTTTCATGTTCACTGTGCCTTCTCTTCCTCATTCTCTCTTCCCATCTCCATTTTGATCAATTTAAACATCTTTTTAGCCAAACAAAAGAAATGCAGGTAACTCAACCACAGGTAAACAGACTAATCACCATGTGATATTTTGTGTATATAACCTGCATAAAAACTGTATGGAGGGAGTATGTGCAAAATTAATTCTTGACCAGCTCCAGACTTCAGGAATCACAGACCAAAATAGTGTGGCACATAACCGTTTGCAATTACTTTAGGCAAAGAAGACACCATGTGTTATTTGAGGGGCTTTAGTGGTGATTCAGTTGTGATGCTAAGCTAAGCTGATTATCAACTCGTTATTGTTTTATTTTGAACATATAGCTTCTCATCCAAGTTTCAGCAAGAAAACAAGTAATACTTGACTTTGCTGTATTCATGTATTAGTGCTAGGGTAGAGGATTGTCAGTAAACCATCTGTACTAAAAAAGCATCATACCTGCTTATCATATCTCAGCAATTAAATCCAGCTGTTCTTATGCATTTATTAAACCACCAGTTCTTAAGAACTGAAAGTAAATGAAAATGCCTTATTTATGAGGTTCCGTGCTGTTTTCAAATGAGAGTACTTTCCAGAAGAAGCATCTCTTGAATTTTAAAATCAAAGACTGACTGTAATCAATACTTGGGGTCGATGTGGGCATCATATAATTGCAACAGGCCCCTACTAGGACAGTACAAATGCCTCCCTGGAGTTTTGTGGCAAACATAAAAATGTTGACAACAAAAGACCATTTAATATGAGCAGGTTCCTCCCCCCCCCCCCCCCCCCCCTTTTATATTTAGAGTGAAAGAAAAGATGTAAGTTAACATTTGACCTCTTCAAGTGGCAACACCTTTTTGTCAGTGTGGTCTGTTGTCACCTGAACTTAAAAGACTGAAGTTTCTTCACTTTTTGAAATGGTAAATCTTATTTTACATTGTGTGTCAATGTTCTTCCGTCGAGTAAAAACCTTGTATGTGGGGTGTTTTGGTGCTTTCAATGTGATGGCAAACCTATAAACAGCTGAAACTAAACAGTAACACAGTCTTTAAACACATTACACGGGAACTTGTTTGCACAATATAACATGATTTGAATTGTTGTAGGAAAAATCTGGTATAATATGCTCAGATAAATCTTATTTTGGTGAATAGGGAAGGGGGCCTTAGAATCAGTTGTGGCATACATATACCATGAAAAATGGATGAGTTCTACCTCTCCAGACTAAAATTAGACAGAAACCTAATATGGTGAGTGTCCTTCAAGTAACACTGATTTATAAGCAACAACAACAGAGGGACTGTGAGAAAATCTGCTACTCTACAAAACACTTGCCATGATAGGTAGGGAAACGCAATTCCAGTTGACACACCGTGGAAAATCAGATTATTCCTTTTGGTGGAAACCTAAGCAGCCATTGAAATGAAGCAATACTGTCCTTTCAAGAAATCATTCTTCACAATATGATTATTGTGTGACTGTCCTTCAGTGACAACGATGCTGAGGTAGAATATAAAGTGGCATTAAGCATAAATGTACAATGAAGTATGAATATTAATACAAACTTTTCACTACTAGTTGCTACAGATTTGACTGTGTGCATGGTAATATTGGAAAAAAAAAAACCTGACTTTCATAACCTTGCTGGCTTCCTCTTTCTGTTAGAATGATGGCCAGTTATCAGATCAGATATGCAGTAGGTGTCTCTTACACCATTGTTAATGTGGCAGGTGGTGTACAGTAGCTTTTTAGTCGCTTTCAAAAAGCAATAACATGAAAACAAAGATGTGTTTTGTAACGCAGAGAAAGTGGGATGATCATTTTTGTGTGGATTTGTCAACACATGCAACCATTTTCACATTACTCATACCTAATATGTTGTTAGTAATACGACTATTTATAGAACAAATTTAGATTTTGTATTAGTATTTCATATTTATCTGCTTTTCATTTATCAGAATGCGTCAAGCTTAATATTTTAGTCTAATTGTCAGTGTTGCTGTATGAGTTGCATTTTTAAGCTTCTCTCCGTGCCACATTGTAAGTGTTCAGGTAATAGCTGGTAACTATTTAAATGCGAGATGAGACAAATATGTAAAATCCGATCTAACTGGCATAACTAATATTGTTAATGAATTGAACATTAAATGTTTTAAATGTAACAAGTAAAACTGGCAGAAGCTGCTGTGACATAATTCAGCTGGTAGGGGAACATGATTCTCACCTTATTCATATCCTCAGTATGGAAGCAGTTATTGAGGTTGTAGTGTAGAACTGCTTTGCCATCGCTCCATCTGTCTGAGCAAACACCGACTAAGTTACAACAGGAATTTTCTAAATCCAGAAACTAGAAGGTAAAGAAACACCACCTCGTGGGGGTTGCAGCACAGCAGAAGTGCAACAAGCCACATGGTGGAAGACAGGATACACTGCTGATGGCTCAACAAGGCACCGCTTCAGAGAAAACATGGCCAGTGGTGCAGAAAGGAGCTGTTTAATTGGCAGAGTTTGAATGCACAAGCACTAATTAGCCAAGAAGAACACGTTCAAGTTCCAAATCCCAACAGCATCCTGAAAACTCCGTTGACATTTTGCACTCTGCAGGATGGTCAGTGGGTGTGCAGACTGCCACAATTCCCAGAATAGAAAATGCACTTATTAGTTCTGTGAATACACAACGAATTATCACTGAACTGAGGGCGGGCTATAGTAAAAGTACACAATTCAACATCTCTATTAGCTTAAAGCTCCTCCACAATATTATATATGCAGTGAGGTGTCTGTTACATCCAAGATCTATTAAATGCATATTGCATCCAAATCAATTTTGAATAAATATGGTGACCAGCTATGACCCGAACACAAAGGGAAGTTAAAGATCTAAAATAATTGCATGTTTCTTTGTTGAGACAGCTTAAAACAGAACTCGTACCTCTCTCGTGTTTTGTTGATTCAATGTACCACAACAAAATTCCTCTTTGAATCAGCGTTAAATTCCCTGTGAAACACTATTAGCATAAAATGCAATTTGCACACACATTTGTTTGTGCACACGCAGACGCAAAACCTATGATTAGTTTAACGATGTGTCCTTTCAGCTTAGTTATCATGCCAACTATGTTATGTTGTATACCAATGCTGCCACGGTAATTGCCAACATGCAAACACGCTCATGCGAAATAATTCCATTATTCATGCCACTGTTATATACGGAAATGAGCAAGAGCGGCAGAGCAGTCGGGCTATGTTTAATATTTCAAGAGAAACAATAGTGTGAATGAATGAATCCACTTTTTCTGACTGCTGCAATCTTAAGTGACAAATTATATTTTTAAAGAATTACTTTTTTTTTGGAACAAATGAGCAAAACATACATTAAACATCTTTGCAGAGGTTGTAATGGGAGTGAGGCGAATACAATATATGTTGAAGAAAAAAATTCTTTCGAAGAAGCTGGGTGGGAAATAATTGCAGCCATATGAATTCAAAGCCTCACACGTGCAGGACTGTGGGATGAGGAAAGATGATTTAGTAGAGATGCACCATAACCACAAAAATGAGCCAATCTCTTCAACATTTAGCTTGTTGCAGTCCTGCAGATGATTCTCTCTCACCAAGGTACAACACAAAGAATTATTGTTAAGGGCTTATTATTAAAACGGCAAGAAAAGTTTAAGCACAATTTAGTCAATAAAATTCATTATTATGTCATTAATAATTTTGAGGCGATCAATACTTTTCAACATTAATTGGTGCAGTCCAATTAAGTTCTCCTCAGTTAAAATATGTTTGCTTTGCTCCTGTCAAAGGCCACGGATCTGGAAAGAGGTTTGATAATGAACTGGGATGTTAGGGTGCTCATCTTGACAAATAGGCCCACAGATTAAAATCAACATGTGCACAGAGCATTGCCTGAGTATAGCCGTCATCACTTTCTCCGACCTTACTCGGTTAAAATCATATTAGAAATCGCAGTCAACCCAAGCAAACAAGGGTTTTATGTAATCTTGTAAGCGTGGCTTTCCACATTTCTTTGTGTATTTCTGCTTAATCTTACACTCTCTTATTTTTTCTCCACACTCTCACTCTCACAGTGACTCATGCATCACCCTACAGCTCCTTTTCAGCTGTCAGATTTTCTACAGTTTCACTGTGATTCTAATTCAATTCAGAACCAAATCCCAAAACACTCAACCCTGTAGGCTGCCCTTCTCAGTGACCCCCCCCCAACATTACCATTTACCCAGAATTCTGTGGGAGCTTGCATGTTTTCCAACTTGCCCATGGCACAGTTTCAAATGTTCATAAAATTATGGCTAAACTCAAAGGATGTGAGAAGAGACGGTCATTCCACAAGTTTCTGAGTGCCACCTACAGTAGCTCTCTCTGAGCCACACTGTCATAGCTGAGAGTCAGATACCGGTCAGACACTCTGTAACTTCTTCAACTGACCCTCAATTAACCTTAACTAACATCAGCTAAGTGCTTTCGTAGTATAAAATGTAATTACAGTTGAGTTAAAAAATGTTTTCACACAAGTCTGGCATATCATTTTAATTATTTTACTATATTTCTTATATACACTCTTTGACCATTTTGTTACTTTTGCTGATAAAATAACTTTTGTACTTGCTGAATGTGCATTAAATATTTTGCTGATGAAGAAAAAATATTATTAGTTTTATT
The DNA here is from genome assembly GCF_033026475.1 of Channa argus. Taxonomy (NCBI): domain Eukaryota; kingdom Metazoa; phylum Chordata; class Actinopteri; order Anabantiformes; family Channidae; genus Channa; species Channa argus. The sequence continues at coordinate 5,962,072 of NC_090212.1, forward strand.
TGCCATTTTAAAATAATGCGAAGAAAATGTTTATATATGCATAACTGATTATAATTTTATTAAAATATTTATATTAAAAAGCTTATTTACTAAAAGAATCCTGCACCCATAGACATTTAATGACTTTGTCATTAATTTTAAGTTATGTTACATATGTTAGTTTAATGTTCCCGAATTGATTCTTCTTCTACCTCTGTATTTGTTCTGCCCCTTCAACTAAATGCTCCAGGACTTTTACTAGCATGAGCGTGAGCCTTTTACTTTTTATTTCCAGTACCCTGTTTTACAGTTACCAAACAAAACATTACATTTTGAGACATTAAACCAAAAATGGCAGAAAGAGAGTAAGATGCATTTCTGGTCTCCTTCAGCACCAAAGAAGATTGTCTGCATTTTTGGCTTTTTTCATTAGCATTCCACTATGTTTACATTCTGCTTTTTAGTGCTGGGAAAATATCATACAGTTAGTTAGTTTCCTCCTCAGAAAATGATGAGGTGTTTTAGTTTTGCTCTGAAAACAGTAAAAATCAGTAAAAACAGTAACTTAGCACAACTTAGCACAAAGGGGAACTGCAGAGTCACGCAATAACTATCTGCTGGTTCGTCTCTTAAGCTTTTACTTTTCACACAGCGCATACAGTACATTATAAAGTACTTTCTTAAATTTTTAAATATCTTAGATGACTTTGTCAAATAGTCTTTTTCATATGATCAATGCTTAAAGAGCCAAATTAAATAAACATAATTCAGTGTTGTGGACAAAATAAAAGGTGAGAACTTCCAAGGAGTGGGATACTTTTATACACAATCTAGAAATAATGTTAAAAATATATTTTGATGGAGATCATAAATGTAACTTTATATTAATAATAAGTCATTTAGATGTGACACTGTGGTTTAATGATCAACTACCACTGGGTTTAAATGTAGCATCCTTTTCCTGAATCTTGTAATTGTGACCACACTTCATGAGTTAGCAGCTGTCTGTTCTTATTCTGTATTTAGCAACATGTAGAAAATGATTTTTTTTCCCCGTTCACTCTTTCCGCCACCTGTCATTTCCAGAAAGTCTAAAAAGCTTCAACCAGCTTTTGCTGGAAGAATGAAGCTCTCTGTAAAACAAGTAAGTTGATCTGCAGTTAATTCCGAACAGGTGCCAAGCAAGAAAAATCTAAATGGGAGCTACACAAGCCAAAAATTTGTCTACATTGACCTTAAATGATTGATTTTAATCCTACCAGTGTTCAAAGAAATGGCTTATCAATGCTGGCATTCTTGCTACAATTTAAGGATTTGTTACGTCTGGCAGACTTTATCACACTGTTTTATCTTTGGCTCCTTGGTTCTTCCAGACGTGTATTTCTTGAAACCATATTCTGATTCTCTACGGTGAAACTATTACATTACATGTCAGCCCTTATCGGCTATCTATTCACTCATTCTGTAGAGAAACTTGTCATAAAGGCAAATAACTGAAAACCAAAATACAGAAAACTGAAGACAGCTGTATGCTGGATATAGATTGGAACATCAAACAGAATCAAAGCGACATTATTTTTCAAGGTTATGCACATGAACAAGCGCTGAAGTACTATTTTAACCCAAGGACATGATTCACGGTTTTAGGGAATCCTTATTATATACATGTCTGCATTGTGTAGCCTGTGTCAAGACAGATTATAATCTGTTGTATTTAATGTAATTCTGGCACGTCTTCCAAGGAGATTTGCAGTTTAAAAATGTAGAGAATGCTCTTTAGAGTCTGATGCATGTACTGTTTGCAAATAAGGTCTTTCCAATTGCCTGTCAGAGAAGCTGTCTCTCCCTTTAAGGTTTAACTCTGGAGAAAATAAAAAGAAGTGCTCCAGCATGGTGATAGTGTGCTTTTTCTGATGTGAGCTTAAATAACTTACGAGGCTGTACTGTTTTCATGTCCAACTCTGAACAGAGCTGCGTTAGGACTGCATGCTGCATGACACACAACTCTCCAACACATCACCAGACCAGTTCCCCACTGCAGACAACAGACAACTGGACTGTAATTATTAAACAGCGAAACTGTGATGAACAGAGGCTGACGGGTAAAGGCAGACTGATAAATACACAAAGGCAGGAACAGGCTTGTGGACAGATAACAGGGGATATATATAGACAGATATAGTTACCAGTGCACCAAATGGATGGGCAACAAGACAGGTAGACAAATAGCAGGACGATCAGAATGACAGCTTGGAAACACCTCAAACTAGGCTCTGCTATACCAATGAAACTGAATTTCCATCAGTGTATTTACTTTGTGTCTTTTCTGTATGTGAGCACTAAAGCACCATGAAAAAATATCACCACGCTTACTATATTTCTATATTTCCTTTTTTCATTAGTGTGATTGGCAGGCTACATAGAACGAATAGGAGTAAGGGTTTGTAGTTGCTGTGGCAACGGCCTGCTCTTTGTTAAAGGCTACATTCCTGGCATCTGATGTGTCTGCGCTGTGATCGATAAAATCCCAGCCTGCAGGGACTGATGAACGGACCGGGGCTTTTGCCAGGCCAGCCAGGACTCGGGGAAAGAAACGGAGTTAGGTGGAAGATGTGTGAACAGGAAGACAGAGAGATAAAAGAGCGATAGAAAGAAGAGGGAAAGAGGAGGGAGACGGAGATGCCAGTAGCGCTGCTGATGCTGCTACTGTTGAGCTGGGCAGAGGGCTGTGGGAAAGAGAATGAGTGAATGTGCGCCGCAGCTCCCTCTTCCTTATCTTGGCTTTTTTTCTGAACGTCACTCACTTCACTATCAAAGTAAGGTATGTGTCTGTCCGCGTGCTCATCATTTGCTTACAGCATTGGCAGGATTTGGCTTTGTCGTGAATGACAAAGCTCTGCAAGCAGCCAAAAGCCTTTACAAAAGGTGCTTTTTGATATTTCTAGCATTTTTCTTTGCCTTTGTGATAATGCATTCAAATTTCCGCCGCTCACAGATGTGTCTTACATTCTGCACACCCAATTGGCAAAGATAGCCATGAGGAGAATGCAGATAGTACTGGTAATGAGGCAATTATGGCCAGTCTCTCTGTCTACATAACCATCTGTCAATTCAACAACCTGTGGCTGCAGGAAGGTGTTTTTCTATCAAGGTCTGTGTCTTTCCGAGCTGTGAAGAGAGAAAATAATGTTTTACAGAGTCAAACTATTTATCTAGCCCCTCGTTAACCCGTCGTCATCTCTTCTTCCCGTGAACCCCTCTGTGTGGTGATTTTTCGCTGAAGAAATTAACAAAATGTTAAAGACGTGACAAAAAGAGGAGAGCAACAATCAAACAAATTCACTGCGCCGTGAACCGCAACTGGCAAACATTAACCAGTTTCAACGTGAATCTGTGAAAAAGTGGACTAATGTCTGGAACAAACTTAAAACAGATGTATTGAATATTAAGAAGCAGTAATTTGTGATTACAAGCAGTAAAATGGTAACAAGAAAAGCAATAAGGCAGTGAGGCTAAAAAACAGTTGGAAGCAAGATTATGTAAATGTATTCAGCTGTTAATTTTCACAGCTCTTGTGTTCATTGCTGGCTTTTTTCTTATTATTTAATGAAATTTGAAAAAAGAAGCATTTTCCATGTAAAAGGACATATGTTTAAATGCAACATCTTAGCAATACATATAGAAATGTTGTGTATTCAGTGTAAAATTAAACAATGGGACATTTAGATGAGTCAGTACGATTCTTATTCTCATATATGTTTGTTTCCATTAATTCCATGAATCCATTAGGGCTTATGTGTGTGCTCTGTGCATTTTCTTATAGAAGCTGGGTTTGTATTTTATTCTTAACGGCTGAACACAATGTATTGCATTTGCTACATGCAGACAGACATGCACTGTGACCAACATAAACTCAAGAGCAGTAAAGCCACATAGGCATTTAGCCTCACTGCACCATCTCTAGCGAGAGTCATTTTCTTGCCATCAGGCTCAAACTTCTTCCATCATCATAAAGCATCTCCAGTTAGCCTGCAACCTTTTGTGCTAACACAGTGATGAACGTTTACATTTTTCTGCTGCTGATATTTCTCTTGCTCTGTCTTGCCCTGCTGTGAGTTTAATTCCATTTTATCCACCTTGCCAGGAAGAGGGACAGTTCATTATAGGAGACATAAAGTGTAAAAGGTGCTGGGGATGTGGGGGTGCAGACAGGTGAAAAAAGTCCGAGTCGGGTGTTCTAACACATTTCTTGTACTTGTATTGTGTCTTACAGGGCTTGTCCGTGATGGTGCTCTGTGTGGACAAGAAGCTGTGCCATGACAGAGGGCAACGTGGGTAAAAGAGACATGAGACACCCAGCCCTGCACCACTGCCACCTCTTCCTGGGCGGGGCTTTGCTGCTTCTCCTGGCCAGCTCAGCTCTGTGTTGCCCCGCCCGCTGTGAATGTTCTGCCCAAAGCAAGTCGGTTAGTTGCCATCGCAAGCGCCTGGCCACGATCCCTGAAGGGATTCCCATCGAGACGCGTGTCCTGGACCTCAGTAAGAACAAACTACGCCTCATCACGCCGGAAAACTTCTCATCGTTCCAGCAGTTGGAAGACTTGGACCTCAGTGACAACCTCATTAGCGTGGTTGAGCCAGGCTCATTTCGCTCCCAGCTTGCTCTCCGCTCGCTTAACTTCTGCAGTAACTTGCTTCAGCTGATTCCTGCTGGTGTGCTGTCAGGCCTGACGAACCTCACCCGTCTTGACCTCAGCCACAACCGGCTGGTGGTTCTTCTGGATCATGCCTTTCAGGATCTGCGCAGGTTGTCATCCCTTGAGGTGGGTGACAACGAGCTGGTTTTCATCTCTCAAAGGGCTTTTACAGGATTACTTGGACTCCAGAGTCTGACCCTGGAGCGGTCCAATCTAACCGTGGTCCCTACTGATGCCCTCGCACATCTGCACAGTCTAGTTGAACTGCGCATGCGCTACCTGAGTATTAATTTTCTAAAGCCTTTCTCATTTAAGAAGTTATCTCATCTCCGCCGACTAGAGATTGATTACTGGCCCTGGCTGGACACACTATCTCCCCTCTCACTGAACGGCCTCAACCTCACAACATTATTCATAACCAACACTAACCTCTCTGCCTTCCCCGGTGCAGCACTGCACAACCTGCCTTACCTCACACATCTCAACTTGTCCTATTGCCGCATCCATCACATCCATCAGGGTGATTTGGGGCAACTCCCACACCTGCTGGAGCTCCGCCTTCAAGGAGCCCAGCTGGTTTCTATCGAGCCTTTTGCCTTTGTAGGCCTCACATCTTTGCAGCTACTGGATGTGTCACAGAATCGTCTGGACTCGCTGGAAAGGGGAGTGTTTGCCTCAACAAGCAGTCTCCAGAGGCTTTGTCTGGGTGGAAATCCATTAGTGTGTGACTGCAGATTGCTTTGGCTGCTCAATAGCCACAAGCCCACCTCTCTGCAGATTCAGGATGCCCAGCCTGAGTGCAGTGCCCCAGAGCATCTCCTAGGGAAAACTCTCCGTGACCTCAAGGAACCTCTGGTCTCTAGGTATATGACCTGCACTAAACCACGGATTGGACCCAACATGACCCAGCTGCTGATGGCTGATGAGGGTCAGCTGGTTCGCCTGAGCTGCATGGCGGAGGGAGCACCACGGCCCTCTGTGGTCTGGATTACACCTCACAGACGCTACGTCACAGCCAAAAGTAGTGGCAGAGTTGAAGTCCAACCAGATGGTACCCTGGAGATCAAGGCAGTAGAGCTGCATGACAGTGGGGTGTACTTATGTATCGCTAGCAACCCTGCTGGCAACGCTAGCCTGTCAGCCTCTTTAGCTGTGAAGAGTCTGGGCATTGGGGACAGATTTCACAATAGCAGCAGGAGCTCAAACTATCTGACAGACTCTAACAGCACATCTGGGAATGGGACAGTACTGTACAACATGACAGTCCCTATAGACATTAAGACCATCATTATATCTACAGCCATGGGCTGCCTGTCCTTTCTAGGTGTGGTCATCTTCTGCTTCCTGCTTCTCTTTGCGTGGAGCCGAGGCAAAGGACGCCATAAGAGCAACTTTGACATTGAGTATGTCCCTCGCAAATCCAACGGGGGAGCATCTGAGGTGACAGAAACCAGTGGCCCACGACGGGTCAATATGAAAATGATCTGAAAACAACACAGACCGAAGACGACACAGTGCACACATATCAGCTGAAAAAAGTTTTTTCTATGACACAGTGGATTTGTGACAAAAGAAAGTGATGTACTATTATAGTGGGTGTCAATATGACGGTGATCTAGTGATAAAGTGGACATGTGAATATAAAATATATGAATATATGAAACCGTGGACGTGTTTATATGACATAATGTTCTCTTACAGTACATTGAATATAATACTATAATCAACATATCAATATGGGAGTGACATAGTGCTGCACTAGGCATGTGTTTCAGTGGTGATTTGATAAGTGATGATGTTGTCGACTCGCCGTGACACCAAGGTGAAGGAAGGAGCTGCTGGGAGTGACAGGGGTCATCTTTGCTTGGCAGTAGAGTCGTCATTGCTGGAACATGTCAGGACTAAATTGTTTAATACTCATCTTAGCTGCAGTGTGAACGGTGTGCGTCGTGTTCATGGGTGCGTGTGTGCGTGTATGTGTATGTGTGCGCGCATGTTGCGTTTGTGTGTTTCTTTGTGCATGTGCACGCATTGCCTTCCTCGTTGGATGGAGTAATTCAAATGAATGATTGGGCCCAAAGCATTTTTACAGGCCTTTATTTCTGTTTAGTTATTGTAACAACAGTATTGTCACTGTTGCGTAAAAAAAAACGAAAAAACAAAAAAGAGGATCTATCTATGTTTGTATGCAAAACCACAATTATAATCTTCAAGATAAATGCTGCATACATTTTGAAACAGGTCATTATCCGCCGTGAAATTACTCCAACGTTACACAGGGATTTTTCTAAACTGAAGGAGATGTTAGGTACACACAGTAGTTCCAATGTGAAGCTTTGTCTTTACCGTAGAGCTCACTTTTCAGCAGCACTTACACACCTTTTTTGAGAAATAGCAGTGGTCAGTGGTGTTATTACTCTGGCTTCCAGCTGTAGAAGTGGCATGTTAAACCCGTTTTATAACATAATAAATCATGGGCAGATTTTCCTGGCAGACAAATCCCTTGATATGATAAAAAAGAGTCGGTTACCAGACACAATGGCAAAGATTTACTGGTTGGTGCCCTCTTTGGGAAAAGACAAAGTTGAGCTTCACAGATTTATGGGTTGAATTTTGCTCTTCTCTCATATTTCTTTGATCGCACCACTTCAAGCTAGCACGTCCAGATTCTTCCCTCGGGCACCACGGGGTTCTGGGTATTTCATAGATGGCAATTTGAAAGTTGTGGTGGAATCTTGTAATGTTCAGTTTTTTTGTTGAAAATGTTTTCAATGTTTAGAAAAAAAGAAAAACAGTGAAACTGTTAGGGGCAATTCTTTGTAATGCAGGGATGTGGGTGTTAACTTGTGTGATCCTGTTGTGATAAAATGTTTAAGCTTGTATAATTGTTTTCATATGACAAAGTTATGGGTCTATTTTCCAATTGAAATAAATCTTAATCATACCCCTGAGATTGTTAACATTTTGTTTTTGCTTCTTAGTCAAACAAATTATGTTTTTAGTCAATAGTATTTTTATGTTATGCTTTATATCTCAAGACGTTATTACCATAATATTAAACTTTTCCTTTTTTATTGTTTTCATACAGTCTTGACTTTACGTGCCCAAAATCAGTTCTTGGGCATTATTGCACCAGTTTCTCCTTTCACATTAATCACTGGTGTCTCCTCCACAGACCGTCAAGGCCAAATAGATTCATAATGTCTTTTCCTGTGCGGCTTCTGTCCCTAAAGCTTCTGTAACTCAATGCAATTTGTCACTGAGCAATTCTTTCATTGATACAACTGAAAAAAGAAAAAAAAAACATATTTAAGTTTCCACTTTATGTAGATTAAAATCCGTATTTCCCTCATATTTTTAATGTCTGGGTTCTCTATTTCAGTGGCAGATGTAGACTATTTAATGATATAGCAAAGGGGTATCAAGAGGTTTTGGCGGGGGGCCCAGGTTTGGGGTATCTGGGGGTTTTGTGTATATATATATAATTAATTGTCACTGATTTTCAGTCTAATTCCTACAATTCTGCTTTAATGTAAAACATCATAAATGTCTATGAATTACACGGACATGTAATTAGTACATGTATGTAAATTATAATAAACTCGTTTCTGTTTTCCCCTGTATTAAATCACATTTCCCTTTACTCTGTAAAACCCTCCTGGTGATGTTTATTGCACATTCAGCTAGTACAAATGTCCCTTCATAATAAGTTTATCAACTGGGACACACGTTTTCATCGATTAAATTTGAATTTTTCTACTAAAATGTTCCTTTTATTCACTGTTCATACACTCCATTTTTGTTCCCTATGATGATGACAGAACATTTATACCAGCTGGATGTGCAATTTCAATGTAACGGTGGTTTTACTTTCATTTCATAATAAGAGGATGCAAACTATTGCACCTGCCTAAATGAGTAACCAGATGACACCATCACAACTGAAAATCTCGCCCAGATCATGTCAAGTTTTTCAGCAAAAAGCAGAGGGATGTTTTACTGCGTCAAAAGCAGAGGAAGGTTTTACTCCTCAAACTAGAACCATAGGATGCAAGCTGAAAATCAGTGCCCTTTAATTTTTATTTTTTTTACAAAAGGCAAACCCTGAAGTTATTATTTTAATACATACAATTAAAAAATGTTTATTTGGTTTGTTACTCTGCTAGAAGTTATATGAACAGAGAATAAAAACACAGCAGGTGGTTCATCTACAGGAATCTGTAGCTGTTACTACTAACTGCCCAACTGTAGATCTACCTCTGGTCAGTTCACAATATCTCTCCGGAGACATATAATGGCAATCTTCCTGTAGTTACACCATCAAAAAGATGCTAGTGTGACGATAGATTAAATTCCTGGTTTATGTATTCATATTACAATCTACCAGAGGTTGGACACCCTGAAATCTGTTTGTGCCCCACAAGCCCATGTGACCCAAATGGGAATTGGAAAAGTGTCACTCTTTCTTTCTGCTCTACAACTTTCTGCTGTTCGCTCGGATCCAAAAACATCAAAACTGGGAGACAAGAAGGAATCAGAATTGGGACACTTTGAGTTGCAGCATATGTGTTGCCTAAATAACCTGTAAGCAAACGAAACATGCCACATAACAGTACATGACCTGAAACAAATGCTCCATGACCTATATAAGAATATTTTCATCCAGACCATAATTCTTCAACCAACATACTTCTTAGCAGGTGTCTTTCTTGCTGCATCACATGACAATCAGATAAAAATCAGGAAACCAGGAATCCTAACAGAAAGCCTCTTTTTGAGACAGCACAAAGGTAACGGTAAAAAGAAAGTCAGGTTGTGTGCGAAAGCTCACAGGGAATATTCAGGCTGCTGCTGTGGCTTTATGGAGACAAGATCAGAGTCCCTGCAATAGGCTTTTATTTTTGTTGCCGTTTTCATTTTAACAAGATAGTGCTGTAAACAATGGAGACCAAATGAATCTATTACAGCCTAGTTTCCTCACTCTCGTCGATGAAGGATTTGTGAAACAGCATCTTTAATTATATGAGCTTATACAAGTGTATAACAATGTGTAATTTAAATTAGAATGTAAAAGATCCCCTGTTCAGCGATGTAGCAAAGAACACCGTGTTATTAGTTTATTTTTACGCCCGTGATTAAAACCATTGCTTACTGCAGTAAATATATGATGGCAGCACTTTAAGTGAATGAAACCACTTAAGGAGTGTTTGGTAGCACTCAAGTAGAGGTGTTCACGCTCAGGGCCATGCACCCCTAAATGAATAATTTCACACATCATAAAGGATCTTCATAAAGAATCTGTCACAACCTCGCAGCTGCATCAAAGAGCATGAATCAAAGTGAATCAGAGTCTATGAGGCTGGGTGCAGTGCATCACTTTAGCTTGGGTGTTAAAGAAGAGCTTCTTCACACAATGAGCCATCTTAATGTGGGAGAGAGGCCTGTCAAATCGAGCTCTGTATGTCATTTGTAAAACAGGGAAAACAACCAACATGGTATAGACGTATCGTAGCATCTGTAGTAGAGGTTTTCACAGGTCCTCCTGGGTCTCAGAGATCCAGTCCTGGACCCATGTTGAAGCTGTGTGTCAATATGACTAATACCCCAGTGGATCCGATTGGACGTAAGCATAAGTGTTACCAGCTGTGCATTAATTCAGCTTTACAACACATGCAAGTTTCGGTCTGACAAGGGATCTGAAGTCCAGCTTATTAAAGAAAACTAGTTCCCTTAAAAATGTAAGCTTCCAAAAATGTGTTTTGGGTTAGGCCCACCCCAAGAAGACCTCTAATCTACAGAATAGCAAAAGTAACATGGTCATTTAATTAAGAAACTTTTGTTGGGAGAAGGAACCTGAGGTGCATGAACGAACAAATCCTGTCTCATAAACATCACACTGTGATTGCATTTTTGCAGTGAAACTGATGAGTTAATCATTATGGTCCTATTCAGCTTATTTTGTGAATAACTAAAAACATACTTTTATTAACAGAAAGGGAGTTGCAAGGAGATGAAAGTTATAAGAAGTGAAGGACTGTCAAGCCACAGATCCAAGATCAAAACCTGTGTCTGGTTAGGTTACGGGAAGAAAACCACTAACGTGAGGGATGGAGAAAGATCAAGGATGTGTTTAAAGGCAAGTAAACCCATTTTGTGCAAAACGACATGTTACATTGTCCTCTATTACACCAGCCCTTAATCTTCTTCTGGCCCTAACCAACTGCTGTAACTGCTGTAAACACAAATGTAAACTGGACATTGTACTGCAGGATCTCGTATTACGACAGAAAAATCTGATATTTTGGCAAAAAAATAAAGTTTTCTGGCGACATTTTATCGATATGTTCAGTTTCTACATATTTGCAATTCACCATTCACGTTACATGTCAACATATTTTCATAATGTTCACAGGAAAAATAATGTGGTTCAAATTAACGTTCCTCAGAAAATGCTGTGGTTCCATTTTAGTTGTATGGGAACTCATGTTCTAATCTTTCTTTATTTCCAACTATAATGTAGTATTTTAAAACTAGTTTAAAAAATGAATGATATGCTGCCTGTCTGTCCATGTTAGATATGATGTATCAGAAATACAAGGAGAGGCTGCATTCATGAACAAACAAACACACAAACAAAGATATTTTTTACAGGTCCTGATAACAAGCTTACTTCAGTCCTAAAAGAAACTGTTTTATTCAGAAGTTAGAACAGTGTTTGTATTTTTTTATGTGTTTATTTGTTTATCTCACTGATGTCACCAAAAAGTTACGTCTCCTTTTTACCAATGGGGATTTAAGAACATTCAAATTCTTACAGTTTGTTGCCAGGTCACTGACAATCAAACCCTGTTACCGTGATGACAGAATGTTACTGTAACTGAGACTTTGAGTGTTAAACAACTGGTCCGTGTTTTTTAAGACTTGTGACAACAATCAAGTCGTCATATGAGCATGAAGACTTGTTGCATCCATTCCTTCACTTCAAAATACAGGCATTTAAGAGATCCATCTGAAAGGTGCTTCCCGTATCAGGAATTTGGGCAAAAATCCCCATTTCTTCATCTAAATCCAACCTTCCAAATTGTTAGATTGCGAAATACATTTCTTTGTCTGTTTTTTTTTCCAGACATCAGTTCTGTTCCGATGCAGGCTCCATGGTAAGCCCAATCAATAAAAAATATTGGAGGTTTGGTGCGGTGGCTCTACCTAGTGCCTTGGGGCTCGCTGATGATGTACAGACAATAATGAAAGGTCAGTCACTAATCGAGCTGGCCTGCAGAGATGGCAGGTTCATGCCACACAGGACCCCAGAAGGCCTTCAGAGACGAGCCGTGAAAGTGTAATGTTGTAGCCTTATATGGTTGATGCTGCTGGTGTTGTATTGTGGTAACAGATGCTGGTGCTGTGCCATGTGGCTGAACTATTTCTTTTCAGACCATCCATCAGCACAGAGGAGTATAGCATTCTTCACATTTACAGTGCATTATTGGAAAGGCCACATTAATCAACTCGCTCATCTCTCTTGATAAAATCTACAAGAGATCCAAAGCCTCAGTTAATAATTTATCAGTTCACATACAACTAAGATACAAAAAGCAAGCAAAAGCATTTTCAAACCCCACTGATGGTTGTCGGTGCCATTTGGAAAAAAACATGGCACTTATTCAGACCAGAAGTAAACATACAGTCGTTGCTATAAAACTTAGAGAAGAAAACAGATGGAGCCCAAGACTTATAATTGTGTTTACAGCTCCGAATGCTGCAGCTTGGCATCTCTCACAGTGTTGGAAATTTCTTCAGCTAAGGAAAACACAGATATATCTCTGCAACAGAAGGAAGGAAGTATCTGGTCAAAGGGTTAGAGAAAAGAACAAATTATCAATCACTTTACACATTTGTTCCCAATCTAATATTTTTAAACAAAAGCACAACCTTTTTCTAACCCTAACTAATATGCCTTATCTAAACCAACTATGTCACCCTCCTTGAAACAGACTTTCCACCAATAAAAGTAGAACTGCACTCATTCAAAACATACTTCATTGCACTGGAAAATTGCCTACTGGTTCCAAACACTGACTCTTTAAAAAGAAGTAATTACGTGTTCCACTGATTTGATGGTTGATGATACAGTTACTAATTTTAGTTCACTTTAGATGTGTAACTATACGTAAAGCACAGAGTGCACCTGCATGTCATGTATGTTGCTTTTCATTCACCCTTCACACACATACACACACACACACACACACACACACACACACACACACACACACACACACACACACACACACGCACACACTAAGACATCAGTGGTGGCAGCTGCCATGTAAGGTGCTCTTCTGACCCACTGGGAGCAACTTGGGGTTTAGTGTCTTTATTATTTTGTCTTGTTCACTTATGGCTACTCTAACTAGAGATTTACCGCTCGTGTACATCTCGTGGTAAAAACGCACTATTTACTGTAATGAAGTCTCCTTTCAATTATTGGGTTTTCGTAATCTTGTCAAACTTGTTGAAGGTTTTTTTCATCAGAATGGAATTAATTCTTCTGCCATCCACCATAGCTGTTAATGTCCCCAACCTCACCAGTGCATTCTCTCCTTTTAATAATCTAACAACCAAACAGTGTCTACACCAAATGCTTTTGCTGTTTCTCCAAAAGACTTGTCTTGACTTTTCAGCTCAGTGATGACTAGCTTCACTGGCAGTTACTCTTCTTTGGACTTCATATTGGCGGTTATCAACAACAGATTGTAAATTTCAATGTTAAACTTGAAATCAGCTTTGGACTTTCTATCTATCAACTTCGGCTAATGAGGAAATAAGACACATGAGGCTGTACAACAGCTGAGTAGCCAGGTGGCCCAATAATTTTGAGCTCTCAAAATGAGAGGCCAGGTTCCTTCTCCCAACAAAACTTTCTTAATTAAATGACTATGTTACTTTTGCTGTTCCGTAGATTAGAGGTCTTCTTGGGGTGGGCCTAACCCAAAACCGATTTGTGGAACAGGGGCGGGGCAAGAAGGGTGGCCTAGAGTGGCATAGCTCACATTTTTAAGGGGACTAGTTGTCTTTAATAAGCTAGACTTCAGATCCCTTGTCAGACCAAAGTTGCGTGTGTTTTTTTTCATTTTCTCTTGCATTAATGCACATTTTCTCTTGCATTAATGCACATTTTTACTAATGGACAGAGTCCATTAGTAAAAATGTTTTTCCATACAATATTTTCAACCGACCCACTAAATTAAAACACATGGTCTCTACATCAAACATATTTTGATTATTTCACATCCATTGTGGTGATGCACAAAGTCAAAATATTAAAATGGTGCCATGGTCCACATATGTAGGCCTGCTGTCATTTTTTTCTAAGCAAAGTATAAAAAGCTTTTGATGATTTTTTTTTTATTTTTTTTTTTATAGCATTTCTAAACAAGTCAAAAAGCACTTACAGTAAAAACAGATGGCTGGAAACACACTTTGTGACATTACTGCTGCTGTTTCTATTTTCCGTGGAAATGTAATCATGATTCATGCTGGAGAGCAGTGCATTTTCTTCTAATCATCAGTGATAGTGAAACCACACTCGGCATCAGCTCCCCCTGTTTAACCCTGCACTGGTTAAAGTCGAGCACCACTCGTCTCATCTCTGTGGAACTGCCCCATTAAAACACAGCTCGTGGCAAGTGTCAGCGAGTGCAGTGTGAAAGATGAGAGCAATAACAAAAAAGAAGCCCATCACATTGCATCAGTTGACCCCCTGAGGTGTGGGTTAAATTGATACGTCGTCCAAAGCTCCAGGGGTAGAAAAGGTTCAACGTGACGTCACTTTACAGACTTCTCCCCTGAGTAGTATTAGCCTGGGCTTTGAGCTTATGAAGACCCCCTTATCTGCAGACTGCTACGTGTGTATTAAAAATTACAGCTGGATACCTGGAGGCATGCAGTGTGATTTGTGCTGAGGCCATAGAGAATTACAGTCACATTAGAGAAGTCCTCTGGGCTTCACTTGCAACCTGTGTGAACACTAGCCCTGTAGGCAGCTAAGTGTTCAAACTAGTGTCCTACTCAGCAGCACTGCAGTATTTCTCTTAAAAATCCCCAAAGCTATAACTTTATTTTAAAGAATAAAGAATAGAGGGAAACATGTCATTTACATATTGGTGTGTCTTATCAATGCATGTTAATTAATGTTCTACTGTTGCACTGCAGTTTGCCAGCAACCGAGATGAATGATTATAAATGATTAATTTGTGAGTTATGACTCCCTGCCCTGTTTCCTCATGCAGATACTAAATCACAGAGGAAGAAAAGCAAAGCTAGGTGCTGATTAATTCACACATTAATTCTCTGTACAACGAGCCTCCCAGTCAGCTTTAAATAGGCCCATTGTTCAACTGAAACCCGCTCTCACAAGACAGTCGTCTTTCTGTGACAGTGTTCTTGTCAGTTAGTCGCCAATTAATTTGGTGCATTCTGCAGGCCTTGCCGATGGCAGATACTTTTCAACCAATCACACAAGTCTGTTTAAACACGCCAGATGTGACCTACGTGCATCCTGCTTGGACTTTACATGCAGCGCTTAACAGCAAATGTGTTAAGTGCTTGACATGAATCAATGTAAGGACAATTAAGACCCCGCCCCACCCCCTGAAAGTGCAACAAATGCCTTCTAATCGCACAGATTTGGCCAAGAAGAACCCTTCCTGCATTTAGCATTAGTTACATGTCAGTCAGCAGTCAAAGTGATGAGGCTGAAGTCATCGCCTTTACTGGGTGAAGAGGTCACAGCCATGCTTAGAGGGTCAGGAGAGCTAATTAGAAAGAATGAATGACGGGGACCTGAGGGGCTAATGCAATTACCAACAGAATGAAAGGAATAAGCAGAGGAGGTAAACCCATGAGCTGCTGATGAAAGTTTAATATTTCAACTTTAAGCCCAGAAATACCTCAAGTTAAAATCAAATATATGCAGCGCTGTAGGTGGTGGGAGCTCGAAGATAGCAGGGAGCTTGCTGTACAAACAGCTCTTGGCTCATTACCGCACACACACATACACACACACACAGATAATGGTTGGTGCATCAGAGCTCTTTGTAGGGATAAATATGCCTCCTTTCTTTCAGGGAATTTATGGACAATGTGACATCGATGCGACTATGTAAACGATTGCCTGCCTGCCAAATTAAATGATGAGCTAAAAACCTGCAGCGAGTCGAGGCAGCATGGATCACCTGCTCCTAAATATATACATCCCTGTCTCAGCAGGTGCTGCAAGAAGAGTTGCACTGAGCCTGCAGACGGCAGAATGTCACTTCAAGCATGTCTGGTGCAAAGCAACCTGAATAATCATTATAGCCTGTTCAGCTTTTTCTCAAAAAGGGAGCAATAAGCAGAAGAAGTGCCAGTGCTGCATGTTTCATGTTGCCTGTTTGATTGTTTGATCCTGGATAAAAGACTCATGGGAAACCCAGACGGCTGTCTCTGCTTGGCTTATTTCCAAAGACTGTCACCGTTTGGAAATGTCTGGGAGTCCCTTAATGTCTTGGCGGTGTATAGGAAGGATGTCTAGAGGAGTTGAAATCTGCAGGAATAACACTGGGGTTGACACTTAACCGTGTCTGAAGGCACAGTGGTAATAAGAGCAACAGGACATAAATGAACCCCTAAAGAAAGATCTCAACACATAAATCAAGTACATTTGTTCATTCAAGTGAGTCAGCTCGTCATCTTTGTAACGAGCAGTACATTACACGGGCATTCAAACAAGTAAAAAACGGCAAAAAATCTAATGAATGCCGAGCTAATCCCAACCAGTGTGTCTACACTGGGCAATTCTGCAAAACCCAAGCTGGAGATGAGTTGAAATTGAACTGAAAAAAAAAAATGAGTCGCAAACGTAGACTGGTGAAAAGTGCTTACAGCACAAAACATCTGTTTGGTGATTTTCCCCATTCGGCTCGCTCTCATTGGCAGCTGGTGGTTTCTGCTCAATGATTGATCACTGTTTCTTTCACAGGATTTCAAGTCGTAAATATACAAAAATGTCTGACAGTTAAGATTCAAGTTCGGAGAGGGTCTGAGCCCATCTAGAGCATTAGGAATTGGTCGGAGACCCTCCCACACTACAGGATCATTTGGGTTGATACACCAGCTTTGAGTTGGAAAAGCCCTGTCCAGTTGCTAGATGGAACAAATCAGGCCCAAAATCGTCTAAGTATCTTGTAGTGTGGCCCCAGCCTGAAGAGAGCTGTAGTTATAATGTGGTTAAGAACCGAATAATGAATTCAGTCAGACATGGTTTATACTATATTTATTCAGTAACTAATAATCCACAGTTTCGCTGTTTGGCATTTGCACTGAACATTATGGATGTACAGCAGCACAAGTGTAACAGCAACCCTGTTGCAAATAACTGCAAATGTTTTTGTAGGCAATGTCAACATGATTATGTTTTCTGTTCAGAATGCATAGGAGGACATGTTGTTAATATTTGCACTAAAATACCTCGTCTTGCAGTATAACATGCAGTTTGTCTGTCTGCAGTTCTCTTAAACTTTTTTAAGGTTAGGGAAGGATTGTGGTCTTGTGGAGAAAATTTTGCTTGATGGAGACTAAAGACATTTGTTTATCAGTAAACAAATGCCACAGTTTCTTCATAACCAGAGCATTTTTCTTGCCTAACTTCTAGATATGTGTGCACTTTGTACACTGGTCACTTACCCCAACTGCATCTTTGCAACCCAGTTGCCCTAATTAAACGTAGTGCTTCAAGTCTTCATAACATGTCGTCAGTGATGTCTTTGAAACCTTTACACTTTTTAAACATATTTTTTCTTGTAGATTAGTCAGATTTTAATTTCTGGGAGGCAGCATTGGAGATAGGACTGCACTGTCCAGTCGTCCCCAACAACAGGAATATAATATTCCGCAGAAATTAGGGAAGTTTTGGTGCTGACTCAAGAAAACCTGAAAGAAACAAACAATACTCTCTTAGAAAACATCAGGTTGCCAGTAGAGGTGGTGTATTGTGAGAAGGATGTGGCAAGTTGTTTTAGAATAGACAGAAGCAGGCATTGGAGTGGGAAAACAAAGTGTGGTAGGGCTGTGTGTGCCACGAGAAGATGTATTAAATGACACATTAAATATGACGCTTACAGTATGCTGAGTTACTGTAGCAGCTGTTGCAGGAGGGCTGTAAAGACGGGATGTGGCTCATGGAATTTTTACTAATGTGAATCCACAGCCTCATTCATTTGCAGCACTGCGTTTGGGATACCGAGCCAGAAAAAAAGAGCTTCAGACTTGACTGAAGAGCGCGTGCTCATAGCATTTTCATCATGCATAATCACACACTAGTCAGAGCGAATAAGCAAATGCTATCTGCAGATAGCCAGCTTATAATACAAATGCATGATGCAAAGGAGGGTAACTAGAAAACATTAGTATTAACAAATAATGTAATCAAGGCAATGTGATGGAGCAGAGGCAGGCGTCAGAGCTAAAAGCATGACAAATAAAACATGCTGAGCATAGGTGAGACATGAACTCCTAATGCAAACACAGCCAGTAGACCTGGACGGCTCACTGACTGCTGGTCAGTTCATGACTACTGCAACAAATGTGCACAAAATAGCAAGTAGGAGAAAAAGAAAGACCAATGGCGGCATTCAAAGTGGAAATTGATCAAACTTGAAATGTCTCACTAACTTTGAACTCTTTGGATTGCCAGAATAAAGGCTCTTAATTTTTTTCTGTCAAAACCTTCCTGGGATGGTCTTTGCCTTTTAATACATTTTCCATTCAGAGGAGCAGCTATTGATTCCTTTCTGCTAAAGACGTTCCTAGTGCTGCTGCCAAGAGATCTTTACTAAAGCTTCGGGTAATTTGTATTGATGCAGTTTAAAGTTTTGGGGAGTTGTGGCAGCTTTTTCGAAAACACAATAATGGGAGTAACATACTTAATGCAGATATAATGTAACATTTTAAAGTCACTTATTAACTGCATTTGTATTCAGCTTTAAATAGGGAAAGTGAAAGCATCGTTTAGAAGAAGGTAGAGAGGATTTAGGGATTTCATTTATGAATGTCACGTGGAAAGATTATGTGGGAGTAGGTAAAAGGTACCATTTGTTGTTGTTGTGGAGGATTTTCAGGGATGCAGGATTAATGGAGGAAGCAACTTATTCCTGCATAGCTCTTGGGGAAGGTCAGAGTGTTTCTTAATTTAGAGTCCGGTGCCAACAGTCCCAACAGAGAGAATGTGAAACCCGAGGGAAGTAGTTATACAGGCTCAAGCAGCATTTACACATAGCGACAGTACAGGGAATGTACAGAACCGAGGGGGTGGGTTTGGTCTAAGTGTATCAAGAAATACCAACAGCAGCTGACAGGAAGAAATTAGTTGGAGAGGAGATTCGGAGGCAAGAAGAGGCTGCAAGGTGTACAAAACTAGTTTGTCAGACACAGCAGGACCAGCAAACAGTGTAGAAAGGATGACACTGTTTGTGGGACATGGAAGCAGAAAATTCCCCAAATGGAAGGCGATAGAAAGCCCAATATGTACAACTTCACAACGAATATCTACCCATGTGTGAATGCACTATGAGGCCTGACTCTCAGATAAAGTTCCTACCAAACCAGTTGCGCAGTGTAGCTCATGGAGATGTACTAGCATTACTACTCAGACAGCAAGTACACAAATTCATAAAGCTTTATCTTAACTCCTAATAAAAGGACTGATGGAGGCACTTTGTTGACCTGTATTCTAGCTTTCAGTTCTTGGATGTCACAAAACTTTTTACAGCTCAGCATGGATAGAAGTGAGGTTTTAGTTATAGGATCTAAGGCTCAGAGAGAGAAACTAGCCACAAAATTAAATTGTGTAGGACTTACCCCAAGCCTGCAGGCAGAAAACCTTGGTGCCATCTTTGACTCCTTAGGGCTCACATGAGGTTTGTCACATAATCTGCTTTTTATCATCCCAGAAATACAGCCAAAGCGCGTCCATTTCTCTCTCCCTGAGTGACACGGGGAGACTAATGCATGCTTTAAATCTTCTTATGCTCTTCTATCTGGTCCACCCAAAAATCTTATAAATGATTCACAATTGAGTCAGAACTCTGCCGTCTATGTGTGCTGACCAGCACCAGAAGAAGAGAATACATTACACCTGTTTCAAAGTCTTTACACAGGCTACCTGTCAGTTTCTGTATTGATTTTACCACCCTTGTTTTTAAATCGCTTCATGGTGCTGCACCAGCCTATTTATCTGACATGCATCCACTCTATAAACCATTACAGGGTCTCTGGCACGAGTCTTTTTTGTTGTTCTGACGTGCAGGATTAAAACCTTTGGCAAAGCCGTGTTCAGTGTTTACATTCAAAGCAGCTGGAAAACAACAGCTAAAAGTCATGGTGGAAAAAAAATTGTGTATTTTTTAACATCACTTTTAATTAGTGTTAAGCCTATTATATATATTTTCATTTGATTTAGCTGTATTCATGACAGTTTTTGAATTTCGAGGTGGGCGTAGTGGTAGAGCATTGGGGGCGGGTATCAGAAGTCCGTAGGTTAGAATCCCCGCCCGGCCACCAAGGGCCACCTTGGTGCCAATCCGGATCCCGGATAAAGGCAGGAAGGGGATCCAGAGTAAAAACTCACGCCAAATCAATGAACACGTTCTGCTGTGGGGACCCCTGAAGGGGGCAAGCCGAAAGCCGTTGATCATTACAGTTTTTTGAGTTTCATTTACTTTATCTATTGTCAGCTTGTCATCAATAAGCCACTTTTTGCTGCATTTACTGGTGCAATTGCCATTGTTATGTAAATGAGACAAAATCTGATATATTCTGTACAGTAACTTGCAATGTGACACTGCATAGCAGCCTTTTCCAAAGTACTTTTTTTATACTCGTTATAATGATTGGCCCATGGCAGTGAGCCACAGTGCAGCTGGGCAAGAGAAAATGAGGTTCTTTGAAGTTCCCCCTTTTAAATGGTCACACAGCTCTGTGTTGGTGTGCCTTGTTTCCAACCTGGAGCCTGCTTTGAAACCATACAAAGGGATCAGCCTTATTATGGCCCAGTAGCCTGTCTGTGCTTGCCATTTTTTTAAAAATTGAGGAGTAATTGCTTTCAGCCTTTACTGAGGGTGATCACGAGTGTGACAGACTGTGGATCTTCGTGATCACGCATACATTATTCATCTGTATAATTTCTCATTCGTCTTCCCACTTTATTTGCAATGTGTATTCATATCAGTGTTCTATATTGTTTTAATCCTAAGTCACTGTGCCCAGCGCACTCTGCCTTTACCACCAATATCTGTGAAAATTTCAGTTCTAACTCGGGATACGTGAAGGGAACAAATGGGAAGTTATTTCACACGGACAGTGGAGTAAAGTGGTAGAATGAGGGGAGCTAGGATTCATGGAGGCCTTCGAGGCCACTCCGAGGGCAGTTTTAGCCCATTTCTCATGGCCATGTAGATTAGAGGGGAGAGGACTGATGTTTAACCGATCCTAATGGATTCTGGCAGCGGGCATCAGGCTGTCGGCCTGGGCGGAAACAGGAGCCTGTCTTTCTGTCTAATGTCAGATGAAAGGAGATGCTATGCTGTCACTACTCTCAATCATGTCTCCCTGAGCAAAAACATTGACACTAATGAAGTGAACCACAGAAACAGACACATCCAGACTCCATAACCTCCGAGTTTTGAGCACAAATCACTGCTCAGTCATCCAATTTAACTCTTTGTACTTAAAATCCCTAATTAATTGTATTAGCAATTCATGAGGTATTTACTGTGCCAAACACAATGTAGATTCATTCAGTCGACTTACACAGATGATAAGTGACTAGACCGTCTTCATCAACGCTAGAAAATTAACATTCTTAACTTAAAACACGGTTGATGATAATGAGATGCCAGTTATTTGAAGTTAAAATCATTAATTAGTTTTTCTCATCCAAGTCCAAGTCATCCACAAGATTAACAAGTTGCTAGTATCCTTAGAATTAGACTATTTGCACTATTTGCAGGGTTTACATTGTTGAACAGCTTCTAAAAGCATGATAGGAGGCTAAAATGGTTAATTGGCATTTAATATGATGTATTCCTGTGAATGATGTGGCCGCCAAAGAAAAGAATGTGTGTTTCCAACTTGCACTAAAATGTTCATGGTAAGTAATGCAATTCTTTCTTCATATTATAAAAATGCAGGTCCTTCACTAGTTGACTAATGTAACATGTAAAAAAAAAACTCTGTACTTAGTGATGTGTACTGCAGGCTGCCTATAGAATCATTAGCACACAGGACGGGGTTCTCAGCTGGGATGCTGATAATGAGTAAAGCTGTGGAGCAGAAGGTTTCATGCAATCAGTCATTACAATGACAAACAATGGCATAATGTGGCAACCTGTTCTCATTCACAGGTTGTCAAACACTGAGGCCTTGTCAATCCTGCTGTTGCCTCATTGAGTTGCACAAGGTTCAGTTAGACATCTGTAAACACGTGCGCAGGGTAAATTCCAGGTTTATCTCTGGTATTTAAAGCAGTAATTTAATCCATTATTTCCCTTGTTCTAGTTTTTTTTAAGTAAATAAAATTTGTATTGCCTTACATTGGTTTGCTACAACATTAACGTGATATATTATGTGTTCTTTAAGCTCTAAAGAGCTCTAATGTTAGCTAACATACATGACAGAACATGTATGCTTTGCGTTGCACTATATAGATGCCTTTAAGGCCATACAATTGCGGGGTCAGCAACCCCAATAAATACTTAGGGTAGAAAGTCCCATTAGAGCCCTTACTGTATTTAGGAGGAAAATCTGCATCATGCTGTGGGTAGGTTCACAATCGAGTCAGTCAATGGTTGGAGTAGATGGATGTCCATGAATGGGCTGACATTGGAATCAAACACTAAACACTACGGGGAAACTTGCACATGGGTGTGAATCAGTACTGGGTTTGACCAAAGCATCGGTGTTTCAAAACCTAAGAATAAGAAACCGGATGAATCTGAAGCTATAGAGCTGCTGAACATCAGACAAATGGCTTGTTATTTTACCACCTTGGAATGTGAATGGAATGGTAAAAAAAAAAAAGCAGCGCAGACACATTTGCTTTCCCCTCATTAGGCCGCATATGGATAAAATGACAAGCGAAGACAACAGTGCTGCTGCTCAAAAAGTCTGTTCACCGAGTTGAATGATGAGCTCGAATGAAAGTACAGTCATGCAAGTTTAAAATAAAACCTTTCTACTATCACGGGGAGCAGAAGCTACATTGACAATGATGCATATTTAACAGAATCAGAGAGTCTAAATAGTTGAGTGACACGGTTTAATGCGATCTTTCCAGATGAAGAGTAAATCCAGGAATTAAGAAACAATGTGTGGCACTGTAAAAAGTGCATAGAGGGGTCAATAACAGGATACAGTTTAGAAGGCAGAGTAACACTGATATTATTTTTGCCAATATATGACACAAATTCAGAAATACAGCTTTGTAAAATGAGTGGTTTCGGTTTTAAAGGCTGTTAACTATCTCCTCACTATGGCTTCATATTTAAGAGAGTTGTACTGATTTTCTCACACAGAAAAACAAAATATATAGGAGCTCATACATTATATAGTAATGAGTTGTTATTATGTGTCAAATGTGTGACTAAAATACTGCACATGAAAAAAGTGCTACTTAGAGACACCAGGATAATGTGGGAAATACACCAACCCAGCACTGGCCCTGCTGTTACATTAAATTGATTATTTGTCTAGCCTGTCCTGACTGTGGATAGTTAGAGAGCCAGATTGCAACTTTGTGGTGGTCTCCAGGCACAAGGCGCCTGAGAAGGTAAATCTAATCTATGTAATGTATTTTGGTGCCTGGCAAGTGCTAATGGGCAAACAGAATTTTTTATTTTTATTTTTTTATTGTAATCTGTCCTTGTCGCAAGCAATAAATGAAATTAGTTTCTAAATGTCATTTGTGAAAAATTCACAACAAATGTCATGAATTGCAATTCTGGAACTTTGAGGTTCTTTTGAAGATGAAAAAAATAATATCAAAATACTTATATAAAGCAAGGTGATGAGGTACATTAAAATCCTTTTAATCTGGCATGATGATAGTTGAAAATAAAGACACCTATTTCAAAGGATCTTCGTCAGGGCACAGATGATATGATATTAAGCGTAAAGCCTGGTGATGTAAGTATAGAAAATCTACAGTAAATTAGGGGGAATCTATATACAACACAATGGCTCTAGAAATACGCTGGCAGAGATTTTTGGTAATGTTGCCTCTAAATTTGTAACAAATGTTGACGAGCATTTGAAATCACCCTCTCACCTCTGAAGCAGTAGTGAGGCTGCGATGCTGGCCTCAATGAGCACTTAAAAGTAGAGCAGCCGGGAGGTACACAATTTGGAGTGGCTGTTGACAGTCGGTGACCTTGAAAACGTCAGCAGGAGACATCTTTTTTTTTTTTTTTTTTAATCTTCAGCAGACTGCCTGGTCGACTTTCATTGACTTGCTCTCTTTGACTCATGGACATTTAGTCAGAATTGAGCTGACGAACACGAAAAGCTATCAAAAAAATTCCTTAAGATAAGAAGGACTAATGTAAACACCAGGAAGAAAGAAACAGAAACAGAAGATAGAAATTCTGATTCATTTATCGCATAAGCACTGTGCTTAACTGCATTCACAATTATTCCTGTTTGAGGAAAGTGCAGTCACACGCCAGCCAAAAAGAAAAAAACCTTAAAGAGATGTTTTAGCTTTTTTGAAACTATGTGTATTAGCTCTTTTGCAGAGCTCGCCTATCAGCCATTTAGTAACATAATTCATCTGGTTTGTGCATGAAAATGACAATTGGTGGTTTTATGAGCCATGTCTGA
This sequence comes from Channa argus, assembly GCF_033026475.1. Classification (NCBI taxonomy): domain Eukaryota; kingdom Metazoa; phylum Chordata; class Actinopteri; order Anabantiformes; family Channidae; genus Channa; species Channa argus. The sequence continues at coordinate 5,986,662 of NC_090212.1, forward strand.
CTACTTCTTGTCCTAGAATCTCTTTTTCGAAAATGTCAAACTATTCCCTTAAGTGTTAGGACAGATGACAGATTGGCCTAAAGGGAACAGGTCAGTCGAGAACAATTGCTAAATGAACATGAGTTACAGGAGTAAGGAAATCAAAAGATTGAGAGGTATGGGTAGACATGAACCACTACTCTGATCTATTGATCTACTGTGGCCTATAATTGTTTACTTCAGGGACCTTTGCTGCACAAAGGGAAGGTCTAATGTAGAGGAGGTTTAGGAAGGAATTTAGATGGACAGAAACTGCTGGAAAGCCTGTAGAATAGAGCTGCTTGGTATTTGTAACCTATCCACCACTGGTTTACTCCGTGAGATTTGCAGTCTAAAGCCCCTTTCAGACATGCACTGGAATTCATACATTTTCCTAACTTTCTCTGGGATGGGACAGAAACACCCAAGTCTGTTGGCCCTGGCATTACACAGATTTCACCCAGCCAGCTCCCTAGCGCAAAGTCCAGGTTATCTCCACCCGAGTTCATTTGTGAATAGAGGAGGTAATACTGCGGAGGATTCACCATGAGTGAGTGGACGTGTTGATGACGTCCATTCCCCGCAAATGCCGCTAAACCTGGCAAATACAAACACTCCAATGTGAAGAACTCCGCAGCTTTGTTTTTGCGTCATGTCCCACCCCCTGCTCGAAGTGCCCAAGAACCACCCCTTGCCCAGAATGCTTCTCACACGGACTATCTCCCGATGTAGATTACATGTCTGAAAAAGAAACTCCAGACAATGTCAGGACCTTATCACCCTGACATTCTCTAGAGTTTATGTCTGAAAGGGGTTTTGGATTGCAACAGGCCACAAGAGGCCTCAAAAGAAATTGAAAAACAGCAGCCAAAGACACTGAGAAGAATGGACACCAGCTCTGTTTGAATAGAAACTATTCAGGGCTGAGACACCAAAAAAAATATCTTAGTTGCACAACTGTGTATGCCACTTTTAACGCTGGGTGTAACTGCTTTACATAATTAGGGCTGACTGTTTGTAGAGGCAATTCAGTCTCTGAAGTGCTGATGAGCCAGTTAGAGCCAACAGCATCAGCCGTGCCATTAGTGTCTCACTGAGGCCATTAGGAATATTATTGTGAATTAGGTGCGAACTCAAGTGTGTATACAGTGTGTAGATAAACAGGCCTAAAGGTGCTGAAAAAGGTGAAGAGGCATTTGTGGTCTGGATTTCCACCACGTTTCTATGATGGGAGGGGATCACTGAATTACAATAGATGAGCCAGTCTTTAAAGTCTTTGATCATTTGAAAACGTTAAATAAATCTGATGGGAAATTAACACAATCATATCTGTCAGCAAAGTTATGGTTCTCTTTGTATGAGGTCTACAGCCGGATACTGAGAAATTGGGACATTACAATTCTAGAACAGAAGTTTGATGCCGTAAGTTTGGACACAGTGTCCAGAGAAGAGGAAATCACAAGACAAACACAAGTTTTGTGCTTGCAAACACAGCCATTTGCATGAGCAAATTAAATTAAAGAAGTCATTTTCTGAAAGTGGCCGCCTAAAAACATCTTTGCCTTGTTATTGTCCACTGTCAATCCTCGTTCACTAGAGGGCGCTGTGCGCGCAAAACAGTGTCTGACGTAAGACGTACGTATAAGGAAGTGTGTTAACAACAAGTCTGTAGTAGGCTAATCACATGCTACAGCAGTGAATGAAAAAAACAGCAATGAAGAGTCGTCAGTCTTAGTTGTAACTCATCTAGTAGGACTGTGGTGTGCTGATTTACAGAAGAAAGACCCAACAAGTAAGCAACGGCGATGTTCTCATTGTGCTTTGTTAATGTTAATTTGTCTAGCTAGATAGCGAGCTAAGTGTTAGCCTGGTTGCAAAAGCCTGCTACAAAATATTGAATCACTGAACCTTATTTTGTTCTTCAAACACACATTGAGTTTTGTTTATTAACGTTACCGTTAATAAACTGCTTTATTTTACAATATGGATTAATATTTGTTTCAATATGTAGGTTAACGCTGTATTCGATTTGAAAAGTTGTCAATTTAAAGACTTGTTTATGTAGATAGAACTACATAGCTACTCGAAACAAGTCAACTAAAAGTCCGTATTTCCTAGGGGATGCTGGTAATTCGGCATATTTATAGTCAACCAGAAAGCATCATATATATTTTTTTATTTATTTAGCTATTTAACTGTCTATGATAAACCTAACAATCACTCAATTCTTGTGTAAGCCTGCTAATTTAACAATGCTAATTTATTCAACGTTGATGTTAAATTCCAGAGCAACTTGCTCATTATCAAATAAAAAAGAAACTTTTGCTGATGTAAATTAATTCTATATGCCAAATGCATCAGAATATCAAATCAGTTAGGATATGTTGTATAAAGGGGTAAGCTACATAGATGCATATTGGGATCAATGTGAACAAAACACTAAATTGCCACATTATTGAATGTAATTTAATGAAACCTTTTAGATAACATGCACTTATTCATGTCATGACATTACATTTGTCATGACAGCAAAAGGACTGGTGGGTGTGGGATGGGTCTAAATGTTGTCAGCTGACTTGAGCAAGACAAATCACTTCCATTTTCACAGGAGATACTTAGATTGCCTATGTTTCTTTGTAGTTTACCGAATACAATACATTTCAGGACATGGTTTGAGATCAAACCCATCTGACATTTAACTGTTCACCACCTGTCTACACTGACTTCTTTTTTTTTGACAATGATTCTCTTTACAGGGACATTTTCAAGCCACTCCAATGTCTTCTGGCTGCCCGCCTCAGTCACCTGCTGTGGCAAAGTCTGAGGTACCAGTGGAGGGAGAATGCCCGCTGCTTGCTGCTACCTTTGCCTACTGGGACAACATCCTAGGGCCACGAGTGCGCCACATCTGGTCACCAAAGGGCGACCAACTCATGTTCCTCAGTGACGGAGATGTCACCTTTTTGGCCAATCATACCCTTAATGGAGAGATTCTGAGGAGCGCTGAGTGTGGTGCTGTGGATGTGAAGTTCTTTGTCCTGGCAGAGAAGGGTGTCATCATTGTGTCTCTCATTTTTGATGGAGAGCTGAAGGGAGACAAGAACACATGTGCCTTGTCCATTATCCTGCCACAGACAGAGCTGGCTTTCTACTTGCCTCTGCACACCATCTGTGTGGAAAGATTAAAGCATGTCATCCGCAAGGGGCGCATTTGGATGCAGAAGGTACCCAGCTAGTCTTGTTAATCACTTGTCTTGGACATTTGCTTAGTATTTACACAGAATAGGCACACAGTTTATCTTGACTGTAAGAGCTTATAAAATAGATTATTGCCTCTGTATTGCCCATTTGGGATTGCAGCAACATTGGCAAATTACTATGGTTGCAGTCTCCCAAAACAGGTGAGTAAGTTGGCTAATTAGGTCTGAGAGCCCCTACAGAGCAAGCTGGTGGGCAGGTAATAATAGGGGTACACACAATAATGTGACACACAACATTTAATGAAAAACAGCTTAAAAAATATGTCACCTGCTGACACTGCTCTATCATCCTCTTCTCTTACATTAGTTTTGCCTTATGACTAGTGTTCCATCAAAAATCTTTTGACTAATACGGCTGCTTTTTGGACTTTTTTGTGCCATCATAGTTGATTTAAAGCCTATGTTGATTACTGTTGTGGTTGCCAGGACTTTCAGAGCAGGTAGATACTGTTTACAGGCCCCCCAGGGCTTTATATTGATCCTCAGTGCTTTTTTAGCAGTGACCAAAATCTGTCTTTATATATGTGTACCAATGTGTGTCAAAACTATGCAGAAAGGTAGCACTAAGCATCTGGTCAGTTTATAATCCTGTACTTTTTTTTTGTTGTTTTGTTTTTTTGGTCTTTTTTTGGTTTAGACAAAATGTGAAAATTTTGTCTGAAAATTACAGATTGTGGAGGCCAGTACTGGTACTGTGCCAGTTTACACATTACGTAATGAACTGGCTCAGATGTGGTTTTTGGAAGGATTCATTTGAACATGTTTTTATTTATTTTTGCTTAGGCAACATGATAGTCTTTATTAAACTGAAACCCTATTGATTTTTTTGTGACATCATTACAGGCTTTTTCATTACAGGCTTTACATTATACTCACCTGTCATCAAAAAGCAGTTATTTAAAGTCGTGTTTTGAGATGATTCATGTCCACAATGGCATTATGCAAATCTTCAATTGCTTCTTACTTGCTTTATTCATTCATTCATTAATACGTTCATTCATTTGTACCTAAAACCTAACCTAACAAACATGCTTTTTTTGACATGGAGCCTTTTAGTTGGTAAAAATATTCAGGCCGTTAGTGGTTTATTTCCATCGTACTTACAGGGCTTTTTTTAATATAGGAAGTTTGTGAGCCAGAATTCAACTTTGCCCTCAGGATTCAGGTAGTTTTTTTTTTTGTTTGTCTTGTTTCTTGTTTTTTTTTGTTTCCACTGCACTTAGCCTGCTTTCGAAACAAATTCTGGGAGCTAAATTTACTACCACCTCAGGAGGCAGTACTAAAAACAAGGTTCAGGTACTAGCAGGGATAGGTGGGTAGGCACTTTGGGAGCGATCAGCTGTGATGAGTTCATGGTAAATGTGTGTAGTATAACAAGCAAAGTGTGAAAACACACCCACGGGTTTAAACCGCAACTAACAAAACAGACACAAACCAGAAGTGGCCACCTTTACCCAATAAATTCACATTATAGTACTGTAAGGCTCATGCAGTTAAAAACCCACTTGTATGTACTAGAAGTAAGACATTTTACAACTATTTATTACTACACTATTTATTGAATTGAACAGGTGCACAAAATACTTATGTAAGAAACTTAGCAACTGGCCCAAAACTGAAATTGATTGTCATGAAATCTGTGCTAAATCTTTTTTTTTGTTGTTGTAACTTTAGGGCTACAACATCATCTCTGTACTAAGCTTGGAGATTGTCCCCATCATGGAGCTGTTGGCGTCTATGAAGTCACACAGTGTGCCAGAAGATATAGATGTGAGCAGCTCATGTACACACCTGCTTTCTCATTGTGTTTTACTACTGTAGTTGCTAATAAGAAGTACAAACCTTAATTAGGAGTACCATTAATAAGCATTCATTTTAGTTTGACATGATGAAAGTATGAAAAGAGTTAACATCATTTATCGTTTGTAGTGAATGGAGAAGGAGTTAATAAAATACATTATAGTAATTGTTTCTTATTTAACTCAAAGAAATTCACGATTCAGTAAATTCGATGTGTTTCATAGTCTTTTCTTGTACAAATGGCCTCTATTTCCAAGAGGATTAAATTATCCAAATTCTGTGGCTACATTACCACCCAGTGCGTTTCAACACATTTGTTCCCTTGTAATATGCAAATGCAACGAATAGTCAAGCGCAGAGTGGCTCCCTAGAATCTTTCTTGCTGTTTCCAACAGTCTTACACAGCGAAACTTTATTTTCATGGCAATGTCTGTAAATGTGCCCACCATCACTTTTGTCTTTGTTGACACCAGTTTTTAAAATGACTCATTTGTTTCGCTCCTGCTGAGTAGATAAAAGACACGGTGCTAAATGATGATGACATCGGGGACAGCTGCCACGAGGATTTCCTCCACAAGTAAGCACTCCAGCCCAGGCAAATGGAGACAGATGATGAACAATGCCCATTTAACACCCATCAACCTTCCAATGATGAGTAATGGCTCTCCACTTAGCTGAAGTTTCCTCCAGAGAAAGGACGAAAGCTAAATCGCTGTTAAGTGTTGAGGGCCCGGAAAGTCCATTTCGGCATTAAAGGTCCCACATGCTCAGAGTAGAAGAGGATTAGTTCAGCATCCTCTAAACTAGAATTTATAGATTGTTAGAAGAGACAGACTACCTGTACAGTAATTCAGATAATGTAATAAAGTTTGAAAATCCATCTACTAGTACGAAAGATAGGTGAGCATTGTTTTTCGATATCCCTGTTGTGTCTTGTGACTACCAGAATAGATTCAATTCTATAAATACGAGTTATACTACATGAGCAGAAAATTAAGTTAAAGGTTTTGTCATGCAGATCTCTTCACTGGTCCAGAGCCAGATACCATCTCACTCCCTCCTCTAACTAAAGCTTCATAAATGTTTTCCAGACAGAGTTTATCTGTCTCAATCATTATTCCTAAAAGCTGTCATTAATAATTAGGTCGATGCTAATGAAACTAATTGGCTCTCATTTGCATGTATTTGTCTCCTTGGTTCAGGGCCATCAGTTCTCATCTGCAGACGTGTGGTTGTTCCATAGTGGTTGGAAGTAACCCTGAGAAAGTAAATAAGGTAAATTTGCTGGATTAGTGGCTGCACACAGACGAAATTTGTAATGCATCTGCATAATTAAAAATGGTTGTGCTGTTGCTTTGAGTTTAATTAGGCCCTCATTTTGAATGATGTTCCGTGCTTGGCAGCACAGGAATATGTGAAAACATATAAGCTACTTAAAAAGAGCGGTTATATGAATTGAAAACAGACAAGTTGCGAAATGATGATAGAGAAATGAAACCGAATTAGCACATCTATGGCAGAAGGCAGCTATATACTGTTAATTTATGCCAATTTATTTCAAAAGCATACACAGCGCAAACTTGCTGGTTTTGAAGCCTGAATATAAGGCCAGTTAAAGTATTCGTATCTAACAACTAGACTCAAACCTAATGCCAGGTTATGGTCTAAAATGAAACTGGGAATCCACTAGTTAATCTTTAACCAAGTAGAGAATGGTTGCAGTTATTACGTTGGCAAATAGCTGAGATTACATTGCATTTTATGTATTCAGTACTGAAACTCACCCAAACAGGGTTTTTTGTTTTTTTTTCTAAATCCTTGATCATCAGTTTTTGTTAGGGCTTCAGCGGATAAAGAGTTAAACTGTCACTGTGCTGTGTTTGCTTGCAGATTGTGCGAACACTCTGCCTCTTCCTCACCCCAGCTGAGAGAAAGTGCTCTCGCCTGTGCAAGACTGACTCTTCCTTCAAATATGACACAGGCCTGTTCGTGCAGGGTCTGCTCAAAGTAACTACCCGCTCCACCTCATTGTGCAGTTGACTGATTTGAATTAGAGCCTGCTTGTTTTATCATACCGAACCTGTTGTGATGACATTGTTTTATTTTTTTACCTTTAGGTATCACATTCAGATCTGTTTTAATACACTGAACTTTTATCATTGATAATGATACATGACAAAAGGGACATGGGAAGCTTCTGGCCTTCGAAAAGTACAATTATTTATTAAAGCTTACTTGTTTTTTGGGCTTTAAACTCTTAAAGTACTAGCTATTTTTATCTTTTTAATTGGCCAAAGTGGTGGCGAGAACACATGTCCGACACCCTACACACAATAATACAAACGTGCTCTCACGTGTAAATAAAAAACTGCTCCTACCAGGTTTAAAAATTACCAAAGGTTTGATACGGTGTCAATTTGCCCACCACCACCTTTTTTTTTTTTTTTTTCCCCCTCTCCAGGACTCCACAGGCAGCTTTGTTTTGCCCTTCCGTCAGGTGCTCTACTCGCCATACCCAACCACTCACATTGACGTTGACATCAACACTGTAAAGCAGATGCCGCCGTGCCACGAGCACACCTACAACCAGCGGCGCTACATGAGGTCTGAGCTAAGCGCACTGTGGAAAACAGACAGCGAGGAGGACATACCTCCAGACACAGTCATCCACACTGATGAATCCTTCACACCTGACCTGTAAGCCATGCATTTATCTGTTGTCAGTTGAAATAAAAGATGTAGCACTGTCAGGCCCTAAGGTATTTCAACAGTGACAGTTTTCATCATTTTTTGCTTTGTATGCCACTAGAGTGGAATTGAAATTAAACAGTCAATGTGTGCTTAACCCGTGGAATATCGGCTTTGAATTATAGGTTTTGTTATAATTTTTTTTCAGCTTTGAACGAATTAAAGCCATCTTTTAAATACAGGTAGATGTTAGAACCATGAACAGTTCAGAAATCAGCAGTCCCATTATCAGTAATTAAGGGAGAAGTAGGTGATGTCATTCACCATAGTTGCTTTCTGTGGTCTTTCAGGCCTTTTGATGTCCTGAGCTCACCTGTGCATTCTGGCTTTTTAAAAAAATGTACCATATAGTTAATTTAGCCAACTTCTGATATGCTGGCAAAGAGAGCCAAAACGTATCACTGTCCAAATCACTGTACATTTTAAGATAGTAAAATGTTATATTATTATTATTATAATTATTATATTATTTTATTTTTTGCTTTGAAATTAAGAAAGTGCCGGTGCCTTAACCACTATGCCTTTCTTCATAGGAATGTATTTCAAGACGTTCTGCATAAAGACACTTTGGTGAAGTCATTTATAGATGAGGTAAGAATATAATAACACATTTTATTCCTTTTTGTTTTATTGAAAACCACTTAAATCTGCCAAAGGAAAGAGAGGAGAAATTACTTGAATAAATTAATTAATTTATTTGTAAAGAAATAAATGAACGAAAAGTCACTTCCCAAGACCATAATAGGAGAAAACAAATCTTGGCCATTATACTATGAAAAATGTACTGGATAGCCTAATGCATACATTAGGGACCATTCATAAACTAAAATAAATAATTTATCAAATCAATGGCTTTCAGCTCGTCCCTTCAGGGGTTGATTTGGCATGAGTTTTTACCCCGGATGCCCTTCATGCCACAACCCTCCCTTTCTTTTCGGGCTCGGGACCAGCTGGGCGGGGCCGCACCTGGCGGGATGGGATTTAAACCCGTGGCCTTCTGCATCCCAACCCAATCTACTCTACCACTGATCCACTGGGTCCCCAGCAACCTTTGAACTCGTAACTGCTAATACCTTCAGCCATCACTATGCTGTTGCCAAACTACAGTGTTATTACATTAATTATCAAAAATGGCGAGTTGTTGATATGACTCACTTGACAACTTTGGTCGGGATGAGTCATATACTGTATGTATCACAGTGATATAGAAAGAAAATTGCTACAATATGCTGAGTAACATGGCCCTTTCCTATCTGCTGTATCCTGCAGTGGACACATGAATTCTTTCTGTTTGAAACAGTAACAGTGGTGATGTCTGTGACAAAAACATAATCCAAAAAATAGAGACTCATTCCTTTTACACTGAAATGTTGATCCACTCAAAATTTTATCTTATTTGTTGTCTCCAGATTCTTATTATTGTTTATGCACTGCGGTGTACAGTATACTGTTGTGGAGTTGAAAGTGTCAGATGCATAGTCATATTTTGTTTGAGGTGTCACGGTATTGAAAATAGACCAGTGCTCGTACCTGGCTTCAGCAAATATCTGAAATAGATGATCCCATCTCACTGGTGTAATCTCTAGAGCCCAAAGATACAAAAACATTTGAATTTATTCCCACGGGTCGCAAACCCATCATCTGTTCCCATGAAAGTGCTCCTAGAGTTGTGGTTGCAAGTTTTTCTCATGACAATAGCAGCATGTTTTTTTTCTCAAGGTTAAAACAAAGGAGGGGAGGGGCAGGCAGACCCGTAGCCTTGACTACTAATTGACATTTACTGTTGTATGCAGGTGTTCATGCTGAAGCCAGGTCTGTCCCTGCGGAGAACATATCTGGCCCAGTTCCTGTTGCTGCTCCACAGGAAAGCCCTCACGCTGCTCAAGTACATCGAGGACGAAACGTAAGAGCTGTCACTAATAAGGCTTTAATGCAGACAACAAAAGGGATTTGTGTGTGGCAGTGCTCCACCACACACACACACACACACACACACACACACACACACACACACACACACACACACACTGAACCATGGGAGAAATTTAAAAAAACCAGAGCTTGTAATTTAGGAGTTTTTTGCTATTGCATTTGCTGTGACTTCACACTGCAGCCAGTGGTCAAACGTTGGTCTGACGGCGACACCCTCACTGATGTCCGGTGACCCCTCTCATAGGACGCACAGAATTACCCTAAAGCTTTGAAGTCAGTGACCTGATGTAAAATGATTTTCTAAGTTTAGACTCGAAACAGTCATCTCAGTTTTTTTGTGCATCTGTTAATGTTATATTGCATGATGGGTGCCACTGGATAAATGGATGGAGGGGGCTGCAGGAAAGGAACAGTCAGGTGCTTCCTTATGGGGGGTGTCCTGTACAGTTAACATTTGTGCACAACATTAAAATGTGTAGGAATAAATGATTTGGATTCAGTTGCCTGGAGGTGTAAGGCAGACACTTGGTGCCCAGAAGAAGATGAAGAGCATGATGTCAGAGTGAAATATATGGTCAGATGCAGAACTGCCATGCAGGTGACACTGTTCTGGTGAGCAGTAGGTACAACTCCTGTGACCATACGAGTCATCTTTCATGCTGCTCTGAATGAAGTAGTTGTGATGTGTTGAGAGAGGAAGGTTGTAGATTTATCAGTTTATTGCTTCAAACACGTGAGGTATGTTTTCTTATTGATTTGTAGGAACATATTTGAATACATGCAGTTTTACATACAAGATATACAGAAAACACTTCCTGCAAGTTAATGGATGTCACCATTTTATATTATGTTGACTCTGGAGGCTCCCAATAATATAATATATAATAATATAATAATATTTTGTAACCAGGGCCTGGTTAAAAAGAGTGAAGTAGCTCCTGAAATAATAGTGTATTTTATTATGCTGTACAACTTTTATTTCAGTGTGTTCCAGTGAATTTTCATGCTCCTGTTCAGCAACCCGGTAGATAGCTCACTGTGTACGGTATTCTCATAAAATTAACTGAGCTGTTTTCTGTGAAGGCCTTTGTATAACTGCAGTAATCCCATTATCCTTGATCTTCCTAGGTCAGATGGGACCTACCTCCTGAAGTATATGGAGTGAAAAACACAGAAAGGTCCAATAATTTGGATTAAGAATTTGATATTAATCTAGAAATAACATTGGATGATCAAAACAACCATTTTGATAAAGTTATGAATCAACCAAACTGAACACTTGCATGTTCTGGCTGGTCATTTTAACCGGATACTTTTCTATTTTTTATATTATTCTCAATAGAATACATTTGAATTCTTTTATGGACACAATAAAGTAAAAAAAAAAAAAACATTCTGCTCATTTACAAAATGGAGGGAAATGTCATTTCAAGTTTTCAAATTTAACAAAAACGGCTTAATCGGCAAAATTGGCTCACATGAGTGAGGGCCTTAGGACTGGTTTATGAGAATGATTGGTGTTGGGAAGAAAGGGCTGTCCGTTGAGCAACACAGTGTGATGAATCATCCGCATCATCCCAGAGTGACAGCTTTCGCATCAACATAGCACAAGAATAATGTGTTGACCGAGAAATTACCACCGCTGTCACAGTCAACACAGCTCAACTTCTGAAAGACCCGGGGGCAGCACCAGAGATAGCGTTTTATCTCAACCTCATTGAAACGATGTTTTTATGATCAGCATTTGATCACTGACAAGACAATCTCATTACTCTGCCCCCCTCGGGCTCAAAAATGAGATTGTATGCCAGGTTGCAAGGTGACCTAGTGGCTTGTGATGGTCTCTCACTGCATTAATGCGCCTTTAATTTAGGCAGCTCGCAGAACATTCGCTCACCTGTAAATCTAGGTAGAATCCAGCACTGTAGCTTTACACTCGACGAAATTCGTTGAATTACCCTCCATCTCTTGGACCTTGTTCAGTTACTTGTAAAATAACTACAAATAATTGTATCTCTATTCATGCTCAGGTCCCCCCAGGGTTGTAGTAACCACCTTCTGGCTCGGCTCCAGAAGTTCCTTCATAATCAACAGCAGGTCATCAGACACTGCAGTCCACCATGTCTTTATGTTTCCCCATGTTTTTTCATGCCGCCCTCCCTGTGGAGACCTGGTCATCACTCCATCTGGGCTTGACTCATCTCCTTATGTGCTTTCCATCAGTAGAACGACATTCCCACTGCTTTTAGGACAGCAGTCTCTCACTGCTTGTTCTTCTGGTTCAACAATCTTGCTTTTCTCTATTTAAAGAAAACAAAGTGCTTTTTTTTTTTTTTCTTTGCACAGGCTTTACTTAGAATTGCACATGCTTTACTTATGCCTGGTTATGGAGCTGATGAATCTCTGCCTCTTCTCTTATTTTTACCTCAGGAAATGTATTTGTCTTCTCTAAATGTCAAAATACTTTTGCAACTGGCCAGATATCCTGACTCTAAAGGCATTTTCAAACCTACCTCATGTAGTCCGGTACAATCTATCATTTGTTTTAGCCAGAGATTATCTAAAATTAGTGATGACATTTTTATCACTTGCACTTGCAATTAAATTTATCAGTACACATTAACCTGACGACTACATGGGGCTTGCTGAGTGTGCATGAATATCTGAATTGCAGATAAAAATGTTGTCACTATATTAAAAAAGGTTAAATGCCTTAGTGTTTTAGTGGCTTTTTTTGTTTTTAATTTGTTTGTTTTTATGTCTCACAACTTTACAATTTTGATTAGCTCTCAATGCTCCCATAACCATAATTTTAGTAATAGTAGCTGTTTTCAGTGGAAAACCTGTGCATATAGCTGTTAATAGCCAGTTTCTTCCCTCAGGAGTTAGTTTACAGCAAACACAGGGCTGCACTGTACACTTTTTGGAAACTTTTGAAGTGTATTTATCAAAATAAGTAAATGCTCAATACATTTTCAGAAAGGTAATGTCTTTTTTTATAGATGTATTATGTGCTTTTAGCCGTAATGGGCATCTGTACCATCAGAGGAGACCGTGTAGAAAACAAAAAGTTTTTCGCTTCACCCTGACCAGCTTGTTTGATATTTTTAATTGTAGATGACAAAAAAAGCAAAATCACAATCTGTTTATTTATTATAGATACTTATTATATTAATTGCACCAAATGTTACTATGAAAATTGTATTTACATTTGTTTCATTGTTACAGAGTAAATGGCTGGACACACCTCCCAGAGAAAGCACTAAATACATAAAGCACAGCCAGCATATTTGTGTGTGTGTGTGTGTGTGTGTGTGTGTGTGTGTGTGAAAGCATTAACGTTGTCTTGCTTATGGTGTTGCTAACAACCTGAGGTCTAAGGCCATGCTATTTTACAGGTGCCTTGACAAGATTGTTTATGCTCAGTTGCCATCCTGTAGCAGCATACATAATTCATCATGGTGTGGCATTCCTGCGCACAGCTGCAGCCAAACTAAATGCTAATGCAACCCTCTGACCCTGAGTATTGAAGATTAACAACCATGCTACAGTATCTTTCCTCCTCTCTTCACAGGCAAAAAGGGAAGAAGCCGTTTCGATCTTTGCGCAATTTAAAGACGGATCTGGATCTGACGGTGGAAGGAGACCTTAACATTATAATGGCCTTTGCTGAGAAGCTGAGGGCAGGTCTGCACTCATTCGTGTTTGGGAAACCTTTTTACACCAGTATGCAGGAGCGAGATGTACTCATGAGCTTTTAATCTGGGTGGCTAATGGAAGCAAACTTTTAGTAGTATGATTTTATTTTATTTTTATTGTTGAAAGTGAAAGTATGCACTTGTGTACTCGTCAGAGAAGAACATTGGTTTTTGCTTTGCTTAAATTAAACATTTTTGCCTTGTTGCTGTGTCTTGTACAAAGCATGGTTTTAAAGACTTGATTGTTACTGCTGTTATGCGCAATTAGAATTAAAGTTGTGATATATTACCTTGACCAACTGTAAGCATAATCTGACTTTAATGTTTTAGTCTTAAATTATTCATGTATTCTATGCCTTCTGTTGATAGAGTGACTGTATTAATTTATGGAGTTAGATTTGGCTGAGATGCCCAGCAGGACATTTGCAATTTAATTTAAATAATATTTATTAAAACATGCCTTATTAGTTTTTCATTTCCCTGTATTATTCCACAACCTCAGTCGGCCACTGTACAATTGGATCGCCCTTTAATGAACGTGTGCTTACTGTGAATAGTGCAGAAAATATTGTGAGTAATGACAAAGGGCAGAGATTTCATTAAGAAAAAAAAACAAAAGGACTTATTAAATAAAATCTTGTCACAATCGCCCTGACAAAGTAGATTTGTGTTTTCTGCTGACATGTCATCATTAATTCCTTTTACACAGATTTTCTTTTCCTCCCTCAGCAAAAACCAAGCAATTTGCTGCTTGTATTATTCAGCTTTACTGCAAACCAGAAATTTGTTGTACTTTTAAAGTCAAACAATTTAGTGTATATGCTTTGAGTATGTATTCCAAAAAATGCAATTTTGTTTAACAGACCATTCACCTTGTTTTGCAAAACATAAATAAAAGTAGAATACAAGCATAATTTCAACATTTCTACACATTTGGGGTGTGCGAACAAAACACCTCCGGAAACCACTGTCAGTAACCATAGTCTGTATACATATAAATACAAATAAAATACAGAAACAGTCACAGTACTATACATTCAGAATTAGATTGGAAATTATTTGCAAAGAATTCCATTCTGTTTTACGCAGGCCCAACGTTTCCATTACTATGTTAACATGCAAGTTGGAATCTACCAAATTTTCCAATTATTTATTTATATTTATGTACTCACTTTGCTCCTTTTCATTTCAGTTCATTAGTTACTTTGACGTAACTTTGAACTTTTGTTCTGTTGTTCATCAGTGTCTGTAAAGAGGGCGATCAATAAACAATGATAAACTTTACATTTTTACAGTTTCAGGCCCTTTTGAAATTTTCTAAATGACAAACCATGGGGATGAATTATGGAATTCAAATCATCAAACATCAAAAACCTCTGAGATTTTTCCAGGAATCAGATGTCCTAAGATTAAATGGGAATAAAGCCATGGAATTATGTGAAGATTTAGCTCCTTATGAAATATTTAATCTGGTTTCTTTTCACAAATACTGTTTATTAAGTGTACCTTATCAGAGTTTTTTCAAAAACATCTTTATTGTTCATATGTCGTCACAATAACAGTCCATATGTATTTAGACATTGACAGTGTTTGTATGTCACCACAGTAAAGTTGAAATGAAACACTGAGCCTGTGATTAAAAATAATCTGTAAAATATGTGTGAATTACCTCTATTTTTATATATAGACCCTTTATTTTAGGATCCTAAAAGCTTCAGTTGTCACATTATCTGGAGAAGCACAGGAAACAGCAGAATAATACCTCCATCATGCTTCACAGTTGAAGAGGTATGCTTCAAATTAGGAGCACAAGCCTTTTCCAAACTGTGTATTTCTTCATAGAATGTTAATCTGTACTGGCTTTTTACATAATCTTTTACATAATCGCTTCCTGACCTTTTTTTTTTTTTTTTGGTCTCCCTAATGTTTTTGTCCTACACTCAAATTGAGCAACAACAGATTGCAAATGCCAAATTTCAAATCAACTTCAGACATTTAATCTGCTTACTTGTAAATGAGCTAATAAAAGGAAAACACAAACCTAGGCATGACGCATCTGAGCAGTCAATTGTCCAAATATATTCAAGCTCCTAAAATTGCAGCACTATGGAAGTTATTTAGCATAGTGATAAAGCAATGCACAAACAATAAATTATATTTTAATACAGGAGTTGAAATTCTACAGAAAATGTACTTTTTAAACCTGTAAACCTAACAGCCCTTATCTGCTGTATTAACATTACCATGCTGTAAAAACTACACATTTTGTCAGTAAGATTTACATGCAGTTATTTTACACCACAGCAGCGACAAAACTGCATTATGGTTAGAGAAAATAACTTCATGGTTACGTTAAGAAACAACATCGGCTATGTGTAGTTAAATGGCTGCTCATTTAGTTCTCATTTAGTAGCTCATCGTTCTCATCCACCCATTAATATATCTTAAAGGCTATATAATGCCTTTAAGAATAGTAATAACTCGTATCTGTAAAGTATAGTATATGATTTTGTAAAATGTTATGCAGGTTCTTTCTGTAAACAAAAGGACAAAAATCCTCATATTAAAACCATTTTGTTGTAATTTTAGCTGTATTCTATTGGTTTTTATCTTACAGTTTTTGTTTGTTTAAGGTACAGTATTCTGTCATTTATACAATAAAATGTGAGAACATACATTTACTTTAAAATTAACAGCTGTGTGTGGTTAACTGCTTTACTAAAGTTTAATGTAAAGTTTACTTTTTTATGTGATGATTTTACAGGAATTTACAACTTGTGTAAACCTCACCAGATGATGCACTACTTTTAAAAACCTATTGACCTTTAAGTTACTTTTTCTACTATTTTGAATGATAAGCAAATAGCTGCAAACTCAAGCTGCAATTTGCTTCCCCTTATATTGGCACATACATGTAGAGGCAAGTCAAGAACCTTGATCCCTTCAAATACTTACTACACTTTCACGGAGATGTGGTTATGAATAAATGATACAATCTATGAGGGGACTGCTTTTTCTAAAACATTGTAGACACAATGGCAACTCGAAGATTGTAGTTTTCTACAATTGCCTCCAGCTAAAAAAAGTTATAATTATGTTTCCTCAAGAGAGCTTTGAGCTGTTGCATATTTAAAACAAAAAGGGAAAGAACCAAAAATGAAGGAGCTGGTAATTATTAATAGAATATCTGAAGTGAAGATACCAAGGACCTCCTTCGGGAATTTATTTGAAATAATATTCAGAGGACAGGAACTAGTATTCATGTGAGATGTGATTTCATATTGCATGAAAAATAGGTTGGTCTAGGGAAGGCTTGATTGGCAAGAAAAGACTTTGAGTCAGGGTTTGGCACCTCCTCAATGAAACGACTGGGGATTCTTTGTTGTTGTGACTGGAGGAATGCATGGCAACAACCTAAACAGTACCTTTGAGTTCTGGCATTTACCTTCAGAGATAACTGTAGATGATACTGTACCCTTTACTGTTTTCTGGTGCTTTGACATTAGATTGTTTTTTAATAGAACAGAAAATCAAAAGGCCCTTGTATTTTTTTTTTCCCGTGTCACCAAGGACAGAGCATAACATTAGTGTTACTTAAATGTAAATGTAATTTTAAAAACAATTTATTTAAACCATTTGTGTTGTGCATTTTGTGATAGAGGAAATAAACATTCACAGAACCACAATTGAAGATGTCAAGTTTGTAGAAATGCCTCAAACGAGTGTCAGGGAACCTGGTTGCAGATTAAATATGGCGGACTACTAACCTTGGCAGGAAGTACTTAATATCAGGATCAGAATCAGTTTTTATTCGCAAGGTATGTTTGCTCATACAAGGATTTCTAGTTTCTTTCATTTTACTTACAAGGAAGAGTCATACTGACACAGACACAAAATGAGCACAGATCAAACACAATTAGTACAAGTGTGAAGGTGAGAAAAGGTTTCAATGTCGAACTGTAATGTAAGTGATGAGTAAATAACTTAAATTACTCCATGTGAGGTACAAAGGAGACAGCTTGTATTTGATTGTTAACCTCTCTATAGACACTCTTTGCACATTGGGTTCATTATGTTGATGCAATTTAAATCCCAGTGGTTGTGTTAGTGCCATAATGTTATTGCATAGAGATTATTTATGATAATCCAGGAAAGATTAATTGTTTATCTGAGAGATGGCAGGTGGGGAGAAACTGTTGTTGTGTCTGTTTGTTTTAGCGTGCACTGTCCTGCAGTGTGGACTAGAGGGAAGGAGTTGAAACAGGTTTTGTCCAGGATGTGGGTGGTCTGTACTGATTTTCCCTGCCCATTTCCTGACTCTGAAATGCAGAGGCAAATCCTGGATAGTGGGCATGGTGAAACTGATGATCCTTTTCTGCAGTCCTGACTGTCTGTTGTAGTCTCTGTTTTGTTTGGTGGCAGAAACAAACCATACAGTGATAGACGTGCAGAGAATGGACTCAGTTATCGAAGGGTAGAACAGTAGCTCCTTACACTGGTTGGAGTTTTTTGATGATTGTGTTGACATTAGATAGTTTAATGATAGTGGTAGATTTTTGATGCCAAACACTAGGAGTCTGTGGAGTATTGTCATACCTTCAGAAAAATGCATTTAGGTCTTCAGCTAGTTGATGGTTCTTTACAGCGTCAGGAGATAGTTGCTTATGTCTTGCAGGCCCCTCCAAACTGATCAGGGTCAGCCACACCTCCAAATTTATTGCTTATTTTGGTCCTTTGTCTCTACCATCTGATACTACTCACTATTTACTTTATTAAACCGTTTACTGACATAGCGCTGCCACATGGGGGGGGGGGGGGGGGGGGGGGGGGGGGGGTGCATTCGTTGCTTAAAATTGTGCCAAAATGGCAGCCAGTTTGACACAACTTTTTTGCTTTAAACATTTAAAAATATGAGATTAAATTTGTGTAAGCATGAAGGGTTTGTTAGGATTTTATGTTTAAGATTAGTAAAATAAAGTTATGGCTTGTTTTAAAAAAAAAATCCCTGTTTCCTTACCATCACATTGCCTGTCACATGATGCACATCATGTCATTGCTTGCAACAACAGCAGTAGCAGAAATTTCACACTGGACTCCTGGCAAACTTCTCTTGGCTGCTCTGATCAGTGTATTTCTGGCATCTCTAAAATGGATCCTATAGGCATCCTTTTTTGCACGATGGAGCTGCCTGAGTTTGGCTGTGAACCAGGGCTTATTGTTATTGAATGTGGTGAAAGTCTAAGTAGGCACACACCAATTCTCACTAGAGCTGATGTAAGATGTCACAGTGTCAGCAACTTTGTTGGATCCTGTGGCCGCAGCCTCAAAAGCACTACAGTTAGTGCAGTCAAGACAGCCCTGTAGTTTCTGCCTTTCCTCATTGGTCCATTTTCACTGTCTTGACCACAGGTTTTGCAGATTCTGTTGGTTGGGAGATAATGTACCATACAGTGATCAGAAAGTCCCAGGCCTTCACAAGGAACAGCGTAATAGTGTAACAATTGTGTAGTGTGTATTTTTCCCAGATGCCACATGTAATGTGTAGTTTTTATTTTGGTAGTTCATCTCTGAGGTTTGCTCAGTTCAAGTCCCTTAAGATAATTAACAGGATGTCTGGATCTTTAAGTTCAACATGAGTAATCTTAGAAGTAATTATAAACCATCTGTGGTAAGTCGGAGAGGTGCCAAAATGATAAGCTACTTCTGCTTTGTTTTCCGTTTGTACATGCAAAGTCCCAGCTCTTCTGCTTTCTCTTCCTCTCTGTTGCTCATACAAAACATGCATGCCCCTGCTTGTCACCTGTAACCTTTAAATTCCAGCTGTCGGCCCAGATAGAAGGTAAAGTGAGCCCACGCAGTTTATGGCCTGCGTCATATCAAGTTCTTTAACACTGGCTGTGACTGTTAATAAACAGAATATAAAAAGAATATAAAGAATATAAAATTATTAAAATAGCAAGAAAAACAAAAGGTAGTTGTTTTGACACTTTGAAGAACATCTTTTCCCCTTCCTAATAAAAGGGGTTAGCCCAGTGGCAATCAGCAGATAGCCATTGAAATCTTGTTGGAAAAATAGTAATAATTAAATGAAATAACTACAATTGTGGAACAGATTAAGTATAGAGTGTTGGTTTTGTTGCTGTGATCATTTTTACACTAGACTAAATGTCTACATTCCTTATTTTGAGGAATACAAACTAAATGGACATTTAGTTTTTAAATTATATCATACCAGCTGCATCTACCAGGGTAATGACTCTAATTTAAGTATGGGGTGGTCCCACCAGCACCACAATGCTTCTGCTTCTGCAACTGCAATATGCAAACCATATACCCCACAGGCCTTGTTTTCCTGAACTGAACTGAAATGGAAATCTGCCACCCTTGTGTAAGATATTCACAGGTGAAGGTAATGTTTTGGCATGTTTCCTTTTAAAACACAATCTACATTAAATACAAAAACATTTGGCCATGTACAGAAAAGTGCTGGATCTACAATGTAAATGAAAAATATTATTTTTGCCTTACGCCTATATTTGGAAAATCACAGAATGCAGTCACCCTGATTTGCTTCTATTTTCAATGTGTAATGTGAATTATTATATTTAGTAGCAGTAGTACTCATGATTACTCAGAGGTTTTTGTAATTTGAAAATAATTAAAAAATATAAGTATATGGCAACTGATAGGTCGGTGGGCTGATAAATTCCGCATCAACATCAAAACATCACTGCCCCAAAAACTATAAAAACATTGATGTTGATACGTAGATATAAATATCTGTCAGCTTTTCTTGCTCAAACTTTCATTTAATTGGTCAGTCTCTGTATGCCCATGTTTCCTATTGGTCAATTTTGTGACTGCTGTCAAGCTAACAGGAAGTGATGGAACCTACTGCCAAGTAAATATTCAGCAGAGGATGCTAGCTACAGCTAAGTGTAGCACGACAAAAGGACACCAACTCCTAAATAACTGGAGTAAAGATGAAACAGCATGCTTTATCCAGGGCAACAAGGTAAGTTACTATTATTAGGAAATTTGTTTTTGCAGTTTCAATAAAGAGAAGTCATAGGGTGCGGCCTGCCTTCTTTTAGCATGCTATCTTACCCGAATGCTAACGTTATGATTTAGCGGTTAGCTTTATTAATGCTCTGTGCACAGGCTTAAACGTCATTTGCCGGGCAGCTGGCTGGCTGTACCAGACGGGTCGTCAGCTTCTTAATGTCGTCGTAATAATGTCAAAAAATGAAACACATTAGACAACAGTTTTTACGG
This sequence comes from Channa argus, assembly GCF_033026475.1. Lineage (NCBI taxonomy): Eukaryota > Metazoa > Chordata > Actinopteri > Anabantiformes > Channidae > Channa > Channa argus. Next base: position 6,007,393 of record NC_090212.1, read on the forward strand.
AGGATAATCAGGAAATTGCTCAAGATGTGGGACTAAGTTAGCCAACCTAGGTGTGTGGTGTATTTTAGGTTTCGTGATGGCTGTGTTACAGGTGACATGTTAAGTTAAATTAATTGGTGATTTAGTCAGCCTAACCATGTTAAACTTTCGTAAAACCCACAAAATTATATTATACTATATTGTGTTTAAGCTTTACTAGTTGATTGTGTAACGTAAACAAGGCCATAGTCTTTGTCACTCTCCTAATTGTCTTCTTTAACGTCCAGCAACATACAACACCAACAGAGAACCGAAAGGATTTTAATGAAATGTTTTTACTGCTGCTTCGTTAATGGTCCGTTGCATAATTAGTTTCTCTGGCGATACTGAAAAGGCTTCAAATCATATTCAACTAAGTGCGTGTTTTTCTGCTAAACCAGGTCTAAGAGAAGATAATCATCAGAATGTCGAGGCAGTTTGGCGCCGTGAGCAGAATTATATCTTGTTATCTTACATTTTGTTACATTAGTATTGATTTCTAGTCTATTTCTTGAGTTGCTGCTCTTTTGTTTTGCCCATGGATGTGCTATATTGCAACAGCAGCTACAGCTGTAAATGTATGTCTCTACTTTTGTTATCAGATTATTCAGCAAAACAGTTTTTATTCCCTGTTAAGAACCACAAATATATAATCCACCAAATATGTAATCCAACAATGGCTGACATCTCGCCATGTATCACGCAATTTATGTAACATCTTATTACCCAAAACTGAAAACACTTGAGGTTACATATGAGATGAGTCAGTTTCTGAGAAGGCCATATAATCTGTACTCACGTCTCATCTCAGCTCATAAGGTGTCTCTCCAAACCTGACTTTACAAGAATATCTGTGTTGTGATTCTTTTCCGATAGACTAAGTCCCCGTTAGGTCGTTTTTAAAAATACAACTGCTTACATTCAGGAGACACACTCATACAGACACAGTTTTAGTAATTTTAAAGTGAACTTGAGAACCTAAATAAGAATTTACCCCCTGGCTAATTTGGCATGGTTAACAGACCTAACAAGCAAAGCCAGAAATTAGCATCTGATATGTTGCTGGTGTTCAGTACCCTGTGAGATCCTGATCTTCTATTAAAGTCTGAAATGTAGCATCAAATAGGTAATAATAGTTTTATTAGTTGGTTTAATTTGTTTAATTAGATTGTAAAACATAGTTCTAAACAGAGACACATTTAACAATCATGTTTTCTGTAAGTGCGTGCGGTGCTTTGTTTTATCTTAATGATTTTTGAGCAAACATCATTTGTTAGGATTTGTGTTTGAGTTTGTTTGTGTTTTAACAGTACTCAAGTAACACCAAAGCGTGGGCAAACTTTTTGCCACATACAAACATGCACAACACCCTTCGGTTTTAGCAAAAAATGGCTGCTGGTTCCAGATTTCTAACTGTATGTAAAATGCATATATGGAACTCATCCTTTCATTTTTTGCTGCTTATCTTATCTGTGTCAGGTTTAATAGTTAATATTAACATAATTATGTAATAAGAAAAACATACATTAAATGCATATGAATATAAAATGATGTATTGAGAAATGGTTTTCACCAATCTTTAACTTGCTTTGGCTGAAGAAACAGAGAATAAATTGCATTCAAAAAGCACTAAATCATTTCCATTTTAGAATTAAAGTTTAGATAGTCATCAACTGTTTGATGAATTGGAAGGGATTAAAAATGTTTCCTGAGATTTTCTTTAGAAAACTTGGTATCTTATACTTTTTGTACTTCCTTTACTGTGGTGCTCTTATATTTTGATTGGTTTAGCACTTGATTTTGTTCCTGTGTTGTGGAAGTTATATGACGTCTGTTATTTTGGTTTTAGACATCATACTGAGAGCCTGTAGCCATGGATGGGCATGCTGCCAAAAACAATGAAAGCACCTTCCCCACCTTTGGGGATCTGGATGATTTTCTTAACAAGCACGACTCAAACTTTATCTGGCTCCTTGTCGGTAAGCACTCTGCAATCACACTAATGGAAAAATATCAAGGTCAGCAAAGACTTTCTTGAGTAATAGATCACATATAAAGGGCAGAGCTCATTCACATTGCATTTTATTTACATGTATGTGCTTTTGCTATCTTTGTTCAATACTATTGTAGAAAATAATTGCTACTTTTTTTGAATATGTACCTTATTTGGTCAAAAGGGTTTTGGACTATTTGGACGACTAATAATATAAACAGTGGGCTTCTCTGCACCTTTTTACATAAAGGAACTTCTTTGGCCTTCATACTGAATAAAAACATGCTAAAACATAGTTTACTATAACATGCATAGTAGTTGTTTATTTAGGAAATCATAAAGAGACAGTTTTATAATGTTTACTATATGTTTTTTTGAAATTATGTTCAAGATATAATATACCCTAATGTGTTTTTCAGTTCATGAAGAATTTAAATCAGTATTTGGTTTTTATCATTTAGTTCTTCTGGCCGTATATTTACTTCATTGATTTAATTACAATAAGACAAAATGATAATTTCCATGTATTGCTCAGTCCAGGCTAAGGATATTGCATGACTCACACAAAAATAGAAAACACATTTATTTGTATGACTGTAGTGTCCAAACTTGGTAATAGAATAATGAAAAAACTTCAAACGAACCCTCAGTTTAGCACGTAACACTCAGCTGAAATTTGAAAAGTGGTTTCTGTGTATGGATGAATCATGTCAAAAGAAGTAGTGGGTAGTGGTGGAAGGAAGTGAGGAGGAATGAAATAAAAATGTCCTTTTTTTTTTTTCCAACTGCCTGAGCTGAGCCTATGTTGTGCTTTCGCCTTTCAGCCACCATTCTGTCCTGTGGATGGATAATCTATTTAACTTATTACAACTCCCGCAACATCGGCCTCATCCTCACCCTCGTCATCAACAGACTCTACAAGGATGGCTACATTCACATTGGTGCGTTGACCGTGAGCTCAGGGAAGGCGGAACACTGCCAACATTTTCAGTTTAAAGCGTTAATACAGTTTGCTGAATATTTCATGATGAGCCAGGTTCTCTCTGTGATTATCTCCATAGAGCTGAACAGCAAACAACACCAGATTGAGTTTCTCTACAAACTGATATGAGAATTTGCAATTCTGGCATTATATTTTAGCAAGTCATTAGATTTTCTGAAAACATAAATTTTTTGCTTAACACTAGTTCTTGTCAGAAGGATCTGCTCTATGTAATACAGCTTTTGAATCATGTGCCAAAAAAACCCCAAAGTAAGTCACATTAGTTTACTGTGTAACGGGGCACAATTTGTTTAACATTTTTTTCATAAATTTGTATAGCATCACAACAGTGTGTGTCGACAGATATCCACAGCTCACTGGCTGTGAGTAAATATAAAGTGCAAGAACAACGTTTCATTTTTCATGAAGAGGGCATGGCTCAGTTTGCAGTTCTTTGTGAGCAGCCACCTGTGTGACCACTAATCTATTTTAAAATCTATTCCTTTAATCAAATTGAAAGTGCCCAAGAGGTTGTACCCCCTAAGAGGTGGGATTTACAAAAAGCACTGGAAGTACACAAGTGTTTGGAAGTAAACAGAAGCACAAACCTTCATCATGGACAGCACAGTTTTTTGCCTTCTCGCTGCCAGGGCTGAGCTTTGTAAAAAATGCTACAGAGTTACTGGGAATTACTGACTTAAACAAGCTTTTTATTAAGATGATCTTTGGCCTAGCAGTCAGGAGGAAGCATCAGCTGAGATAATGATGACAGTAGAATCACTAAATAATGAATATTATTATGTTTTATTTATTGTTTTTACTCTGTTTCAGTATCTGACTGATTTTTCTTTAATTATCTATGACAAGTTCTTTCATTTATACCAGAACTTACACAGCAATCTAACAGGATTTAATTATTTGAAATAGTTAGTTTGGTACCTTAAGTTTAAGTGTGTGTATGTGTGTGTGTGTGTGTGTGTGTGTGTGTGTGTGTAGATACACACATAAAACTGTCTGACCCTTTCTCCGCAGGATCCTTCTCTTTCTCTGTGCTGTCAGGGAAAGTCATGTTCAGAGATGTCTACTACATCAACCAAGATATGTCAATCAGGTAACCTGACCTGAGTTAACATCTTTTGCTTCTCCTCGTTTCTTCTGTACTTTACTTAATGCTTGTGTCTGTGTGGCAGGATACAAGATGGCTTCCTTATATTTCGTTGGTGGAAAATGTATAACCCAAAACAGAAACAGCATGGTGAGTTACCTATAACTGTGTTCTTGAGTATAAATAATCTTATGAAAACCTACTGTAGCCTGCTGTCTGTGATAAACAATGTGCCACTATTTTGATAATCACTTTAAGCAAATTTTTGCTGGTGTTGCTTGTCAGATATAAATATTTGCTGGTTCTCTTACCTGACAAAGATGAACTGTTTTCAATCAATCAATCAATAAATAGTTTATGTTAGGAAATGTAAGTAAAATGTATTTGTATGGCAACTTTCATAAAGAAGAGGTCACAAAATGCTTTATAATAAAAAATAAAACACCATGGGACATAAAATAAGAACAAACCAAAATAGAACACATCAAATATTGACAACAGAAAAAGAGAAATGTACCACATCAGTCAAAGTAGCCGATTATCCACAGTTCAGGCATTCTCGTTCATTTATGGTCAGAGTTGGTTAAAACCTGTGTCTTGCGGCTGTAGCTCATTTGGTAAAGCAGTCGTCCACAGACCACAGGGTCTGTGGTTCGATCCCCGCTCTCGGCTACATGTCGAAACTTCCTTGGGGAAGACACTGAACCCAAAGTTGCTCCCGGTGGGTCAGGTGAGCACCTTGCACACCATTGGTGTGTGTGTGTGAATGGGAATAAACATTGCAAAGTGCTTTGGATAAAAACGCTATATAAGTACCCATTTACCATTTTAGCATTCTACAATCTTGGTGCAACAGTAGCACCCTTGGTTTTAAGCCTGGTGCGAGGCACAGCCAGTAGATTCTGGAAATATGAACTTGAATAGAAAAATGACACGTCTTGATGCTGAGTGTTAAAGTGTTGCTTTTGGCTCTTGTCACCAGACCCCAAAGCAGAAACCAGGCTTTACGTAACAGTTAATGGCTTTGAGTTTCACGTCTACAATCGCACCGATCTCTACGCACGGCTACAGGAGACCTTCGGACTAGAACCTACACTCATAACACTCAAAAAAGATGAAGAGAGGGGACGAGAAGGTAGAAATAAGACCCTCGAAAGGTACGATCAAGGTCTTTTCTAACAGATTTCCATTGTATTAAATGTTGGTGTTGTTTACCTTAGAATAATATAAAATGTCCATGGGTAAAGTGCTTTGATAATATGTACCATCCTAAAGTACAGCGTAAAAATATACTGTACTTGCAGGGTAATTGCTTAGTAAATAGTTTCTAGTGTATTCTAATTTGAAAGACTACTATCAAGGGGTAAGATTTTTTTTTTTTCCAGAAATGACTTTTAAGGAGCACGTTTAGAGAAATGGTTGGGACTGCAGAAAAGCAGAAATGAGCAATTTTCAGTGAGATGATTGATGAAATGAGATTTGATGGCAAAATCTGAGTGAGCTGCATATGAAGTTCCCCTTTTTTTGTTGTCTCCATTTCCTGAATGCATTAGAACTCCAGAAACTGAATAGAGCTATTGTTATTTTCCAGTGACACTCAAATTTTTCTGTGGTAGCTTGATTTGTAACAGAACAAATTTTACTAAGACTAAATGTCTTTTGGTCCTTACATAGTGTGAACATCCAAACAGAAAATCCAGACACCACATCATCTTGGCGCTCCCTCATTCCTGTCATTAAAGTTAACATCAGCACTGTAAGTACCTGTAGGATTCAACAAAATGTAGTCAGGAAGCTAATTAAGCAGCAGGATTTCAGATACTCAAGATCAATGATTAGAAAAACTGGTGATTTATTTATCAATTTTTTTTATGGCCTTGGTTTTTTATTTTGTTCTCCTGTAGGGTCGTTTGGCATTTGGGAATCACCACCTCCCCCAGACTCTGTGTGTGAACTTTGAGGATGCCTTCCTGACATATGCCACAAAGCCTCCGTCCAGCCACCTGGACCAATACATGCACATTGTCAAAGGGTCACTGGAGAATGTACGCGTCATGCTGGTTCCCAGCCCACGTTACCTGGGCATGCAGAATGATGAGTAAGTTCCAGTAGTTTGCTTTACTTTGCAATATTTGCATTTATTAAATCATTTATAAATAAAGCACTTAAAATTATTTAAGTGCTGCTGTAGAATTCAGCTGTTTTCAAAGTCTGTGAGCCAGGAGGTCATGCTGTTTATATTCATGGGTGAAATTCATACAAACCAAATAGTAAAAGGATTAAATAAATATAGCAAACTGAAATTATATTTGTAACTTGTGTCCTTAGTGCTAAAACTATGTTCTTTAACTTTACCTGAGATTATTTCTCATTTTAAGATTATTTACTTCACAATTTTTCTTACCACTCAAGCATACCATAATAACAGTTTGGAATAGATCTGAGCATTGCCCTCAATATTTCTTCCCAGTTATCCTGCAATATATATTGCATTTTGTGAATCCTACTGCATTTAGTTTGCTGTGAATATGAAGTGAACCCTTCTTAAGGGCTGAAGCTTTTTGATATAGAAGAAAGGTTAGGATTTGTAATTGGGCATTTGACAATTTCATTTGATGCCAAAATGTTGGGACAATGCCTGATTAAACCTTCCCATTTCTCTTCTTTTCACTTGGCTGCTTTATCTGTATTGTGTATTGAGCAGGAGTGCTGGAAGCCAATATCCACATTTTATGTGAATGAAATTGCGTTAACTCAGGGCTTAAAGAACCACACTCAACATACAGCATTTTGTGACCACAACCTCTGGGAGAGCCAACAGTCATTTTAACCTCAAGCAGTCCTTGACATATCTTTATGCTTTATTGGAAAGCTTTAGTGAGATGAAGTAAAAATATTTAAGAGGAAGGACACTGCCAGCTTATAAAACTAAATAAGTGTTTTCATGTCAGCATGAATCTTCATTGCAGAATAAAGATTAAATTCTTGCTTGATGATTCTTCTTCTAGACCTCCCAGACTGATGGGCGAAGGCTTTGTTGTCATGCAGTCCAACGATGTAGACATCTATTATTACCAAGATGAACCTGGTATGAACACATGACAAGCACACAGATGGTTCAAAAATGTAAAAAAACAGCAACGATACTATAACAACAATACCGATTGTATGTTTTTTTTCTTAACATATTGACTGAGAGATTGACAGTGACTGGCTGGTAATAGATAGAATATTTTTTTTATTTATGAAGTGCTTTTAAAGACAGTCAAACACACTTTACAGAGCTAAGTAATTAGTATTGATTTTACATAACAAAATGTACATCGAAAATAAAAGATGTTTACTCAAAAAAATAAACTAGGACCGGACATTAGTTCAAAAACTCATTTAAAACTGAGTTTTGAGTGCTTTTTTATGTCTTTATGTTATGGGGAGAGAATTCCAGATGGTGGGGGGCAGTGTCATTCCAGGTTTGATTCTTATTCCTGTGGGAGATAGAATGGTGGTCTGAATCAGTGGATTACAGGTTTCTTATTGGGGGGTTATAGTGAAAGAGATCAGAAAGGTATGATAATTCCATATTGGGCTTCGAGGGGACCTAAATTGGATGCATTAAGTATAGAAAGCCAGTGGAGGTTGCGCCGAATATGAAAAGCTGGACAAAGTTTTGAAGGTTAACCAATGAGGATGGTATGCTGTTAATCGAGTCTGGATGTGCATGTCTTTGCAGGTGAAAATGCTAATGTCTATGTGTTGTCTATTTCCAAAGAGAAATTGTTATTGGATTTTGTGAGGGGAATTTTAGCCAGTTATTATTATTTCAGATAATAATCTTTTCTAATAATCTTTGGATTCAAAGGCTTTGTGTATAGTTGTTTAACATCTGTTTGTGTGTGCAGGTCTGGTCCCTGTGGAGCAGGAGAGCGGGGAGGAGGCCGAATCATGCAGTGAGGGTGATAAGCTCCAGGATTTGCCACCATGTTGGGGTCTGGACATAGTCTGTGGTAAAGGGACTGACTTCAACTATGGGCCCTGGGCAGATCGCCAAAGGTCTGTCTAAAAAAACAGAACAAAAAACAAAGTAATCAAGATTATCAATTAACCTCAGCATTAAAAATTGCCTTTGTTTTGAAATTAAAACATGGATATAAATGCTGCTAAAGGTTTGGCAAATATTAAAATACCAGTAAAAACTGCACCCTTGGTTTTGAGATTTGATTAATCTGAGCTGTTCCTGGTAGCTTTTGAAAAACTCACCTTAGACATTAGCCAGTCCAATTGACGTGTGTGTATGTGTGTGTGTATTTTTAATGCCTTTTAATTTGGCCTTTACAAACCTGCTGGTTTTGCATTTAGATGAGCATCTGTACCTTTCTCAGGGACTGTTTGTGGAAGTTCTTCCTTCCGGCTGATTACCAGGCCATGAAAGTGACCGAGGTTGCCCAGCCAGGAAAACCAAGACAGATCCAGGCCTTTGAACTCCGCATGAACATCATAGCTGACGCCACCATCGATCTGCTTTTTACTAAAAACAGGGTGACTTTTGCTCCCTCTCTTGTGTGCCTTCTTCTTTTTCTTTTTTTTTCCTCTTTTTTGCCAACACCTTTGATTTTTCTTCCTCTCTCTGCTGCTCCCTTTGTCATTGTATCTATTCTTCACCATGTTTTAGCTATTGATATTTGTTTTATGCTTTTTAAAATGTTTATACTGAAGCAGTGCAGGGATTTTTACAAAGCTAAGTATGTGAAGTGCATCCTCAATAAAAACATAAATGCACGTTAGATAAAAAACATTAAATGTTTTGAATCAGAAACGATTTTCATTTCATCAGCTCTGTGGAACACATTTTTGTTCAGATTAAATGGGTTTTCCTTTATTTTCAAGGCAGAAATGCACACTCTGCATTCATTTGACAGCATGTGTGATTTCTGCTCTGTTTGCTCTCTCTCTCTCTGTCTCTCCCCATCCTAATCTGTGTTACTAGGAAACCAATGCCATCCATGTGAATGTAGGCGCTGGTTCTTACCTGGAAGTCAACATCCCCATGACTGTAGGAGACAATGGTAAGTGTTCCATAGAAATAAGACCAGCAGGTCAACATGCCAGAACTCGCATCATTCATTTTGGCAGATGTTCCACTGCCTCAAGGACAGTTGTTCACATAAAAGCACACAACAACTCCAAAAGATTTGTATGTGGATGTGTATGTATGTGATCATCCTGTGTTTCTCAAAAGTTAAGATAACCACAACTTTTATAGTAATTAATATGTACAAGGTTTAAGGAGTTTGTTGGTCAGAAATCAAAATAGTTACAGAGCACTCAGTAATAAGGATACATATGTATATCTTTTCTCCCACTGGCCATTAAACTGTATAACTTATCTTCCTTCTGCAAGGGGTGTTTGTCTGGACCTGAAACTAGGTCTATGAATTGGACAATCTTGTTCCCTTGTCACATTTATCAGAACTGCACCTTATGCTTAATCTGAGCATGACCATACTCACAGTGACAAAGCTGAAATAATCACTTCTAGAGTGTTTGGTCAAATTCAAAATCAATACCAAAATACTATAAATAGTCTTGTTCAATCCAGGGACTCTGTGGGCAAGATATAACAGAAGTGTGGAGACCCCCGTGATTGAGCTGTACATCACAGAAAATAGCTTTCTTTATGAATCTTAATTGTGTCATATGGTCATAGACCAACTATTGACCATCAGTGCAGAACTTTGTATGTCATTCTATCATCACTGTTCAGTCATTCATTTAACTGCATATCACCTCAGTTTATTGTAAACCCAAGTTTACATTTTTGTTGTGTTTTGTGGTTCTTTTCTGGTTTCTGGTTCTTATGGAGAATTCTAGTAAGTATCAATCATGTATGTCACCTTTGTCCAGAACATAACACCTAACTTAAGGGAACATTTGCATTCTCAACACTGACAACCAGTTATAGAGATATGGGTAATCAATAATTACACTGAACAGGTGCTATTTGGCCGGTCATCACTCAGGTTTCTCCATTGTCCCTAAATATGTTGTGAACATTAGAAGTTTTCAAGTTTCACTGGTAGAAACACTAATGGCAAGAACTCAGCTGCACCTTTAGGTTTCGAAAAGTGATGGCCCTGCTCTTCTGCTTTCTATCTTTTGGCATCAGGCTACTCTCCCACTATCAAAGGTCAGTTGCTTCATGTGGACACCACCAGCAGCATGCAGTACAGGACTCTTCTGGAGGCTGAGATGTTAGCTGTAAGTTGTAGACAATTAAGTAAGAACATTTACAGTTGACTTTGAAGAGACATTTGAAAAATGACCACTTTTTAGCTGCCTCAAGATGCATAAGAGAAGCGATCAAATGCATGTCCAACTCACATATACGTAGTAAGTGCACTTTTAAAAGTGAAACTATGTCCTGCCTCTGGCTCATTTTCAGTTCCACGTGATAGCCAGTTACCCTCAGGTGTGGAACATGCCTCAGTCGTGGCAGTGTGAGATTGAGGTATACAAAGCCACCTACCACTTCATCTATGCCCAGAAAAACTTCTTCACTGGTGAGCCCTCCAGCAAACACACATGCACGACTATCAGCATTTTTGGTAGCTTATGGCCTCTTTCCCATATGAAAACAGATATAATTGTTTTGTTTACGACACATGGAAGCCAATGCAGTGGCAGTCGTCCAATAGATTTGGCATCAACATGCCCAGTTGCTTGCATTGCTTGCAAGTCTGAGTAATCTGTAGAGTATAAACCAACTTTGGGCAAAGTCTGGAGAAGATCCGGATTCCAGGATGTGTGAAAGAGGCTTTAGTAACATCATACATTTATCATTTGGAGCTGAGGATTTTGAAACTAAATGAACCAGTTTTTTCTTTTTAGATTTAATCCAGGACTGGGCTAGTGACAGTGCCCCAGACATCTACTCCTTTGTGCCCTATTCTTGGAAGTTCAAGATCCTCTTCCACCAGTTTGAGATGATTTGGGCTGCAAACCAGCACAACTGGATTGACTGTTCCACAAAGCAGCAGGAGAATGGTACAACATTTTCTCCTCTGAATGCACATACAACCAAATTTTGCACGTTGTCCCATTGATCTTGAAGAAATTACATTAGTTAGCAAATTATAATAATAATTGAGTGATGTAGTAGTGTTAGTTTTTGAAGTGTATCTTGCTTTCATGGTTCATAGCTAGCACCTCTACAAAAAATACCCAAACAATCCAAACCCAGCTATGAAGTTAGTCAATACTATAATGCCTCTTTAACACTGGAAACTGCCCATGACAGGATACCATGACTTGATTAGGTGGTAAAGCTGTATGTTATACAGTATATACTCCACTTAATCCCTCAGCAGGGCAGACTAATCAATTACGTTATTGATCTTCTATAGTGTACCTGGCGGCGTGTGGCGAGACGCTCATTATAGACTTCACTTTGCCTTTCAATGAGTTTGTTCCCACCACCTGCCATACGCGGTTCAGTCTGAAGGTAAGTTATGCCTTAAGTGAAAATGATTTGCTCCCAACAATAAATGTCTCTTGTGTCTATTTTGTATTTGAGTTTTTCCTGTTTGGACAGTAAATCTACCGATGAGTGCACTGAACTGTATGCTTTCATATTAGTTATTTAAGATGCTTCGGCTGTGCACCCTCAGATGTGAACAGTTTAACACCAACTCTGAATATTGCGGGTGCATGAAAGTATGTGCGTTTTTTCCTCTTTAGGCAGAAGATACAGACATGCGACTGTCCCTGCCAGAGTGCCACCCGAGCCGCTACCCCCTCCTGACCCTGGCCAAAGACTACCAGAACGTCAAGCTGCCCTCGGATATGTTCATGCCTGGGGAGAATCAAGGCGCTCCTCCTCCCAAGTCCACTAAGTCTCGCTGGAGGAACATCACCTACGCAGAGTGAGTTAAACCTGGGATTTATTTGTCTCTAGTTGTGGGCAAAAAGTGAGTGTGTTAGTAAGGAGCAGGGTGATTCATCATGGTAACACTGACTCATATCAAAGCTTAGTTAAAATGGAAATGTTGCCAAGGGAGTAGGTGGTAATTTTAGGGGAATTTAATAGCTTGTCTAATAGGACTGTTTAATTTTGGATTGTGCTGTGTTCAAAAAAGCTTTCTATTTTGTGCCCGTAGTTGTGAGAAGAATTGTTACATTTTTGACCAACTTGAGATATAGATAACCTCTCTGCCTTTTTTTTTTTTTTTTTTGAGGATGCATCGGTATTGTGCAAGTGTTCTCTATTATAACTGTTGTTATGTAAAACATTCCTCCACATATATAGTCTTGTGTGTTTTGAAGAATATAGCAGAGCAGGGTTTTTTTTTTTTACTTTGTAAGTGCGACCCTGAAGGTCATTGAAAGTTATAGAAGCTTTGCTTGTTCTGTACAAGATAATTTCTTGCGTATTGCCCAAAGGCATAGAATACTGACTGTACTAGACCACTTGCCCTCCTGGGAGGTTATGATCAATTCCTGTTTGGACTGGTGCACTCAGTGCTGCAAAGAAACTAGGCGCGACCTATTTACTCTCTCTTGCCTCTACTGTATGTCTTTGAGTTGAATGGTTCACAAAGCAAAAAATGATCCTGAAAATTTACTTGAAATGATGGTATAATTATGAATTATTATGAATTTTTTGAGTGTACATGGGTTTTTTCCCCCCTTATTCTTGCCTACATCAGAGCTGGCTGGCTGGATTGCTGGAGTGTTCCTAATTTCTTTCTCATCATTGACTACACTTGGCACCCCATTTATCCCCAGAAGGCTGATGAACAACTCAAGCAGTCACGTAAGATCACTGCCTCAATTTCAAATCTTTGTGTTTCTTTGTAAAGCCACCTACCCTCCCATAAGACTGTGAGCTGTGTAAAGAATTTTAGCCTACCTTCGGCTTTTCAGGCTCTTTGTCTAACTTACCTGTGATTCTATAACCAGTATCTGAGATGGAGGAATCTATGCTGTCGGCTTTGCGACCCCCTGAAAACACCTCTGTACCCCACAATGCACTGCCACGCTATACCTCTACGTCTGCCCCCAGCCGGGTGCCCACTGACCCCTCAGAGCTACCCCCTGACAGACTACATGTGGAAATGGAAATGTCCCCAGACTCTCAAATCATCCTGTATGGGCCTTTGCTCCGAGCACTGATCTCCATCAAGGTACAAAAAGTCTAGAATCACTTAATAGTATATCTTGTAGCGAATGGTCTTTGTTTTGGTGTTTTGAAATCAACGGTCCAAGTGAATAATCAATACACTCGTGGGAGATTTTTTAAATTAACACAAGCACCACAAAATCATTGGTACAAGTAATTAATGAGAAGCTTCCAATTGATTAAAAATCCACAGGAAAACTATTTTGGTGAGGACGACATGTACACAGACTTTGAGGAGGCCGTTTCCAGTCCTGTGTTGTCCAATTCAACGTCCTCTGGCCTTGGATGGTCTCCCCTGGGAATGGAGGACAGCGAACGGAAGGAATCCTCAGACATCCATCCCTTAGACCTGCGCCCTTGGGACATCACTGTTCTCATCAACCTCTACAAAGTCCATGGCCGACTGCCAATGGTAAGATTGATGACTGCCAGTAGTAAGATTGATGACAGCCATAAGTTCAGTTTAATAGTTTGATTTAAAAAAAGAGAAGCAAATAGAATATGATCAAGATAAAGAAACAATTCCCTTACTTCAGTGTGAATTACAAATTGTCAGAATGAGCACTGATGTGTTGGTATTTGACACCAAAAGAAATAAATGTGCATAAATCTGAAGCATGAAAATTATCAAGATGATGGATTCAATTTATAAAAAATTGTAGGTAACCCTACTTTATTAACTGTCAGTTGTCTCCTGCTTTGTGAGGAATTAGTTTTTTAATTTATTACACCTCCCGGCTGCATTTTAAAAAATGTATGTGTCTTTATGTTTGTGAAAACATCCTGATACATGACTTTGTGTTTGCTTACTTTCTCTGGTGCCTCTAGCACTGCAGCAGCGAGGGTCCCGAAGGTCCTTCCGGCTTCTTAGAGCGGCTGTGCTTTGAGATGAAAAAGGGTTACAAGGAGACAATGCTTCAGCTACTCCTATCTCCCATTCACATCTTTATTAGTGACAACTACCAGGTAGAAATTCAACTCTACACACTGCACTTGTCTGGTGCTCATCAGGTTGGCTCCCTGCAATTCAGAAATTGTTTAGGTTTAGCTTTAATTTGTTTTAACGGTTATAGCAGATATAAACAGTACGGCATAGAAACAAAGAATCACATATCTACTGTATTGCTGTGGTGAAATGACCATTTTGGTGTCTACATTCGGTTAAGCCAGTTTATTAAAGTGGATTAATACTGTGTGTCGCTGTATGTTAATAGACTGAACAGTCAGCACACAAATCACTGGGCCTTTAATCTGTGAAAGGAAAGTGTGGCTTAATACCTTAAACTTTCAAAATGAAGCCTGCAGTCAGTGTTGCATAATGTGAAACATGCTCTCGACAGTCGCATTCCTGTATAGGAATCTGCAAATCTTCATGTTTAATAAACTTAAATAAACTAAATAAACTTTAATATATGGATAAATAATGTTTTAGCATCACAGTTCCTCTTTATTTTAACTAACACGTGTTATTTTGTTATGTAAGCTAAGTGTGTTGGTGTGATTCTGGTCTTCCACTTGCAGCGTCCCACATCAGACGGGGTGTTGAGGGACGGCCACCTAAGTCTCTCTGGTCTACAGATGAGAGCCCATGCCATGTTCTCTGCTCAAGGTCTCCCCTTGGGCAGTGACACACTAGAGTACGCCTGGTTAATCGACATGCAGGCTGGGGGGCTCACCGGCAGGGTTACTGTTCCACAGGTGGGTGTGTTATTGCTTGATGTAACTGAATGTATTGTTTTACAAAATACCACAATTATTTTACAGATATTAAGGACTTTCTTTGTGCTTTGTCCAACTACATGTTTTCTGTCTTTATTTTAGTTATTGTCTTTAGACTCAGTCTTACTTTAGTTTTTTATTCTCTGCATTTATCATTTGTGGGCCTAATTATTGATGCACTAAATCACAAATGTGGCTCTGTGCAATTGTGTTTATTAGTTGGCCAGTATAATAGAGTGGGGTGAGACCTTCGTTTTCCATGTTGTGTCTCGAGAGTTTCAACTGGAACAACCCAAGCCCTCCATCATCTGCCAGCACGGCGTTGACCGTCGCATCTGCGATGCCAAGGTACAAATATTGTGTCTACTGTACTATGAATGGTCTGGGCCACATTTATTTGCAAACTTTCATTTGCTTTTCTGTAGCTGTCTTTGGTTTAAACTATTTAGCAGCCATGTGTCTTAACCTCACACTGGAAGCTACTGAATTTGCTCATTATGGCTGCTGGCTTTTTTTTTTTAAAATTGAATTGTAGTCAAAAATGTCAATTGTGGAAAAAAAAATGTGCAGATGAACAGAGACCACTGAACTTTTATGTATTAAAATTAAACCCAGAAAGCATTATTTTACACAGAAGCCGAAACTGAACCCCCTACAATACAAAATAATCTCTATCTCTAATAATCTCTAATCTAAAATGTCTTGTTTGTATGCAAATACTTACAATGATAATTTTAAAACTCCAGTTGAGAGCTCTTATTACCTTCTGACAACTGAGCAGTTGTGGCTACAGGCTCTGTAGTGGTATGTAAAGACAGACTAAATTTAAAATGGTTTGCTTACAACATTGGAAAGTTTCATAACTTTTGTTTTTCAGCTGAGCTGTCTGCCAGGTCACTGTCGCACATCTGAGGAGCTGAAGTACACCATGACCCGACTAGCAATTGATGGAGCTGACCTCTTTATTGTTGAACATGGCTGTGCTGCTAACATCAAGGTAATTTTCACCAGCTATTTATGTACTGTAGCTACTGTAGAAATTGTTATAACAGATCTTTCATTTTAACTTTCACTATTTCTGTCCAGACGGGTATTATTCGTGTTGCCAACTGCAACCTGCACAACCAGGCAGTGGGAGAGGGCATCAGCGCTGTGGTGCAGAACATAAACATTCGGCAGTACATTGAACAGCAGCAGCACAGCGAGGCGACCAGGCTACAGCCAGCTGGACAGGGTCAGGCTCCAGGTCAGCCGTTAGGTCTTGGTCAGCCCCCTTTGTTGCGACGCTCTGTCTGGCTGGAGGCAGGTTCAGTCAACCTGAACCTCATCACAGCTGACATTGCCCTGGCTGCCGACCACCCCGCCAAATGTGACGTTCAGAGACATTTTCTGGAACTACATGATGCTCAGACCAAAAGGTAAAAAACACTCTGTGTGTGTGTTTCGGTATATTTGTTTCTGCCTAAGCGTTTTATCAGCATTTTGGCATTTTTTTCTACTGTCACTGACAGTTATATTATTTCAGATTTTGCATACAGGTACTACCACCCTTTATTTTTATTATTATTATTATGATTATTAGTGTTAAAACTCAGAAGTGACTGTCACTGTGCTGGTTTTGCAATGTTCTCGGTTCAGATCTGGTTATTTAGTTGAACAAGCCATCCCAAAGAGTATTCCATCAGCTCCACCACGAACAATGCTTGTAGTCTTTGACTTGTTGCAAAATGAAGTCATCCCCAATCAGTTTGTTACCCAGAGGAAATGGATCGCTTCGCTTGGATCCAGACAACTCAAACTGTGACTCATAAATTCAGATTTTATTCCAGTCATCCAAATTCAACTGTCTGTTGACCACTGGCCCACTGCTACCTTTACTTCTGATCTGCCCAGGAGTTGGGCCAAGTGCTATGCTACAGTAATACATTTTACATAGTAATTCTAGCTCTCATAAAAGTCTGCAGGAAGCTATTATTTGTACAGATGTTATTTTCAGTTGTGTAACTGGAGATGATGTTTCCTATTACTATCACTAAATAAACAATGTCTAAGAAGTGGTAGAATATATGCATATCTTATATAATTATGATTATCTTGCTCTTTGTCATAGTCTATGATTCACTCTACCTCTCTCTGTCTCCTCCTAAGACTCTGGTTTCTATGGCCAGAAGAAACTGGCATTCGAAACAAGCGCAACAGAAGCCGCTGTGGCTGTCTTGGAGGCTGCAGGTTCTTCGGAGGCACCAACATGGGCCTAGACTTCTTCAGGCTTGAAGAGCTGACACCGTCCTCCTCGTCTGCATTCTCCTCCTCCGGCACAGAGTCTGACATGTGTTATGGCCAGTCCTTACTACAGCCTGGAGAGTGGATCATTACCAAGGAAACACCCAAAGTGGATGGTATGGGTTTTTTTAACATTTTCCCCAGGACTGCAATTCTTCCCCCAATTCTTGCTTTAGGGATTTCTTGTGAAACACACTCACAACAAAGAATTGTTGTATCCATAATGCTTTCATTTTGTGCTAAATCACCCAGAGTGAGATTGTGATTGAGATCTTTTGTAGGTGTGGATATTGTGTTGTTATGGTCATATCCGCAAAACTAAGAGACCATTTAGCTACCTAAGAAAACTGTATGCAGAAGGTTTAAATGTTGACTGAAACATATGTTGACAGAGATTACAAATTAAGTAAACTTTAATATAGTCAAAGCTCCAAAAATCAGGATTTAGTACTTAAGTGTGATTTGTCTCCCCCTACTGTTAATTAGTGTAATGTGACGTCTCCCATCCACCACATACTGTATGTGTTAATCTTACTTGGCTAGTCGCTAATTGCTACGAATATGCTAAAGCTAAACGTGGCTTTGTGTACACTAACCGCTCAGCTTAAGTTTTAACATACAGTATGTTAAAGCTAAGCAAGTTCCTCTGTACTAGTATCCTAAAAATAGATATGCGTCCTGTAAGCCATTCCAATTTCAGATGTCAGTTATGTTGAACTAAAGGTAGTGAACAGAGGAGCTCACAAAAGTATCTGATTTTATTTTGTTTGCCTTTATGACTTCATAAAAATCTACAATTGTGTGAAATATCAGTCAAATCAATCATAGGTCAATTGAAACATTAGATTGCAGGCTAAGAGCATAATTTTTCTTCCCTAAAGCTAAATGTAAAAAAATATCCCCAACATGACATAAGGTTGATTTAAAGAGTTTATTCCTCATATTTTCTTAGGGAGAGTTGTTGGACTAAAAACAGATACACATTCACCATGCCTGCCTCCTGAGGTCCCCGAGAGACGTGGTCAGCAACACCTCAGTCTCCAAGTGCCCCAGCGCTCCCACAGCTCTGCCTCTTCCTCTGAAGAAAATAGTTCCTCTAGTGCTGCTTTGCCATTGCTGGCAGGAGAGAGGGACTCCCCTTCTCCAAGTACAGAGGAGCGCATGTTCCCCATGAATGGAAAAAGCCCCGGAGAGTGAGTCCAATGTGACAGGTTGTTTAATCTGTGGCTATATTTGTAAAATGCGATGTAATGCAGGAAGTACCACTAACAGTTTTTGGCACCACAAGTAAGATTTTTAGCCTGGGTTTAATTATTATAATTATATTCATGGATTTAATTAAAATTATATTCACGTAATTTTAATGCCCTCAAACAGTCAGTATATTTTTTTAATGTTATATTTTCCCCTGTTACCATAGTACCATAGGGGAGGTTCCTGAGGTCTCACCAGTCTCACCCAACAGCTCCCAGGACCGCTCCTCTGTGCGTTCACCGCTCACCTCTCCCCTCAAGCGCCAGTCGTCTGTACACTCAGGCCGTCTTGGCAGTACCAAGAGCCTATCGGCTGCGGTCTTTGCCGACAAGCCTCCACCAGTCCTGTCTGGAGGGGTCCAGTTCAGCAGTGACGTTTCCCGCAGCGACGAGAATGTCCTGGATTCACCTCGCCAACGCAGGAGCTACGGCTCCTTTCCCTTCACTCCATCAGCAGATTCCAACACTTTCCACCAGTACCGCTCTGCAGACTCCAGCATGTCAGTGGCTGACAGTGAGGCCTACTTCTCCGCTGCTGAGGACTTTGAGCCGATTAGCAGCGCAGATGAGGGTCCAGGGACATACCCAGGTCGCAAAAGGAAGCGGAGGCAGCAGATGCAGCAGCCCCAGCAGCCCCCGTATCACATGGAGAACTACAGGTCAGCTAAGACAATATTATACTGTAGAAAATGAAGGGTGGAATATTCTGCTAATTATGCTGGGCTTCGGTGTAAATCAGAAAAGTTCTCAAAGTTAAAGAGTTTGATAATTTGAGAAGAGACTGGTTGGATGGCCTGGTCAACTACAAGGTTAAGTATAGGATTAAGATAGATTCAAGACAGCTCACAGTAACATCAAAGAGTCTTTTGTTTTTCATCTGTAAAAGAAGTTGAATTAACGTCTAGCAAGTTCTGACCTTCCCAGATTGTTTGAAGTACTTGCTTCATGAATAATGTTAAAGGTCCATTCTGATTTTAATACTGCTAAGTACAGAGAGTCACATTTTCAGGCTTTTAAATACAACACTGTATTTCAATATAATTTTCTATAGAGCAATAAAATGTATGTTTATTCTTTTAAGTTTCATGATAGCTGGAGTTGAAGGTAAATCCCATAGAGACATTTTAGCATTGAAAATCAAAAAACAAATGTATTATTGTTACTGTAACAGTAGGGTATTTAACTCATAGTCTGAACTGTTGCAGATTGGATTACAAAACAAGCTGTAAACAATTTTCCTGAATAGCATGAGAAATAACCCTTAATCTTTATGCTGTCATCTTAGCCATGATTGTAAAACATCTTGATGGCACATTATGTGGAAAACATTATTAGTGTCACTTTTTTGTTATAATACCCACCCACTTTTGAATTTCATTGTGTAAAGCAACTTGCCCTGAAGCCGAAGGCATTGCAGCTTTCATTTATTACTTTGATTTGATCATGGATGGATGGATGCAGTGCAGACGGGTTGTAGCAGATGAAATGTTTGATCTATGGGCAGCCACTTACTGCTGGTGTGTTTAGCAAATTTGATTTCAGTTTTGTTTTGCAACTACCTTGCCATTTTTCTATTATTCAAAATGTTTTCACATTGATTTCAGTGTGCTTTTTCATTGATGCAGCATCCACACAAACACAAATAATCAATTTGGCCTTATAAAAAGTTTCAACAGACACAAGCCTGAGTAATAAGTTTAATTTAAGATCATAAAACCATATACAGAGCAGAAGTCACATTTTGGCCTATTGTTTGCCCTTCTTTACACCTTTCAACCTCTCACAGTCGGAGCTCCATCTACCACAGTGTTGAGGGTCCCCTCACATACGTTCTCAATGGGGAGCTGATCACTGAGCCACGCCCCCAGCCCATGCCGCCAATATTGCCTCCACTGCCCCCCCATCCCCTGCCCAGCCACACATCGCAGGCTTCCTTTGTCTCAGCTTTGGCCATGGAAGAGGAGAGCTCAGTGGAGGCAGAAAAAACAGCCGAACCCGGACCAGTCACCCGACAGCCCCATGTCATGGCATGTTACCAGAACTACCTCGGCCACTACCAGGTAAAAGATTTCATGTTTGTCTGTAAGATGCAAGATACTGAACATGTAACTCTGAAATCAGAGAAATCAATAAATCCATCACTTTTTACAATTTCTCTGAAAGTACTGTACATTTGTAAATTAAGTCCTTCGTTCTTCCTCTTTAGAAATACGGTTAAGGGCCTGGTGGCTCAGTGGTAGAGAATTGGGTTGGGATGCAGAAGGCCGTTGGTTCCCGCATAAAATGGTTACAGCTGATAACTTTACTTATCACTGCCAAACTCTCTCACATTTGAATGCTTAATGACTCGATTTGTCAGGTCTCAAATTGGTCTGTCAAGCAGCCCACCAATAAAAGGACCTCCAAGTCTTCTCTACATCGCCCCCTAGATCTGGATACTCCAACCAGTGAAGAAAGCTCTGCCTCCTTTGATCAGCTCTCTGTGCCCAGCTTTAAGGTGTTTGACTAAACTTTATTATTAAAGTTATTATACATTGTTTAAAAATGGTATGTGTACATCCCAAATAAACCTTGTACTTCACTTATAAGGAGTAAATGTTTGGTTTTGCATTGCAGATAATAAAGCAGGGCCTCTCAGCCAGCTCTTTACTAGACAGAGGAGTTCAACTAATGGGGGAGAACAACAGGTAATAACATTTTTTTCACCTTTACCTTTAACTTTTATGCGTTGTACAGTTTCTCAGAAGTGAATCCCTTTACATTTCAAGCAGAAAGTGGTGTGGTGTTTGAATATTTATATGGAATGCCTTCTAAATATTCGATTTTCTTCCTATTTTTTCATAGTACACCATATACCCCGCTGGATAGGAGGGCCATGGAGAACACAGATGAGGACACAACAACAGATGACTGGACTCTAGAGCAGCCTTTAGCTCAAACCAGGACCACAGCTATTGTGGAGGTAAAGGGGGCCATCAATGTGGTTCTCACGCCACTTGTTGCCGAATCCCTGGACAGGTAACAACCAGACTTACTGCATTTTTTATTTTTATTTTTATATAAATATCTATGTATTTTATACATATCCTGCTTTTTTTGGACTCCATCTTCAAGTTTTGATCTCAGTTTGGAAAACAGGAAAACATTACTTAAAATTAAACCCCAATGCTTGTCTCAGTCTTTCTCACACTGTACATTATAAGTTATTTATTTATTTTCTATATTTTAGTTATTATAATTATAAGTTGTTTTCTTTTTTTTAAGCCTAAGGCTAAGCTTTGACCTTAAGGCACTTTAATCTTTAGGGCCACAGCATCTTCGTTCCGTTTCAGATCACTTGCTTCTGTGCTATAGAGTCTGATCTATCTAGTCTTTCTGTCTATGTTTGGATTGTTTCAGGTACATTGAGTCCATGGTCCACTTTGTCAGTATCCGTCACCCTGCAGCCATTCTAGACGACCTACATGGAAAAGTCCTCAATGAAGCCTACCAGATCAGCAAGTCCACAGTCACAGAGTCTGTAAGTAAAAATGCAGAAGATAGACTAACATGGTGTTTTAAGATTTTGCACCTTCACAATTTAAAAGTAACTTTATTGCCCAGTGACTCATCCTGTTTTCAATCTGGATCCACACAGAGCCAAACAGGCAAGCAGGAGCACAAACTGTCCAAAACGGAAGGCACGACCCCTGGCTCCCTCAACATCTCACATGGCCAGACAGACCTGTCTGTCAAACCAGATAATGTGAAAATCAAGGGCCTCCAAGCCAACGTCTCTATTCCCAAGGTAAGCACCATGACCCTGACTAATGAGAGACCTGCAGTGTTTCTTAAAATTTCTGATCAAGAGAGCTTCAAGGGCAAGAACAGGATCACAAGCATTACTGTACATCACTGTATTTTTCATGGTTAATATATACATTACACACTGCATTACACATTATGGTTTTCTAAACTGCATTACAATAATAATATTGTATCACCTTGTAAACCTGACATTTAACTTTTTTTTTTTTTTTTTTTTTTTAAGTCTAAAAATGTGGTTTTAAACGAGTGGGGTGACGCTTCGACATAATCGACAAAATGGATTACAAAAATATGTTGATTTACAAAACATGCATAGACGTTTGGCAAGTTGGGCTAGAAATTAATGGCCCACAAAGATTCTGTACCCTGAACAATTTTGGGACGATAAAGAAATTGCCTCAAAGTGTACGGATTTAGTTAATAAAGGTTAACTAAAAACACGAAAATAAAACTATTGGTGTTATGAAATCACTGGATATGAATTTTTCTTCTACTGAGATTAGTGAGTAAGAAGAAATAATCCAAACACTAGTTAAACTATCAGAAACGTGCAGAAAGCGATCATCTGCTGTGCCCGCAGTTCCCCATCGAAGGCCATGCGTTAACGTCAACAAGCTTGTTGGCTAATCGCTAACTGCTATGAACATGTTCGGTTACATACACCTAAAGCTGGAAGTTATAAAAAGCTGTATGTGCTGCACTTAATGCCATAACTGTTCAACCAAATGTGCCACAGGTTCTGGTGGAAACTGACACAGTCACACCCCCAAACCAAGCAGGACCCTGTAGCAGCTGTAACTGTCAGCAAAGAGTCCTCAACCACACCAGACAGAGGAGGACAGGGATCCGTAATAGCGACTGAATTAATGTTCATTCTTCTATTCTGTTACAGTAGTTAAACTAAACTGAACTGTTTACTGAGGAAATGTAGATTGCACCACATTCCTTTAACTTGAATGGACACAGCAGATCATGGTCCGCAAGTTGATTTGGCTCAGTTTTTATGCCGGATGCCCTTCCTGATGCAACCCTCCCCAATTTCTACCCGGCTTGGACCGGTACTATGTTATTATATTATGTTATATTATTATATATTAATTTAAAATTTAATTCATCAAAAAGATTGTTGACAAAAAAAAAATAATTTTTTTTGGGCACAGCCCTATATGTAAATTCAACCCAGTCACATTTGTGGATCCCTAATTTCGCTTTTTAAACGTAATTCTTGTGGGAGTTTACTGTTCTTTATTTTTTTTTCTTTTATTTTTTTTCATTTTCTTTCTGTGCAGGTCAACCTTTGCCTCCTGCAGGCTTCAGTAGAAGAAGGGTCACCGTCTTGCTCCAGTAAGTGTGTCACGCACGTGTCACTAGTGGCGCTGTGCTTTGACAGGATTGCCACCCAGTTCAGGATGAACAGGTAATGCCTCATCTAACCAACGTGTCATTGTGTGCACAGTGAAGTTTTTTCTTCTTATTTATTTATTCATTTAATTTTTGATGCCTAAAACCTACTCATTTTACTACTCATTATCTCACACCCAGTAGAGGTCATAAGCTTTGTATTTTTATTTTTTTCTTTCGGTGCAAGTGATTAGAGTACCTTTTTTTTTTTTTTTTTCCCCCAACACTGACAAGTACATACAACCAGAATACAAACTCAGATTTAATTTTGTTTTGTTTTTTTCAGGGGTATTGT
The DNA here is from genome assembly GCF_033026475.1 of Channa argus. Lineage (NCBI taxonomy): Eukaryota > Metazoa > Chordata > Actinopteri > Anabantiformes > Channidae > Channa > Channa argus. Next base: position 6,031,424 of record NC_090212.1, read on the forward strand.
AGAAGAAACTCCCAACACCACAGAACATGGGCGACCTTCTGTCATGTTGGAGAAGTATGCGTCAGCGACCAAGATGCAGCCTCAGTCATCTGGCTCTTTACGCTCCAATGCCGGCATCGAGAAAGGCAAAGAGATTGCTGCAAGGCTCAACATCCACCGTATTCACAGCCAGCTCCGAGGCCTCGACTCTACTGGTTGGTTTAGTAAATGAAAAGAATTTTAAAGTTGGATACTAACCTTTCATATAACTTACCGTCTGCTTCTTAATGTGCTGCAAGGGTTACCCCTTGTATAATGTGGAAAAGTATAGTAGTAAAGTGTAGTAGCTCTAATTATTTTTCTACGAATTTTGTTGTCCTGTAGACATCGGCACATCTGCCATCACAGCCATTCCCTTTGAGAAGTCCAAAGTGCTTTTTGGCCTGGAGGAAGTGGAGGAGTTTTCACTTGTGGATGAGACAGATACTCACACTGCAGCAGGCGATCTGGGCCGTTCTATATCATTTCTTGAGAAATGGGGCTGGATCATGTTTGAATGTGGCATTGAGAACCTCACGGTCAAAGGTGAAAGAAGAGGCGTAATTGTTTATACAGAGATGAAGAGAAATGGAAAAAAAAAAAACTTCATAAGTCATATCAAAAAGAATGTAAGGTGAAATAAGTCCTCTATAGATTTGTGACTGTATTATATTTTGTATTACAGGAGGCCGTCAGTCAGGAGCCATTCTTTATAATGCGTTTGGTGTGATGGGGTGCTCAGACAATGGGGGCAAGACTGGTATGACTAAGTCCAATGGCTCAACAGGCTCACAGACTGGCAGTGGTTACAGCACGGACGTCTCTGATGACAACCTGCCGCATGATACTATCAGCCCTCCTTCTGATGTCAATGACCACTCAGAATTAGATGACCAGGTGAGATACTTGGAATGGTCAAGTACACTTTGATAGCTAATTTGGCACATATCTGTCTTCTTAATGGGAGTACAAAATTAGTTCTTAAGTTCCCTATTGTGTTATTAACTTTCTGGGTTCCTTTTTCAAATTGACCTAAGTTAATGTGCTCCTGAATGTCAGAGTTTGCAGTTGGTCAAAGCTCTGCTCCCCTGATCTTATTGGTTATGGTACTGTCAGCCCTGTCTCACACTACAATTGTGGAATATTGTTTGGGTTTCCTATATTTTATGTGTCTATCCATGCACACATGCAAATGATGCTGCATTTTGCCCATCTTCTGATTTGAGTTTTTACACAAAATTATTACACTATTAGACTGGAACATATTTATAAGACATTGTTAAAGAGAAGAAAGAGTAAAGTAGTCAAACATGCAAAGATCCACTCCTACCTTGGATATAATTCATGATGTTTTTCAAATCTAAACTACACTGAAAATACCACAGAGAATAGCAAGACTGCAATACTGGAACCTCCTTTTTACTGCTCTCTTCTGCTCTGTAGGACGAAGGGGTAGAGTCAGATGACCTAAAGAAAGACCTCCCCCTCATGCCCCCCCCGCCCGACTCCAGCAGCATGAAACTGACCATCAAGGAGATCTGGTTCAGCTTTGCTGCTCCCACTAATGTGCGCTCGCCTTCACAGGCCATCTCCAGGTACAACAGCACTGACAGAATAACAACTAATTTACATAAATGCTTTTACACAAAGTAAATGAGTGAGTAAATTACACAACGAGAATTCTGACAATAAAAAGAAAATATAGTAGAAATATAGTATCAAACAGTAGTTGTTATTATCTGCTTGAGGATATTTTTAGTGTGTTCTACTGTAAGACTGTTGCAACAGTTGTCTAGTATTATCAATTTTGCTGACCTGTCAGACTCACAGGTCTTCAAATTGGCAGGTATATTCTGTGTTTTCATGATGATTTGTTTTTTTGAGGTAACCAAGGAGAAACAATGAAGGAGAAACAATATATGCTCTTACCCTTAGAGAGCATTACAAAAGTATACATTAACATATGTTAACTGGCAGTCTGAAAGAAAAGACAAAATGTATTTCTGAATGTGTTCATAAAGGGGGTAGTAAGAATTAAAGCTGCTCTGACTCTGGTTGCAGGCAGCTGAATCTGCTCAGCACAGCCACACCTGCAATTGGAGCGTGGTTGGTTCCCATCGACCAGCTCAAGTCTTCTCTGCGTAAACTTGACATGGAGGGCACGCTGCGTGTGTGTGCTGTAATGGGCTGCATAATGACAGAAGCTCTTGAGGTAAGTACATCTATAGACCTAAACAAAAACACTTTAGTAAACTTTAATCAAACTCCTTAAAACCACATCATTCACAGCATTGTCTTAACCGTTTAATTTTATTTCCCAACAGAAAAAGACCATCCATATACCCATCCGAAGCAAGTACAACCGTGTTTCTAAACGAGCTAGATACTTACATGAAAATCCATCCTGTATGCTCTGCAACATCCTTCACCGCTATCTGCAGCAAGCAGACTATTCTGTCATAGACGAGGCTACTATGGTTAGTGCAAGGCCATATTTCTTCTTCCTTTAACTATACAAACCTTACCTGCGTGACAATTTAATAATAAAATAAAGTTACGTGGTCTCATTTGGAGCCAACTGTACAGATAACAACTGGCAATTATTATAAGTGGTCTAAAATGCTTTTGGCTCCCATTACTGGTTCATCCTGAACTTACACATTTAATGAGTCCTTTTCCAATCTGAAAACGTGGCAACAATTTTGTTCTTTGCTCTTATTATTTATCACAGAATGATGGGGTTCCAGCCCTTGTAACTCTAAAGAAAGGTTTGGTAGCTCTGGCTAGACAATGGATGAAATTCATCGTGGTAACTCAGGGCTTCAAGGCAATTGGTCTAATAAGGCCCAACCAGCTTACGAAACCCAAAGAGCCTCCCCAGCAGAGCCTGGGAGAGACCATCCTTGGCTTGGACAACGGTGCTGCACTACACAGTGACACCAGTGCTGATGGAGCTGAATTTGAATTTGACGCAGGTGGGAAACTTTCAGCTTTCAGTGTTTTGATATTCTGTTGACCCACCCATCTGTTACCACAGATGGACTGTTAAACTCTTAACCTCTACTTCTTCAGTGTTTGCACGGAAATAAACAGACTGTACCACTTGCTAGCAGTGGTTCAGGAGATGAACAGAAATTACATGAGAATGGATGGATGAAAATGCATTTTAATAGCATGTAAGTGCATGGTTCTTGTAGGAGTTTTATTTTATGTAATTATTGTGAAGCCACAGTGAGTGAACACACCATGCTACTGGAGGGAGCATGCAGTCGTCCTCCGCCAAAAGAAGGCAACTCCGGTCCTGTCAGCGGAGTGGAAATCATGAGGAAACTGTCCAAGTCCCACACACACAACGAATCTGTGCTCAGGATAAAGGTACAGCATTGACAATTATTGCCTGTGTATATATAACACACACACACACACACACACACACACACACAGTGAAGGGCTGCACTAGAAGAATGCATTTATAATGCAAGTTAAGGTTTTTTTTTTTTTTTTTTTTAAGAACATTCTTTGTAGCCAACAGGATGTGTTAGCAAAGGTTATGTCAGTTCTTCCTGATAAGGATGATTCCATGGCTATCTATCACAGAAATGATAATGAGATATTCTCTTTTTTTACTTTTTCCCAGAATTCATGAATACTGTGAGATCAAAAATAAAACTCCAATGTAGTATTTTAAAGAGCAAACCATTGATTATATTCATCAACAGTAAATCTAAAGATGTTTTTCTTAAACACTATTTGCAGCCTTAAGACACAGAAAAAATGCACATTTCACATTTGAGTATTCTGTCTGTGGCGTTAAGTAGATCCCAGCTGGGCAGAGAGATTGCATTTTCATCTCTTTGCCACAAGTATTTTGTCACTGTCTGTTATGGTTATTTAACTTGTTAGCGCCATTTCTAGTGTTTGTTGAAATATTAACTTAGTTACCTGAAGAATATAAACAGTGTCTTTAACATAGAAAAGATATTTATTGGATATATTAGTTTTGGCACTATTTGTAATCAGAAGATGCCAACTGGACTAGAAGATGGAGGAGGGACATAGTATTCTTAGGTACGAAGGAGGTAGGAAAATGGAAGCAGTGGAATGGGGCACCGACTGAGTGTTAAACCTCGCGCTATCCCTTAAGTTAGATGTTGTGTTAATGCTGTCATTATTTTTTTCTGTAAAAGTAAGAATAAATAATGCAGTTTAGGAGCAACAGAATCGGCGTCTGTTATGTTTGCACTGAGACACCAGATACACTTTAATAGTCAAGATGCAGAGCCCTGTAAAGGTGTCTGTACATGAAAATTATAGTGAAGTTTAGGACAAAACACCGCTCCTTTGTCAAAAACTTTTTTTTTTTTTTTTTATAACGTACGAGACGGAATGTATACAGCAGTTTTGCAAAAAGAAAAAAAATAGACGTTGAGAATTTGTGAAAAGTGATACAGTTTGAACTCCACTCAGTAATTTGTTCATTGGTCCCACCCAGGGTTCCCATCCATACCAGTCGCTGAGCTACACCAGTGGTGACACAGCAGCTGACTCGCCGGCCCATGTGAGCCGTGCCGGTCTGCCAGCCAAGGACAGCCCCAGGAAGGAGAGTCTCCTGAGCAACCTGACGGGCAGCTTTAGGAGCCTTCACAACCTGCTGGAGGGCACACCACAGAGGATCGAACCGTCTGCTGCCACTGCAGCCAAGAGCAGCTCCCTTACTCGCACAGGTACTCATACCTGAACTGCTTTTAAAATAGAGGCTTTATCGCAACATGTAACCTGTTTGACTTTTGCTGCAATGCTGACCTCTAATGTTCAGTAATGTGAATTATAACAAACCAAAATAGACTCTCAGCTTGGTTTCTCCTCAGGCACTTTGTAAACAAACACACAGAGCCAGTATACCTTGAGTTATTTACTGTTTCTCTCTGTAACATTTATTAAGCCCTGCTGATATCGTCTTGTTTTATTAAAGCATAAGTAATCTGTTTAGGTGTTTAATGCAACATTATATAACAAGTCTGTGTTGAAATTTGTAAAAGGGCTTGAAAATTGTGAAATCCTTGGGTTTTTCATGATTTTCATCATTTTGAAATTCCAATTGAACTGTACATTAACCACACCACCTCTATGATTAAAGATGAATGTTATCATCAAGTTTATTAACTCTATGATTTCCAGATTTTTGTAGTGCGTTCCATAATATAATGTGATCTGTGTTATGTTCTTTTTGGTTCTTAGGGACAGACATGCTGACAGAACACCCACTGCTGTCGGAGCCTTCCTCCGTCAGTTTTTACAACTGGATGTCGAACGCTGTGGGCAACAGAACGGGGGCTGGACACCAGGAGTCCCCCATGAACCGCTCTCAGCACAACAGCCTACAGACAGGTCAGATGCCAGGGATTCATGGAATCTCATGGAGGGGTGATTTTCCATGAAAGATTTTAAAATACGTTTCTTTGAGAGAATCCTCAAAGATTTGCAGATGTCCATTCACGAAGATGGGTTCAATAATTTGGATGCTAAAAATGAAGCATGTTTAAGTTACTATAATTCAGTTATTGTAGAAACGAATCATTAACACCATCACACTCCTACTCCAGTACTTACAGAAGAACAGCTGAGGAATTCAGTCTCCATGTTTATTGCTGTTTTATTAGACCCACTGGATTCTCCTGTGAACCTGTACCAGTATCAACCACTGCCAACAGCTAAAAGCCCAGAAGGAGGTCAGGGATTGTTGCTAAGTGTTGTGCTGGTGGTGTGTGTGAACTAATTAGTTAGCAGTTAGTTTGTTTCCCTCCTTGAGATTAGCAGTAGTACTCTGTCAACTCTCATTAAGAAAAACGTGTTAACAGGTATCGACTAAAAGTCGTTATGATAATGAAGTGTAGAACTTGTGACTATACCATTTTACATGTATATTATTCTGATGGCATCAGAATAAGTTACGAAGAATAAGTCTTAGACTACCCATTAAGACCGGATGCAGCATTTGCGTGCTTATAGTTGTCAAATTGGTTTGATATCGCTGTAATTAAATGGTGTCTTTCTAGGCTCTAGCAGCGCTTATAACAAGAGGTCTGCACCTGTATTATCATGAAGGCTAGACAAAGTCATGTTGTTTTCCAGCTGCCAAACACACAGTAAGGACCAAAGAATGTTAACAAAGCTTAGCGACCTGAACTTTTGTTAATCCCTCACTTTGCGTTTGTTTCATCGTCATCCAATCTAATCATAATTGGTAATCATTCAGTTGGATCGCTGAAAAGACACGTTTTCCTTTCCTTTCCATTTTTGCACAACAAATTAGTTGGAGCAGGTTCACACAAACAAATAATGTGGATGTGGTAGGGTTCTTTAGATTGCCAGATTATGCATAAAATGCCTATAAAGTTCTGTAATGTGGCTGTTGCCTTCTTTTTAATTCCCTCCAACATATTTGTTATGAGGAATTAAAGTGTTTCACTCTACAGCACTCACTGTCACTGCTCACATTCTGACGATGTATTGTAGCAAGGAAACCATAGCTCTTGTGCACTGCCTGGTTTCAAAGCACATGTATCGCAAACTTCTCTTCCACACCCTCAGGTGCAATGTGTAACTTGCCTACAATCCCCTCGGCGTCAGACTTTAACACAGTGCTGTCCAGCGACCAGAACACCCTAGATGGAACCCACTCCCAGCATTCCCAGCGCAGCACCAGCCAGGATGACATTGCTGACATAGAGGAGGGCAACCAGTGTCCAGCTGCTGTTCAACTGGCAGATGCTCAGGTGCTGGCAATATATCTCTGGACAAATGTTTTATTAAGTTTTTATTTGTGTTGATAATTTAAAGTCAGGGAACAAAAAATAGGAAGAAATTGGCTTAAAAGGTTGCTGTTGTTATGATAATAATGTAGGGACCTATGCCAGCAGATGAAAGATTGTATTTAGTATGAATCAGTGTTAGGTCTCATTCCCATGTGTCAGAATAAGCCTAGTCTTTCCTTACAGTAATATGGACATCAAACTCTTTCTTCATGGCTCACACAGTTCAGTTTAAACATCCTTCCCGAAGAAAAACATTCGTGAGTTAATATCTGTTTTCTTCATCCCCCAGGTTGTTTTCAAGCCTTTGCTGAACTACACAGGTATCCAGGCTCAAGACACCACTCCTCTTAGCTACAAGATGTATTTTGGAGAACACCTGTCTTTTTCTGGCAACCTTGAGTGTCTGAGAGCAGACATTGTTGACTCTGATACTTCCAAAGAGCGTAAAAACAAAAGATCCAGGAGGTAAAACACACTTTAACCATTATTTACCCAATATTACAAAAAAAACCCATAATGAGCTCTATTTTCTTACTTGTTAATGTTTTTGTGTGGCATATACATAACCCCCAGTCTGTCTTCCCGTTATGTGCAGACAAGGTATGGTGAACCTCCCTCCACTTGAGTTCAAGCCTGCGCTGCTGATTGAGACATTCAGCCTGAATGCAGTAGTGATGGAGAAGTCGACTTGTGCTCCACAGGGCTCCACCACAGCCCCACTGTCTTTCCACGACCTCAACCGCCGCCACTACAACACTTTCCACTGTGATTTCACCACAGCCTGCCAGGCTATCAGCCAACGAGTCGACATGGCCCTGGTTCGCCTCATCCACCAGTTCAGCACCATGATTGATGACATAAAAGCCACGCAGACTGATATCAAGCTAAGCCGATACACTGCTGGCTCTGCCTCGCCCACCCCCACTTTCAAAGCCCGGCCGTACCGCCATTTTAGGTCGTCTGACTTCAGCCGCAGCTCCCGGGGAAGCCTGAACGGAGGGGGGCGCAGCGGAACCCAAACCTTGAAGAGCAAGAGAGGTATAGGGGGTGGGGGAGGAGCAGGTGGAGGAGGAGCAGGCATGACTGGAGGTTTACCCCCCAATGGACCTACGTCAGGCATGGACACACTGGGGAGACGGGAGCCCCGAGGACGGAGCTCTCTTGGACGTTCTGAGAGACGCACCTCAAAGGTACAATGTTTGTTTAGTTTTTAACACAAAATTAATAAAACAATATAAAATTGAGGAGTCAATAAATGGACAGTAATATAGAGAATTTATGTTTGTGTTGGCGGCCTGGTGGCTAAATGGGTAGAGCATAAGGCTGGGATACTGAATTCACCCTCTTCAATCCCAGCCCACACATCAGCTGTGTCCTTTACTTTATCTGTTTATTTGAACAGGGACAATGCACATTAATCAACCTTTCTGTAAATATTTCAGAAATATGTTTTAGCTTTTTAGCTAATTTGCAACTGTAATCCCCAGGCAGGGTGTTAAATGCCACGTAAAACACAATAATGACATAAAATAAAACAGAAAAAAAAAACACAAATTAACTAACACTTAACAGTATTAGTACAGACAGCACAGCCACAGCCACCCCAGTCAAATTAAACCCAAGTTACACAATTATGCAAGCATAGGATAAGAGTTAACATAAAACATGTACCTGTACATAACAGTACAATATGAACACAAAAACAAAAGACAGAACTACTTTAAGTTGGGAGAACTATGGTAAGATGAGAGCTAGGTGGGGGGTCCTTGATCAAGACACTCAGCAATAGCTCCCTGTGTGCCTCCTGGAGAAATTTCTTTGTAACAGGTATATGTGTATACTTGATGATGAATAAATATTCTAATTATATTGTAAATCCATAACTTTGAAAATCAAATTTAACCTGTAGAGCCCTTTAAGTAGACTTGGTAAATAATTTTCATCTGAATACCATAAATGACCTAAGTGCATCCAGGTTTGTTTTAGTCAGTTATTGTAGTAATGGTAATAATAGTAACAACAACAACAACAATAACAATAATAATGATGATGATTCATTTTATTTATAAAGCACTTTACAGTTGTCGACAAATCTCCAAGTGCTACTTAAGCAGATTAAAAGCAAGAATAAAACATAAAAACATGTGATGCATAGTACATAGACATTGTCAAATGCTACAATGCCACAAAAAATATATACTGAATATTTATTTGTTATGTTAGAAAAGCCCAGTAGCTTTCTTACACTCAAGAACATTATAGAGAGAGACATGTTGCTTTCTACTACTTGGTACCTGCCTGAGAACTTCAGTTACAATCTGGCTTAAATGTTTGAAGGTCTATAATTCCTTAGCAGCACACCTGTCCACAACCTTAAATATGATCCTTGATAAATTCTGGATGTTCTTCTTACTATCTCTAGAGGGAGCCAGTGTATAATATCAATTTCTCCCTGTGATCTGTATGCAAGAAAGTCTTTTGTTAGAAAGTGATTTGTTTCACTTTGTAGTTATTACCAGGAAAGTTATTTTTGCCTTGGCAGTAGGAACATGGGCTTCAAACTAAGCACTTTTTGAAGACAATACATTTTTATCAAAGTATAGAATGTATCAGAGGGACTCATGACAGACTTTGCCTTTTACAGGTATTATCTACATCAGAGTATTTAAGTGTGCTGAGATTTCCCTCCTGTATCTATTGTCAGTGTACAGTGTATTTGATAGCTTAAATATACTGCTTGAATAAACAGTGTATGTATAAAGAAGTAGCTTGTTTATTTACATTTCAGCCTCAGGATGCATATTGAGACATTTCTGCTTGTTTCATAATGGGGAATATTTCGTAACGTCTCCAGGTGTCAAGGAAGGGCTCCCGTGACGTGGCGGACCACATGGCGATCCAGATGGATGACTCCGACTCAATCACAGTGTCAGAGCAGAGCGAGCCATCAGCAGAATGTTGGCAGAACATGTACAAGCTGCTAAACTTCTACTCCCTTATCTCAGATCCTACTGGCATCCTGGAGAAAAGCTCCCCAGAGAACTGCCTTTCAGGTGGGAATCAGTCTCTGGTAGTCAGTCACTTCTTTATTTTTGTCCTTTCTTCACACCTCTATGCTTGCCTTCAACTTCCAATTCCATTTTTACCTTCAATACCTTCTTTTCACACATTATTTGCACACAGTCATGCTGCACTTCTGCCTTTTTTTTTTCCTTCTGTCAATTTCCCACCCTTTTTCTTTTTTCCTACCAAGTCCTTTACATCTGCACCTTCTCCCAGTCACCCTCTTACATCGTACTTTCTCTCCTGGCAGTTCGGTTACATCCCTTTTACATATTCCTCTGTTTAGTCCTTCTTATCTTTCTAACTTAACCTGAAGTTTTAAGTTTTATTGCAGATTTGTATACTTTTTGTCATTATTTAAACATTCCTTTTAAATACTATATACATACATATATTTGAATTATTTGGTAGTCTAGTTAGCAAATAATTTAATACATACTTCCCAGTCACTGCATTATTCATTTATTTCTAGTCAGTTTATCTTTATATCACCCCTTTTCTGCTGCTTTGACCCCACATTTCCCAGAGGAGTTCATTAAGTTCCACAGCAGCTTGTGGAACAATCTTTCAGCAGAATACACCAAGGCTAAAAAAGGTTCCTGAGGGAACTTGGCTCTCTCCCGTTGTTAAATTATAGTGCCTTTACAACACAAGCCAAATGAAGTCAGTCAGTTAGAAGTAATGACGATATCATAGTGAACTGAAAATATTTTGTATAAATGATGTCTAGTCTTTGCAAAAATATATCTTAAAAATGATAACAGTTGCATTACTGTGCAATGTGTAACTCTACTGTGAACAACCTTTTCTATGTGTATACTGTCTGCAGAAAGTGGCCGTCGGCCCTCAGAACCACTCTGTAAGGTCATCTTTGAGAACGAGCAGCAGGACTCCACCACACCCAACAAGCCCCCAGGTGTGGGTGGGAGGCGGCGTAGCCTGGTGAGCTCTGAGCCTCAGCACGTTACCCTTATAGTGTTTGGTATCGGCATGGTGAATCGCACTCACCTGGAGGCAGACATCGGAGGGCTGACCATGGAGGCTGAACTGAAGAAGATCCATGGAAGTTTCACCCTAAAGGAGAAAATGAAAGGTGAGACTGAATGGGTGAGAACTATAGGGATAGGTTAGTGTTTTGTCTTCAGACATACTGGTTACCTGTGCTCTGACTTCAGTATTTCTGTTATGTTATGAACCTTGATTTTTCTATTTAAGGGTTCTAAAACCTCAAGTTCCAAATTAAAACTCTTTTAATTCAGTTAGTGACTGAATAAGACGGTAGTATAATGTCTGCAACAAACAGCTATAGACACGGACCAAGTTGTTGGTACCCTTTCAAAAAAACAACGAACCTATAATTTTCACTGTAATAAACTGACAAATGTATTTGGAGAGAAAAAAGAAACAAATAAAAATCTGACATTGATTTTGATTTGTGATTACATTTTTTTTTTAAATAATACAACAAAGGCCAATCCAAACGGCACAGTGACTACTTTTCCCAGATTTAAAATATGCCAAATGACTTGTTAAAATTTTGAGGATATGTGTTATGCTAATTACAGGAAACAGTAATATCACTATAATCCAATTACTTATCATCATTTCTAACAAATTTTCTATGCCTTTTTAATTTTTTTTTCATTTAAATGATTCTGTTCAATCAAAAGCAAAGACTTTCATTTTCCTGTATCAGTTTCAAATGATTGCAGGAACAATTTATAAAAATGAATTTCATGGAAAATTAGCGACAATTTTATTGACTTCTGTCTGCAGTAATTGTTGGTAGTTGTTGATTTTACTCTTTTTAACTTGAATTCACAGATATCCTGCACCAGAAAATGACTGAAACTTGTGCATCAGCTCACATAGGAGGGGTAAACATAGTTCTGCTGGAGGGCATAACTCCTGACATCCAGTACGTAAATATTCCCTCCATTCTGCCTAGAACTAGAATTATTATTATTATTATTATTATTATTATTATTATTATTGATGATTTTAAATATAAATGTCCCTGGCTCATCTTTAAGGGAATATTTTGAAAACAATACCATGTAATTAACTTTTGAATTCTAAAATACTTATAACACTCTATTCATCCTAACTGTCTGTGGTACATGGACTGCTACGTAGTTTGTGTTGTAATAACAACAGTCATCAGGAGAGTTAGTAGCAAATATTTGCTACTAAGTGTATATATTTACGGGTTAAGCCCCTTATAAAAATCCCTTCAATATGTTTTTTCTCAACAAATGGTGTGAAAATAAAACTTAATCTTGTTTTCAAACAAAATGCTCCAAACGGGTCCAGTGTATTTAAATTTGCATATGACAGCCAGCCAGAAACATTGTAGTTGTTGCTGAAGTGTACCATTTCCCTGCAGTAGTGATTGCAGTGCCACTCACATATATTCCCCCCCGCTATCCTGTTTGATTTAAAAGAACACAGCAGAGTCGCTAAATTAATTAGGCCATAACCTATATCAGGCTGAGCAAAAGAAGTGAGACAAGACAAGCGTTTGTAATATTAGTATCTGAAAACAGTTGCTGACAATGTGCTGTCCAGATGCAGTTCGATATTATTAACATTACTGGAGCTTGAGCATCTAAATCTAAATAATTTCAAGAGCACACTAGCCTCTAACCACATTTTCATTTGAAGTACCTCCTATTTGAAACACTGTATTCTCTCTTTATGTGTCTTAGAACCATTTCACACTTTCTTCTGGTCTTATTTTCTTTGGATTTCTCTTTGCTTTCTCTTCCAACTACTTGCCTAGACTGGAGGATTTCCCCACATCTCCCACCAGCACAGCTAAACAAGAGTTTCTGTATGTTATTACTGCCATTTAGGACTCACATGCATAACAAAAACCGCTCTAATTGTACATCCTTCATTTGTCTGTCACCTTGTCTGTATATATGAATGAAGCCACCCAAGTAAAACAGATCCTAAAAGCCAAAAGATGAAATGGTTTAATGTTTCAGTGTTTTGTTTTAGTTTCTATCAAGTAACACGCCCGTAACCCATTTTTAAATGCAAGTACAAAACAGCATAGGAATCTTGTATCTGAATAAAACTCTATGAATTTGACTGCCATAATGCACAATTCATCACTTTATTCATTCATAGTGAAACATTTGTCACTGTCATGGTTGCTCATAATTCTTGTGCCCTGACAAACGAATGCATGGTGTTTGACTATTTGATGTCCTCCCAGTACAGTCTTCAGTTGCACATTCATACATTTGTCCACATCACCTGGGTGGGGAGAAAAAAAAAATATTTTTGTGCTTTGGCTTATTCCATTTCACTCTGTTTTACAGAACGGTGGTCAAATGCAACATCGCCAAATCCCAGGCTTTGTACAGCGCCCAACGAGGACTCAAGACCAATAATGCAGCTGTTTTAAAAGTGGGCACCATTATGATCAACATCCCACAGCATCCTGCCACTTTGCACAGTATGATGGTCCGCAGCTCCCACCAGCTCTCCAAACAGATCTCTGACCTCATCCGCCAACCATCCAATGTGTATGTTGGTCTCATTTACCTTTTCATTTTATTTCACCAAGCGTAATTTATATTGCCTTAAAAACAAACAATAAACTTTCATGTTGCAAGTATATTTACAATGTGAAATGAAGCTGTCAAGAAACAGCAAATGTCACTAAAATAGAGTCTATAGTAAATTAAATTCTCCTAAGAAGTCTTTCATCTGTATAAGTGACAGGTTACTTCATTGTATCTGCACTGTTGCCATTTAGCTGCCTTCAAAGCCCGTGTGGGGTCTGTTTCCATGGTAATACTCTGAATTATGTTAATATATTTATAGAGTTGTAGGTGTGCTTTGGATATTAAACAAGTTTTCTATCATTCATAGTCACTGGAATATAAGCCTGTATCTGCAAAGTTCTGCACAATAGTGCACACATAACTAAATTAAAGCAGTAGTGTTCACTTTTTCATTTTGTAGTTTAACAACACTTTGCCCCAACAGTTTGGGATTAATGTAATGGAAAAACTGAGATACAAGACGTTAAATCAGATTTAGCCATTAACATAGCAAACATGTTTTGATAACGCACTTGATTCACATATTCTAAGTCACTGCTTACTTTATATAGATGCTGAAGAAACCCTAAACCCTGAAGTGAGTTAATGTTTTCATTTTTTTCCTACTTTCATAAAGTCAACCTCCAAATAGGGAGGACACACCAACCACACAACCATCTGACAAAGCATCCAGCATCAATCAAACCCCTGTAGAGGCCAACGAGTTCCCCCAGCTTCCGGAAGGCCTGGAGAAGAAGCCCATTGTACTCAAGTTCAGCGCCATGGTGGACGGCATCACCATCGGGGCTGCCTTGCTGCCCTCACTAAAAGCAGAGTATAAAATGGGTCGCATGAAGAGTCATGGCATGACAGGTGTGTGTACAATAAGATCTGACGTTGATTTCCTTTTATTTATTTATTTTAGCATGAAAGAAATTAATTTCACCTAGTATTATTTACATTGATGTGGCTATGTAAACAGCCATTTTGATATGTTCTTTTATATTCTACAAATATTGTTTAGCGAAAAAAACTGAATGCAAAAATGCATGTTTTACTTTGTGCTTTTTCAATGCTGTTGTTACTTAGTACGTAAACTGCCGAACAACTGAAATTATGCCTTTTGATGTTTTTCCTTCTCTTACATTTAGGGGCTCAAACCAGTTTCACCTTTGAGCTGCCAAACCATAAGCTTTGCTTCCAGTCAAAAGTGTCCCCAGTGGACATGTCCACCATGCCACCATCAGCCAGCCTCACCCTGCCTCCAGTCAATATGTCAGGAGAATACATCATGGAGGATCATGAGAGCCACTCGGAACAAGGCTGGGCTGTAGACGACTTCCCAGCAAAGCAAGGCAACTATCTCCAAGGCAACTACCTTCGCTGTGTGGCTGAGGTAAGAGGCTCCTGATTTGACCTTTCACTATTTCAGGAGAAGAAATAAAAACTAATGAGCCACCAAAATGAATCCCATGCTTGTCTTTTGTGATTTGCAGATTGGTTCATTTGAGCACAACCTGACCACAGACCTGCTTAACCATCTGGTCTTCCTGCAGAAGGTTTTCATGAAGGAGGTCAATGAGGTCATTCAGAAGGTGTCAGGTATGGTACCCAACACCAAAACCCATTTAGGTTAAAGAATAATGGTGTGGCCTTCAGCTGAATATGTAACAAATGGACACTTGGAGGAGCCTTTAAATGTAATTTCAAAATCAACTCATCAGTAGATATTAGACCTCACACATATTCATGTACACACTCACATAGACAACATGATTATTTAGCATCATTATCTTACAACAGACTGTGAGTTTGTGAGCTTGATTCACATAATTTCCATGAATGCAGGAGGAGAACAACCCATCCCGCTGTGGAATGAGCATGACACCTCCACAGATGCAGAAAAACCAAAAATCCTGCTTTATTCTCTCAGTCTCATGTTCAAGGTATGTCTGTGTTCAAGATAAAAAAATATATATATATATTAAAAATGTAAAACAGGGTAGCCGAAGTTTTTGGTCTAAAGTTTGTTTAATTAAGTGCTAAAACCCATGAATTTGTGTTTAGAACCACTATGAGGAGTTTTCGGAATTAAATTGTCTTCCTCACAGGGGATCCAGATGACAGCCACCACTCCTTCAATGCGAGCTGTGCGCTTTGAGACGGGTCTGATTGAGCTGGAGCTATCCAACAGAATCCAGTGCAAGGCTCAGCCTGGTGGCAGCAGCAGTTACCTAAAGCTCTTTGGCAAATGTCAAGTAGATCTTAACCTGGCCCTCGGACAGATAGTCAAGCACCAGGTACAGATTGGGAATCTCACCTCTGATACTCTGATAGTGCCGTGCTTACTTACTATAGATCACTATCTGATGTAAATCTCCCTTCACTATACAGGTATATGAAGAAGCTGGCTCAGACTTCCACCAGGTGGCATACTTCCGAACTCGGATTGGTCTGCGGAATGCTCTGCAGGAGGAGATCAGCGGCTCCTCAGACAAGGAGGCTGTTCTTATCACACTTAACAGGCCAATTGTTTTTGCCCAACCAGTGGCATTTGACAGAGGTTCAGTTTATGCTTTCTCTATATTAAATTTAATATCAAAAGCTTTTATATGTACTATAAGAGATTATATTTAAGCATTAGCCCCATTGGTTTAACTTCTCCAATGGTGTCACTAATATCTGCATATATTTGTAACTGTTAAATCTCTTGTGCTCAACTTTTGGGTGTGTCATTCTACATGTTTTCTGTTCTTAAATGAGCAAAGCCGAATCAACCCAAATTTTCAGTTATTAACCTTGTTTATTGACACAGAAAACATCGACACCACAGAAGATTGTTTGTATTTTAAGAAAGTATATTCTGCCTAAGTAGAACTGGTTGTTAAAGAGAAATGGCTTGATGATGGACCTGCATTGGATTTTTGCACACAACAAAAGTAGAACTTTTTATGGCTTGTTAGTTCCTTGACAGTTCTAACTTTAATGCAACTTGTTTACATGACATTCAGGGTCTAATTTAAAGTTCTCCCTGCTGTGTGCCCTCCTGCAGCTGTGCTCTTCTGGCTGAATTACAAAGCAGCTTATGACAACTGGAATGAGCAGCGTATGGCCCTCAACAAGGACATCCACGTGGCCACAAAGGAGGTGGTAGACAAGCTGCCAGGCATTCAACAGACCTCAGCTCAGGCCTTCAGCACCCTCTTCCTACAATTGACTGTCAATGACCTCGGCATATGCCTGCCCATCACTGGCACATCCCAGGTACACTGCTATTTGTGGTTTAGATTCTCAATATTTAATAGTGTTAGAATGTTACATTCTAACATCTATATCTGTGGGAATAAGTGGCCAAGATCATAAACTGTATATGAATTAAAATATATATATATATATATATATATATATATATATATATATATATATATATATATATATATATATATATATATATATATATATATATATATATATATATATATATATATATATATATATATATATATATATATATATATATATATATATATATATATAGCAGTTTTGTGGTCTGTTGGCTTAAAGTTTATTTAGTTGAAATTTAATTCTTAACACACATTTTTACATTTAATTCTGTAGATCTCAGATTAGAAAGTTTTCAATAAGTCTCTTTCTCCCTTGCTTTTATTAGAAAACTCATTTATGTCTGATTAAATATATAGCTACAGTGCATCTCATTTTAACCCTAAATTCAGAAATAAAATGATTAAATAAATTTCTTTTCATTTACTGGTGTTCATGGCATTCATTTTGCTTTTGGCAAAACACCTTGAGAAGCTGTGTTGCCATCTTGTTCTTTGTGCTCCTTTTTAAAAAGGGGAAAAAAAGAAATAAAAAGCTATTCATCTGTACTGAGTATTGATATCAGTGTTTCCCCTACTTTAGCTTTTGGTTTGCAGGCTGGCCTGAACATTACTTTGTTCTGACTGGCCTCAACAGTTTAATCATTGAATGTTGCAAACACCCAGGATTGTAATACCAGATGTTAAATATATGTAAAAATAAAACAAAGTCAATCAACAACAGATATAGTAGTAATTGAAAAAAAAAACAATTAGAGAGATGAACAAGTTACATATTTGTTATAACTAATTATGAAGAAGCCTCTGACCAAACTGGAATATTGTAAGTTTTAATAAAATGTTTTACTGTCACACACGTGGTGGTGTTGTCATTGGTGTAGACAGTTGGCTCACATTTAATGTGAATTTGGCAAAAAAAAATAAATGTGAATTCAGCATTGAGGCCTGTAATGTGACCATAGTTTTTGAGCCATCTATGCACTGTGCGCTACTATACTTTAGTATTTGCCAGACTTACAGAAAGTGTTTTAACTTTGCAAAACACTTACTGCTGCTAGTGCATATTTTTGCATAAAAACCTAAAAAGCAGTTGATTTTGCATTGGAAATATAGTTATTTTCTTTTTAATGAAAAATATACTCCCAAACAGTGAGAAGACATTTTTAGGGGAAACACTAGATATTAATTGATCAATATCAGTTCTTTTCTTACCATTGACACAACATATACCAGCTGTTATGTCACACTTATTTCCATAGAGAGGACAAGTACCAGTTACGGAAGGCAACAACTCTGAAGCTGGGGCCAGCACATCAGTAGGCCAGCAAAAAAATGCACAAAAAGTAACCAACTATTTATTACATCTCTTGTGATGGCTTGTTGTGGGACATCAACTTACTGCAATTAATATTTTTCTATGCCACAAACACACTGCATCACAAGTCTTGTTCTGTTTAAAATTAGGGGTCGTACCACTTTGTCAGATTGCCTCCAGAAGGCTGGCATAAAAATTAATGAAGCTTGCGCTGTTGTCCGAGGTGTTTTGGGTGTGTAATTACTAAAATGGGGTTATGCCAGTTGGTTTTCAGTGTCTTGCTTATATGTGTTGCTAAGATGGAAATTCTATTCTTTCACAGTGCCTTGAATGTGTATAAAATTGTATACCTATTTTAATGTTACAGTAGCTGGAGAATGAGTGACATTGTGTGCTTACTCTTCTTTGATATAGCATGTGGTTATTTCTAAATTGCCAAGATTTCTGCAGTAACTCCCCCAAAACTGAGGTCTGATTTTTATCCAGGTCATAGTTGTAAATAATTTAGGACATAGTATTTCCTGCCCTTCTGTTATGACTGAGATAATGATCAGACTGCTGTTTTAGGATTCAAGCAGAGTTAATCCCGAAATTTGGGTTTTATGGACCAATCTCTTCAAATCCTGCAATTAAACACAATCTAACAAACGGAAAAGCTTGGTAACATTTCACTTGTGTATATAGTTTTATTTACATAATCAGACCAGATGAATTATCATTTTCAAATTTTGCCAAAAGCATGATATTTCACAAAACTATCATGAATTATTTATTGAAATGCACGTTAAAAAATGTATTTCTTGTAGTTCTATTTCATAGGTATGATGAAATGTTACTAGGCAACTCCCATTTTCCACATACATGGAGGTGGTCTTTATTTCCATATACCTACCTGTCGATTAAGGCCCAGATAACCCCTGTCATTGCTCCTCTGCCAGGCAAACCACAGCATAGATTTTGACACGGGCTCAGCTCTGGTCCTGACCATCGAGAGCACACTAATCACCGCCTGCTCCTCTGAGTCTCTTGTCAGCAAAGGACACTTCAAGAATTTCTGCATCCGCTTTGCAGAGGGCTTTGAGACCACGTGGGACGACTGGAAGCCTGAAGTTCGAGGGGATCTGGTCATAAATGCTTGTGAGTGATGCATCGCATTTGTCTGTTTTGGTTTCAATTGTTGCTGGCAGACTTTTTAACACAATACCTAACTAAAGATATATAATAGCAAGCATATAATACAAGGAATTATTTTATGATACGCCTTTTCATCAGATTCAAATTTTGAGTTTTGCAGACATCTCCTGTTACTTTCTATTCATACATTGTGTCTGAAATATTGACTTTTTTTTTTCTGTGTTCGGTCTATATACAGGTGTAGTCCCTGATGGTACATATGAAGTATGTTCCAGAACTACAGGGCAACCCTCTGCGGGCAAGTTCTTTTAACTAAGCTGTAGTCTATAAAATATGGATCACACCCTAGAGCTGCACAATAAACTTGAGACTGTGGCCCAAAATATTTTGCATTAATTTCATCTCCATCCTCTGCTATTCTTGCTTTCATCTCCACACTCGCATTTTCCTCTTCAAAACAGAGAGCAGCAGTGCTGGTACCTGGACTCTGAATGTACTTTGGAAAATGTGCGGTATTGACGTCCACATGGATCCCAACATTGGCAAACGTCTCAATGCTCTGGGCAACACGCTGACGTCACTGACAGGCGAGGAGGACAAAGACGACATCGCCGACCTTAACTCCATCAACATGGCGGATCTTTCGGATGAAGACGAGACCGACACAATGTCACCCGCCATCCACCTGGTTAGTCAGTATTGAGCAGTTACATGTTAGCGTTTAGTTTTAAGTATAGTTGGTACCTTTTTACAATTTAATTCAGTTTAATTTTACTTTCAAATAAACTTTGTTGATACAGTTTAATGTGGGAAATATACATCTGTGCATAGTAGTATAGAAGTTGGGATGTGTGAATTTGAAAGGTCTGCTAAGATATCAATACAGTACTTTCAGTTTCTTTAGACAAACACTGAGCATTTGTAAAGAATTTACAGAATAGTTCACCATTTTTGGTAGTACATTTTTTGTCTTTCAGAGAGCTGGATAATAGTGGGTGTACAATTAACACGAGACTGTTAGCTTATTATACAGATTGGAAACAGGTAAAATTACTCCTTTACAAGTAACAAAGTCGCATGTGATTGCCTGAAACCTCAAGTTGATAAGACTCAAGGAACTTGCTGGTCGGGGTCAAGATAGAGCCAAAGATGGAGGTTTCCACCTGCTTCGAGTCTTTGTTATAATTTTGGCTAACTGGCTACTATTTGTAGCTTCATATTAATTGTATACATGTGAGCGTGCTGTCGGTTTTATCATCTAATTCCCTGCAAGAAAACAAATTACACATTTTCCAAAATGCAAAACTGTTCCTATTGAATATTTGATCAATATTTTTATCAATTTCAACGTTTGAATAAATCCTACTTTATTGACTGCAAACCTCCAAGAGGTAAAGTATAACAAGAGTTGTCCACTCTTCCGTTTGTCCATCTATCTGTCCCTGCTATTGTTTACAGAATCCAGAGAGCCAGTTTAGCCCTCGGCTGACCTTAAAGAAGCGTCTGGTAAATCGCATCCTGGGCCTCAGTCCCAGGCCTGAGAGTTTATCTTTCCCAGCTGACGACTTAAACTTTGCATCGCCTCGCCTACGAGCAGGCAGTGCCAGGGCCCAAAGACCTTTCTCCTGGGGCTGTGTATGTAGCCACGCACAGTGTTAAACTCTTCCTTGGGTTGACAAAAATCACCTGGCGATCTTTTACAGTCACTGGCAGTTATCAGATTGTTGTGAATTCCAAAGTCCTGAGCATTCTATTGTATGCTTTTGCTAAATGGCATGGTAATGCATAAAAGTGTCTTTTGGCATTGGTTTTCACCATCCTTCTTATTACAGGCTAACTTCAGTTACTTTCTAAATAATTTGGATTTTCTACAATCATCATACAGGTGCTAAAACATTGAACAACATTGAATCTTCCTTATTTACATTAGCTTACCAAATCACCTAGGTGCACTCTTCTGCCTGACATATTTCTTCATTCCACAATGTGTGATCAACGTATTTTTAACAAGTGTCAACTGCGCATGTCCAAGACCATTCAAATCTATTCAAATTAGATCAGACTTTAATTTGTATCCCCTATTTTGAAGAACGAAGAATCACCCAGTGCAACAGTCTGTCTGGTTGATGTGTTGCTAATTGTTTTGGGACCACAGACTTAATGTTGTTTATAGCATCTGTATGGTGATTGTAGACTGTTATTTAGAAAATGAATAGAGTTATACTTCAAGCTTCTATGATGGGTATAGAGAAATTAGTGTGGCAGTAGAGCTTAAGTTTCTCTTCCTACACCTTTGTTGGAGTGGTGGTGGTGTTGTCTTCTTTGACATTCTGTGTTTTATTATCCCTGGTGTGCGGATTGAACAACATAGGTCCTATTGTGATTGAACTATGATCAAAATAACTCACTCTTAATTGAATTGGGAGTTTTTTTTTTATTGCAGCTGCTTGATGAAAACAAACCTGCTTTAAAGAAAAAAAATGTTTTGTCTTTTGATTAATGGGTGATTGTTTTAACTTGTCATGAGTTTCATTAGATAAATCTGTTGGGTATCATGGTTTTGACCCAACAGGAGACTATTGACCCCAGAAGGCAGATGGTGATGGGAAACCAGGTGATTGACTCTCGAGGGAGAAAGTTCACCAAAAGAGTTGTGGACATTAGAGAGCTAAATGAACAGGCAAAGGTCATCGATGACCTCAAGTAAGATTGGTTTTTACCCACTTACTCCTTTTTTTTCCTTTTTTTTTTCTATGTCATGTGATTATTAAATCTTAATGGTTCCACTGTTGATGAATTCCCTTGCATATCTGTATTCTCTTGTCATCACCACAGGAAATTGGGAGCCAGTGAAGGGACAATCAACCAGGAAATCCAGCGCTATCAGCAGCTGGAGTCTGTGGCTGTCAATGACATCAGGAGAGATGTCAGAAAGAAACTGCGTCGCTCTAGTATGAGGGTAAATTCACACCTATTTACTTTCCCCTTATATTAACCTGTTTATCTCAGCACTCAAATCAAAAAATGACACAGTAGCAACCTGTTTATGCTTTTATATTTGTTCCTCACTAGGCTGCCTCACTGAAAGATAAGTGGGGTCTTGGCTACAAACCAAGCTACAACCGCTCCAAAAGCATTTCAGCAGCTGCAGGCAGACCAACTCTAAAAAGGATGGACAGACAGAGGTAATTAAAGGGCAACAGTAGCCACTTTCGCTGCATCACATTAACATAGAAATGACACTGTTAACGGTGCTTCATCTTGCAGGTATCATGTACCCTCTGTCTCACAGCACTTTTGCTACCAACGTTGCATGTTTTTGAAACACATTTTGCATTAACCATCTTGCAAAATGGATGTGGTGACTCACAGATTAGAGTGGAGTGTAGAGAAGAAAAATCTACTTGTTTCAGTTGTTTATAGTAATTATAGGCCTATCTCTAAATGAATGTAGTTAATATATTAAATGGTCCACAAACTCTAGAACCTTTAGCAAAAGAAAAACTAGTCTAGGTCTAGGGTTGAACAGATGAATATAAATAACTAGAAAAAAAATCAATTGGAAAAAGTACAGGTATATTAAAAACAAACTTAAAAGAACTTTATATTATACAAATGTCACAACCTAACATTCGACAGCATGTAGAGTATATGTACATCTCATCATACTTGTCTATGTCTTCAGTTCCAGAATAGGGGATGTGGATGACCTACCAGATATCCGTGTGGATGCTTCCTCTCCTGGACCCCGAGTCACCTTCAACATTCAGGACACGGTAAACTCACTGCGTAAAAGTGTGGTCATACTGTATATTTGTTCTAAACCACTCGTTATGTAAGTCAGTGTAGAAGTAGGTGTTTTTGTCCATTTTTATGTTGACATTTTCAATACCATTTTGTCATCGTCCATTTCTGTGAATGTTTGTCAGTGTAACGGATCTCCACACTTCAGCCGTCTATGTAGGCCACAGTTGCTTCACATTTTATTTTTAAAGTCCTCGAAGTGAAGGGACGATTGTGCTCTTAAGAATTTTATTTTTGTGTTTTGAACAAGCTTCTTTTTAATAACATTTTTGTTCAATTAAAGATTAATAATCAGGCCTGGGATTCAACAAATGCACCTGTCAGTCCAGGAGAGATATTCAAGGTATATGGTTCAAAAGTTAAAATCAAACAAAATAAAATACCTAACCAACACCAACAAATACTTCTGTTTCCTCTTCTCTGTGATTACCTTGAGAGTGCTGATATTATTTTAAATATGCAAAATCAAAACAGGATGATGATGAGTCATTTGCATGATGATTTAGTCCTACCTTGTTCTCTGTGTGATTATGATTTGTTCTTGGATTTATATTTGTATGTGGAAACAAATTATAATTTGCGTTTCACTCTCACTCTTCATTATTGGTTCACTGTTGGTTTATCACTGGAATGTCATCGTAAATATATTTAATGTAAGACAGCATTTGTTCCTGATACCTCAATGTAAGCAAGATCATAGAAAATGAGTTGCTTGGTTAACACTCACTTTTGGATATGAGTTTATGGTCAAGAGTTTCACATTCTCATCCTGTTTTGAACCAGCATACAAATCTAAATACACTCTCATTCAACCCTAACTAATTTCTGACATCTCTGCATGGTTAACCACTATTGAGGGTGCTTATGTGATGGAATGTTTCCTCTGTGACTTCAAATTATCTTCCAATGTCAAATAACAATCCTAATTTACCTGTACATTTTTAATGAATATATAGTATAGCACATTAATGTAGTAGTTAATTAGTGAATCAACAAAGATTCTGCCATGGTTGAGTGCCGGTAAATGCTGTTAAATCTATCTTCACTTGATTAGTGTAAATAATCAAATCCTACTATGCTCCCGTATCCACTCTTTATGATGACAGACCCAGGCTGTATGTGTTTGCTTCAGATGCAGGAAATATTTTCAGTACTTTTATCAATGATCAGTAGCAGCCAGTGTCATACCTGTTATTGATCTTTCTCTCCACCTTTCAATTTTTTTTCCTTATATGTTTTTCCCATGGTCCACCTTCCTAAGAATGTGTTTCACTGTTTTTTTTTTCTTTTTTTTTTTTTTTCTCCTCTTGTGGTATTAGGTCATCCTTCTCATCTTCCTTGTCTCTCCGCATCTATCTTTCATTCCTCCTCACAGAAAGTGCATGACTTCTTACCTCCTGTGACAACAGTTGTAAGCTAGCTGTGTTCTGTCATTGAACATGTGTTTATAAAACTATACTGAATGTCAAAAAAAAGACAGGAAAATACCTTGTGATCCACATGTTCAATCTACAGAACACTCGTGATTCCTTGGCTTCTTACTTAAGACATCAGTTTCATCTCCAAAATTGCTGAAATGATGTCTCTAAGTAGGAGGAGCTTCCTGCAGATGTAAAATTTGACTTTCTGTCCTTTTCTGAAGTTTCCTGAGGAGACAGAGGTGGACCTGTTGTCAGTCACCATTGATGAGCCATCTCATCCTCACCATCACCTTCATCTACATTCTCCACCCATAAGCGAGGGCCAGAGCTCAGTTTTCAGTGCTCCTGGCACCCCTGCTGTGTTCTCACCCACAATTCCCTTCCAGCATGAAGACATGAGGCGCGATGACCTGTCCTCATCCTCTTCTGAAGACTCAGAGAAGGAAGATGAATTTGAACGTGAAAGACCACCAAGTTATCGGAGGCCTTTGTGAGTATTCTTATTGGTTTGTTTACCCAACCTTCCCATGTGAATGTCACATGACAGTAAACTTGCATTGTAACTGCCTCTCTGCAAAAACTCAGCTTACGAAAACAAGAAAAAAGTAATAAAATGTCAGAAATAAGAAATGATCTGAAACTTTTACTCATCAAGACTAAAACATGTAAATAGAAAAAATCTAGTCTCAAAGAACCCACACATCTGAAAACTAGTGCAGCAAGACTAAAAACAAGATTTTTTTTTTTTTTTTTATTTCTCAAATGTACCTACATTTAGCAAATGCTATTGTGTTTAAATGAGGAATGTTTAGGGAATTATTTCTCAAAACCAGTAGTGCTACACTAAAAACAAGTGCAACAAGTTTGTCTAGATATAAATCAAAGGACAGTGTTTCTCAATGTAGGAAAACCTGAAGTACTTACTTGGACTCCACTTTTTGCCATGCTGAAAGCCATGCTTATAATAGCGTATGTTTTCTTTTGTACATATTTTCTGGCTTCAGAAATCACTAAACAATTGTTTTAATCTTTACTCTCAGCCAAGCACCTAACAGGAAACCTTCAGGCTTTGCCGCTGTGAGTCAGCTATTCAGCGAGCGCTGGCCGAGCACACCTGCCAACCGCAGCTTCAGTGGACCAACAACTGAAAGAAACATTGACTTTGAACTGGATGTCCGTGTAGAGATTGACAGCGGGAAGTGTGTCCTACACCCCACTACTCAGCAGCCAGAGCACGAGGACATTTCTTTCAGGAGGTACACTGAAAGCCACATGATGGCTCCAGAATTTCCTTTAATACCTAGCTGACATTTCCTGCGGTTTTCTGCATTCATTTTGAAAACTGCCCATTATGCAATCGACTCGAATGAGTTGCCAGATAAATGTTTATGCCTCAGCTGGAACAACAGTGACAGCTTGTTCCCCATGGAAGCAGAAATATACCTTTTATATATTCAGTTAACTGAACAACACACCTTCTTTGTATGACAAGACTTGTCTCCACATGGGTATTATAGAAGCTGTGAGCGCAGTCTCAAGAGCCTTGACCAGGAGTCTCCCCCCAAGAAGAAGAAGCTGCAGCCAACCTACACTTCTACCACCCATCTCCTAGCAGGAAAGAAGTGTCCCTCCTCTCTACAGACCAAATCTAATGACATTGAGACAACAGTCTTCTACATTCCAGGAGTAGATGTTAAGGTCAGCATTTCCCTTTGCATCCACAACTTTCTACTTTGTGCTGTGGATCTTAATTAATGATTTTTTTTTTTCCTTTGACCCCAGTTGCACTACAACTCCAAGACCCTGAAAACGGAGTCACCCAACGCCTCTCGTGGTTCCTCTCTCCCCCGCACTCTCTCCAAAGAGTCTAAGCTGTATGGTATGAAAGATATCGGTCCTCCCAATGCTGTCCAAAGCAAGACTAATTTGCTCCTACCTCCCCCACCCCCACCTATTCCATCAGGTACTGAGCATTCCCTCATTTTTAATTGCATGCTCTACCACCTTGCGTAGTCACCGACACTAGTGCCATGCCTCTCCGATCTGATGATTTACATCTAAACTTCGACGCACCAAGTCAAATGCATGTGATTTCATCCAGGGGGCACCGATCAAATGGGCTCATGCATATTGATGCAAACCACAAAGGAAAATATACGAAAGATAATTATAAGAAACTGCTGTTAATAAAGTTTAGGTCTTTTATATAATTGATGGTCCAGACTATACATGACTTAAACCATGTGTCTTTTCAGCCAAGGGTAAGGGCAGTGGAGGTGTAAAGACAGCCAAGCTGTACGCCTGGGTGGCTCTCCAGACTCTGCCAGAAGAAATGGTCATCAGCCCTTGCCTGCTGGACTTTCTGGAAAAAGCACTGGAGACAATTCCTATCACTCCTGTGGACAGGAACTATGCAGGTTTGTTTTTTGAACCATTTGATTTTTGTCAATAATAGGTGTGTGGAAAAAAAAGATTAATGCACTTGATTATGCGTTATTATGTTTGGTTATAATGTATGTTCTCAAAAATAATACCAATTTTTACGGTTTACATTCAAAATGTAGTGATAGTGGATCATTTTGTATGCTGTGTAAACCTATGAGTAGACAGATGCTCTGATTTTCAACTGCTCAGGTTGCATAAAAAGTCAACTTTCATTCACACAGATTTTATGTATTTGGTGGTGTTTTCTTTGTACGAAAACAGTTAATAAACTTATTTAATAAAATACTGTCTTGTTACAGTATTGCAATATGTTGAATCGTAACCCCTTTATCGTGATACATATCACATTGCAATATTTTGGCCAATACACGGTTTTGTTCAGTAACACCTTCTGTGTCTGGCATTAAAATTGACATAGATTTTGTTTACATTTTTATTCCTCCGTCAGCTGTAGCTTCTCAGGAGGAAGACATGGCTCAGTTTGATACAGTGGAGCAGCTGGAGGAGTCAACCACTTCTCTTGTTTCCTCTTCCACATCTGCCTACTCCTCCTTTCCTGTGGATGTGGTTGTTTATGTCCGAGTGCAGGTGTGGGATTGTAAATGTTTTACACTGAAATGCTCTACTTTTATTTTAAAGACATTTGACACTTAAAAAACAGTAAGCAAATAAAAGAATTTCAGTTCAGTCACATTTTCCAATTTTCACGCAATCCAACTGATGTTTTTATTTGTAGCCTGGTTAAAATGACCTTTAATGAGCGTTGTATAATGTCAGTTTTTCCAATTCTTAATCCCAGATAATTTCTCTCAGTTCAACATATGTCTGTTTTTCTAATGAGACCAATTACTTGCCATTTATCCCGTCTCAGGGGAGCTACTGTCCCCTAATTCCTAATAGTGACAATTTAACTTTCTGTTAATAGCATTTTAACGAAATATATTAAACTTTCCATCACACTTTAAACAGGAAAATGTACAGAGACAAACTACCACGTATTTAACAGGGACCCTAATGGGACCTTAAGGTACCAGATGCTGTATAACAGTTTTTTGTTTTTTTTTTGTATCCTGGGTTTACTCCACCACTACCTTTGAATCTATTTAAAGCTAATTAAATATATTCTGTCCCTGCATATTAAATGCGAGCTTGCGAACCATACTCTAAGACTATTTCCACATTTTTACCCTAAAGTGAGAAATGTGTACAGTACCGTATATCATATCAGTTATTATATGTGTTTCCAGCCCTCTCAGATCCGTTTTAGCTGCTTGCCCATGTCCAGGGTGGAGTGTATGCTTAAACTTCCCTCTCTAGACCTGGTCTTCTCCTCTAATCGTGGTGAGCTAGAGACCTCCACAGGAGCCCACCCCAATGATGGCTCTCACCCGCCCTGCTCCACTCCACCAGGGCAGCACATTCCCAAACCCCCTCCCAGCAAAGGTCAGTAAAGGCTGTGCCATACATTATCTCAGGTCACTTTTTTTTTTCTTTTAAGCAGAGATATGTTCTATGCCTTATTTAAACACTGAGAGGGGATGTTGATGCCTCCCATAACACGGACTGACAGAGCTGATTTGGGAGCAGTGCAGTGGTATTCAATTCTAAAGGTTTGTGAGTGAGGCTACCCCTTCTAACCAATCAGAAAAAGTTAAATGTGTCACATGCTGACACGGTTTGGTACCTCGCACATATGTATGACACGCAGTTTCAAAGCCTGCTGGTACAGTATGTGCCAAAAGTTCCATATTGTAGCCTTAATATGCTGGTGATGCATTAAATTTGTATTATTTTTAGTTACTCTAACTTAGTCCGCTGTATTATGAAAATGTGACTTTATCGTTTATGTCAAACAGATGCTACTGATACCGACTAAGTTTTAACATAGTTCTTACTGTTCAGACTTACAGATCAGATTGTATTAAATTAATGCCGACTCTTTCACCTTACTTCCTCTCTGTTTTCCTTGCAGCATCTCCGTTGCTGGGAAGCCCTCTGGGCAGAAGCCGCCACAGCAGCAGTCAGTCTGACCTCACCGGCCCCCCAAGTAACTCCTCAGGCCTCAGCTTCACAGCCTGCATGTCTGACTTTTCCCTCTACGTCTTCCACCCCTACGGCGCCGGAAAGCAAAAATCTGCCGTCACAGGACTGCCTCCAGGCCCAGGGCCATTAGGTATGGAAAGAGGAAAAGTTATTTTAATATTCTAATTTACTAATGATGTAGGGATGTAGTCTTATAAAAACCCGTGTTACTGCTGTTAAAAATCTGTAAAATATACATGTACAAACACGAACAAGGTCTAATGCAGATGGACTTATCCTTGATAGGCCTCAATAGAATGTATATATTAATGCTAAAGGTGTAAAATTACTGTCTTATTTCACTAGTTAATAATGTGTTAAATGGCAAAGATTAGAATCAGATCAAACTTTAGTGACTGATTATTTCAATGAATATCACTGTGTGTGCGTGCGTGCATGCGTGTGTGTGTGTATGTGAGAAGGTACAGTAGATGAGGAGCCATCCTCTGTCACAGGAAGAAAGGACTCTTTAAGTATCAACCTGGAGTTTGTAAAGGTCAGCCTATCTAGAATGAGGCGTACTGGAGGACCCACCTTTATTGAAAGCTTCATTCCTGCCAAAGGCGGTAAAATGGATGCCACCCTCATCAACATTTCAGGTACTTTGTCAGCCCCCAGGATAAGAGATTTCTCTTTTATGCACTTAAGATTATAGATCTTACAGTTTCTCGTGGTATCTGCAGATACTTAAAAACTCTTTTAAAAACTGTTAACTCTTTTTTTTCATGTAAAGTCCAAGTTTGTTAAGACAGTGCAGAGTAACTGTGATTAAAAATATAAATGTTGAGGTTGAGTTCTGACCCTCTAACAAGATTCATCTATCCATTTTCTGTAACCACGTCTCCTGTTTAGAAGTTTTTGATTATAGTCAACCTGCTTTTCCAAAACTCCCCCAACATGACATCATATGAACTTCTAATAATGAAAAACTCCTCTAGGTGATGTCATCTGGAGGAGTTTTTCAGATAGAAGCAGGGAAATATTTTAATATAGGGATGTCAGATAGACGTTTAAAAGCAATTAATGTACATTTACACCCTAAACTAAAGCCGGAGAAAGCAAGTAGGAAAGTTGCCTTTTAAGTTTAATCTTTAAGTTGGACTGTTGTTCTTGGCTCATTTCCATAGTCCAATTTAAGGATTATGAGGAAAATGTAATTAAAAGCTACCTAAAGTTTTTTTTACAAGCATTAATGAAGGATAGATTCCAGGTGTAAAGGTTATACTCTGAATAAAAAGATTTAAAATAATTGGTTATTTGTATGTATGTAAAAATACCAATTTTAATATTTTGAATGATTTAAGATCTCACTCAGTCCTGTTGTACATTTGTTCCTCTTTAAAAAGAAAAACAAAAGGAATTACATTTTCTTTGTGTAGGTCTCTAAAAAAGTATTAAATATAATTTGATTTGAAGTGTGCAGATACCTTTGTTTCTTTTAGGGCATTGCAGAGTTATTTAGATATTCGAGAAAAATTGGCTGAGGTTTTCTAAAGGGTTATTTCCAGGCAGTGGACCAGACATTCACAAAGGATTTTACTGGAAGTGGTATTACAACACCAACTTCATTCTTTTATCTTTTATTACCTATGCAGAAGTAGTGTTAATTCAACATTTTCTCCTATTGTTATAAATGACACTGGGGGAGTACGATTGATGAAGAATGCATCTATGAATGTCAGGAGATTTATAGAAACATCTGCTAACATCTCTTTTCATTGTAAAACTGAAACCGATGTTCCAGATATTATAAGCTAATATATAATATTGTATACTATCTATAATATTAATTAATAAGATAATCTGCTCCTCTTAGCTGTGTGTGACATTGGCTCGGCTTCTTTCAAATACGACATGCGGCGACTTAGTGAGATCCTGGCCTTCCCCAGAGCGTGGTACCGACGAAGTATCGCTAGACGTCTTTTCCTTGGTGACCAGACAATCAACCTACCAGGTGACTTTTTGATCTCCTAAGTTTTGCTCTGTGTTGGGGTTGGTTCACAAGTATAGTATGTTTATAAAGCTCTGCTGCTGTAGAAAATAACTGCCTTTCTGAATTAGTGTCAAAATAAGAAAAGTTATGTGCTCAGCTCATTTGACAATTTCAGCTTTTATGTGGCATCTTACACTGTAAATAACAAGCTTCCTTGTTCCTCTAACAATTTTCCAAAATACTTTCTGTTGTTAACTTTTGTATAATGCTGATGTTAACATGACCTTCAAGGGAAATAAATAATATTTAAAAAAAAAAATAGAATGGAAAGGTCCAACCTTATACAGAAAAATGATAGGAGGTTCCATATGGTTCAAACATGTCTGTCTTTTTCTATCTACTAGCCTCTATGGCTTTAGCTTGCGTTCATTTTTAATATCCCATCTTGCTGACCTTCCTTCAGCCACCATTTTCTTCCACTTCACCGTATTGACATTTCCAAGGTCGTGCATTACTTACACCTCTCAACCTTTACCTTGCTTCAGCCTCTGGCCCCGCCACCCCTGACTCAGCTGAAAACATCACCCAACATCTGTCCCCTGAGTCTAGCCGGAAAGCTTACTGGAAGACTTGGGATGGCAGCACCACAACACAGCACATACCTCAGTCCCCGAACGTCTTTACAGAGCACTCAACTGGAAGCAGCACATCCCCAGGTGGACTGAGCCAACTTAAGTCCCCTGCACCTGTTCGCACTAGGAGTGTGTCTGATTCCTCAGCTCCTAGGAGAGGTAATTACTCTTGCTGGTTCCAGATGGAACCCAAAAACACACATTTGTCACATATCTATTGCAGTACTTCATACCATCTAAAATTTTGAGACTTAAAAAAGAAAGAAGTAAAAATCTAATTTGGAATGTATAAACCTACAAATCAAGACCGGAACAACCAGAATGCCATGACAACAGTTTCCCTAATCTTTCTTTGCTTTCTTCTAGACTCTGTGACCAAAACATCCACTCCTTCCATCAGTAAAAATGGTAAAGCTGGGGGTCAGCAGGGGGCACCTTGGGAGACATTGGTGGTGTTCGCCATCAACTTGAAACAGCTCACAGTCCAAATGAACATGAGCAATGTCATGGGAAACAACACGTAAGAGTTCACACTGTTTACACATTTTACTACTATTTACTATTTTTATGAATTAAAAAATTCAGAAACTAAAAAAAATTTTTGAAAAAAACACATTGAAAACCATGGAAGCTTGTGTTAATAGTCCATTTTTTTCCTAACTTTTTTACTTTTTTCCACAGCTTATCCTAATTGAAAACTAATATTCAGAACCCTCTCTGCAAAATTATAATTCATGCAATACTTAATAAATATTTATACACAAACAACCATCTTCCTTTCTACCCCTAGGGCTTGTGTAGATAAATCCCTAAGAATTTTGCTTTAAACTGGCCTTAAACTTAAATGTGTATTTATTTTATTTATTTATTTGTTTTGAAAAGATTCTGCCAAATGACTCCAAGAGGGATTTGTGACAGTTGTTTTAGTGTGAATGACAATCCATAGAGACAGTAATGGTGAAAATGTAAGCGTGTAATATGATTGAGCACTCCCAAAAAAGTTTACATCATCCGTTTACATGTATCAGTCTTATCGTATACACTGGCATCTCGTGTGGCAGTTTTCACTGTTACTTACTGCTACATTACAGCTGAAAGATGTAATGACCTCGCAGTTAACACAGATCTGCAGAAAATCCTGCTGAATAAGTGCAAACACAACACCCTCATAACTAAGGTAGAACTGTTTTATGAGCTCTGTGTCAAGATCAAGTTAAAAACGTGTGCATGTCTCTTGCCCCTTCCTCAACCCGCCAGTGTACGTTTGGCCCTTCTACTTCTAATTTAAATTATTTATGTCTTCAGAGTATCCTCCGTCATGAAAACATTTATTCAAAGTTGTAGGTTTTTTTCTAAATCCACAAAAATGTAATGGTACATAAAGTTGACACGATTATATAATAATAAACTAGGTGAATTCAACATGTTGACTTGTCAGTCAGGTTCATTGCTCGAGGTGA
The DNA here is from genome assembly GCF_033026475.1 of Channa argus. NCBI lineage: Eukaryota > Metazoa > Chordata > Actinopteri > Anabantiformes > Channidae > Channa > Channa argus. The sequence continues at coordinate 6,064,444 of NC_090212.1, forward strand.
ATCTGTCTTCTCCTTGTGAGTAACCTGTGTTTATTCTCAGTTGAGTCATTTCATGAGTCATTTAAGTTTTATAGACAGTACTTCTGCATTATTTAGCAGCATTTCACGAGAGCTCACAGTTGTGTTTGGCCCCACAGCTGGACGACCAGTGGCCTGAAGAGTCAGGGCCGACTGTCTGTGGGCAGCAACCAGGACCGAGAAATCAGCATGTCTGTTGGCCTCGGCCGCTCCAAGCTAGATTCCAAAGGCGGCGTGGTGGGTGGCAATATAGACGTGAACACCCTGGAGATGGTTGGTATGTAAACAAAAGCATCAACTTTTCAGACATCTGGTGTTTTTCTGGAACTCATTAGTAGATCTTGTTCTAGCAGAGTGTGCAGCTGAGCCAGAATTCAGTGCACACAACCTGGGAAATGTGCAGTGATAAAACAGACATGATTACATTTTTTACACTTACTTTGTATATGCATTCAATTTAGTGTTTAAATTAGCTTTTATACTCCAAGACATACTTATGTAGCAGATTGTACTACATAGAGTTGGTCCTAAAAACAAGCTGGTTCAGTTTACAACCCAAATATCATCAACCCAGATTTTATTCACAATAGAACAGAAACAACATATCAGATGTTGAAAATGAAAAATTTAACTATTTCGGGGAAAATATTAGCTCACTTTGAATTTGATGGCAGCAAAACATCTCAAAAAAGTTGGAACAGAGGCAACAAAAGCTTGGAAAAGGAATTGCTGCAAATAAAAAAAGGGAGCAGCATTGGACAACTAATTAGGTTAATTGGCAACAGTTCAGTAACATGGCCGTGTATAAAAGGAGCATTTCAGAGAGGCAGATCCTCTCAAATGTAAAGATGGGCAGAGGTTCACCAATCTGCGACAAACTGCATTAAAAGTTGGGGAAACAATTTCAGGAAAATGTTGCTCAGCGTAAAATTGCAAAGACTTTGAAGATCCATCTCCAAAGTCCATCTACAGTATATAATATGATCAAAAGATACAGAGAATCAGGACGAATCTTTGTGCACAAGGCTGAAAGTCAAAACTGGATGTGTGTGATCTTTGGGCATTAAAAACGGGCATGATTCTCTACTGGACGTCATTGCATGGGTTTAGGACAATTCCATAAATCACTGTCTGTGAAGTTCACCAGTTCACCATGGACAGTTGTTAAAAGAAGAGGGGATGCTACACAATGGTTAACATCACCCTGCATTAAACTTTTTTGATGTGTTGCTGTCATCAAATTCAAAATGAGCTAATATTTTCCATGAAATGTTGGGTCAAGATATGGGTTAATGGGATTTGCAAATCATTGCATTCTGTTTTTACTTATGTTTTAATTTACAACTTTTTTGGGATTGGGGTTGTAAATACACTATTACCTTGTCACTGTGTAAATTGCCATCTCTTTTCCAGCCCACATTTCAGAGCACCCCAACCAGCAACCCAGCCATAAGATCAAGATCACCATGGGTTCGACAGAGGCGCGAGTGGACTACATGGGCTCCAGCATCCTGATGGGAGTGTTTAGTAATGCTGACTTACGGCTCCAAGATGAATGGAAGGTCAATCTGTGCACTGTGGAGACTAGCCTATCAGAGAAAAGGTAACAAGCGATGCCAGCAAAAGCTGACTACCAGCACATCTTGTTCATGAAGTACAGTATTTCTAATAGAAAAGCATAAACAGGCATAGATTAATTTAAATCCAGTCTAATCTGTGTATGTTCTCTGTATATTGCAATTGTAAAACATCAGGTTTATGAAGAGAAAGAGCCAAATGTTGGGATCTTGGGGCCAACAGTTGGCTTGGAAAGCCAAAGTGTATGTCTGAACTTGAGTGCATGTGTAGGTATGGACCCTAAAATAAAGCAGTTATATGGCTGTAGCTCAGTTGGTAAGGCAATCGTCCACGGTGGCATGGTGCTCAGTGGTTCGATCGCCAGTTCGACAAGGCTATATGTCGAAGTGTCTCTGGGCAAGACACTGAACCCCCAACAGCCCATTCCCTTCCCCAGCTACCAAGCCCGGTAGAAATTGGAGAAGGTTGCGTCAGGAAGGGCATCCAGCGTAAAAAACTGTGCCAAATCAGCATGCCCGACCCTGAACTCACGGGATAAGCCGACAGGTCAAAAAAAACAGATAAGATGCCGTATTTGTGATCATTCAAGATGCAGTTTTCTTTAACCTACAGTACATGTCATTTCTGTCTGCTTTCTGTGCCTTCCTTTGCTTCCTGCAATTTTAATCATCTTCTCAATCATATTTTTCCCACCTCTGCCACTTCCCTCTTCCCTCTCCACCTTTTCTTCCTCATCTTCTTACAGTGAAATCTTCATCCATGGAGACTTGCAGTGGGACATTTTCCAGGTGATTATTTCACGCTCCACCACACCAGACCTCATCAAGATCGGCATGAAGCTGCAGGAGTTTTTTACGCAGCAGTTTGACACCAGCAAGCGAGCACTTTCCACCTGGGGCCCTGGCCCCTACCTTCCTCCCAAAACCCCAGTCATCAACACTGAGAAAGGAGCAGCTGAGCTTTGTAAGCATTCCTTTTCTCTACTGCTGGGTGAAGTATGTAGCGCACACTGCAGCATAAGCAGTTACACACAGCAAGTGTCTTTGGCAGTTCTGCTGCTTATAGGAAGTGAAATTATTTGTAATTGTAATGTGCTTAATTTGTGTACCACTTATTGTCAAGGTAGTTTACCAACTGGATGTAATACATCTTGCTGAAGAGATAACTTAAAAACAAAATGCTTAAGCATTTTGTTTTTAAGTTAAGGCTTTATAAAGATAAAAACAGATCAAACAAATCTGATCCTCTTAGCATTGACAACGGGCCTCCTGTTCTGGTCAGAATTTATTTGTCTGCCTACATCTCCTACCCTCACCACCCTCACTTCTCACGTTATGTCTCCTAACCGTCTTTGTCACGCAGACATGGATGCTGCCCATCACCGCCACTGGCCCGGGGTGCTGAAGGTAATCGCAGGCTGCCACATCTCCCTCTTCCAGATGCCTCTACCTGAGGATGCTGTGCAGCTGGGTGGTTCAATGAGCCTCCATGGCAATCACATGACCCTGGCATGCTTTCATGGGCCCAACTTCCGTTCCAAGTCCTGGGCTCTGTTCCACCTGGAAGAGCCTAACATCGCCTTCTGGACAGAGGCGCAGAAGATCTGGGAGGATGGTGAGCCAAAATGTTCATTTTGGAGAAATGTATTGTACAGGCAATATTTGGAATAGATATTCAACTGTCCTTTTTTTTAGTCCTAAGAAACATTAAAACACATTTTAGTCTATAAATTCAGATTTGTCACTGTAAAATTTGTATTAACTGACATTTGTTTCTGCAATCTAGGCTCCAAAGATGACTCAACCTACATTGTCCAAACACTGGATTTCCATCTTGGTCACAACACCATGGTGACCAAACCCTGTGGTGCGCTTGAAAGCCCGATGGCCACCATAACAAAAATAACCCGCAGACGGCATGAAAACCCTCCACATGGAGTTGCCACTGTCAAAGAATGGTTCAACTACGTCACTGCCATGAGGAATGAAGGTAAGTGAATCTGAAAGTAGCAGTGCTTTTTTTTTTTCCACAAATATAAAACCTGTAAACCTCCCTTAGTTGAAGGCAATGGATCAGTGTTTGTCTTAGCGTCTTGCTGATTCTGGGAAATGGTTCTTTTTACAGTTTTGGCATGAAATTTGTGTTTTAGTTCAGTGAGGAAAGACAATTAAGATGGCAATTCAATCAATCCATCAAAAGCTAGTCTAGGTGTATTTAATTAATTGGCAACTGAATGTAAATGATTTTTTCAAACGCCAAACTTTTATTAACCGCTCTAAGATAGTTCTAACTAAAACAAGACAGAAATTAGCTACTTTTTACTTTCATGTACCCGCTGCCTGTTATCTGAAATGTAAAATAGGTGCAGATAGTGTTTAACAAAGCTGAAGAGCAGAGACGTGTGAACATGACCTTAAACTCTATAGAGTTTTAACATGTCTTATCTCTTGTTTCAGAGCTGAACTTGCTCAGGAATGTGGAAGCCAACAACCAAGAGAGCGGAGCAGCTGCCAAAAGCTCCAGTCTGCTAAGCAGCTTCCGCAGCTCCTCCAACTACAACCATGAAACAGAGACCATCTTTGCCCTTCCCAGAATGCAGCTGGACTTTAAGTCCATCCATGTACAAGATCCAGATGAACCTACACTAATAGGTACTACATGATTTAATGACAGAGTAGATCAAGCCAATAAACGGTTTTGCTGCAGATTTTACATCCACATTAAACTCTCATCACGTTAGTGGGGAAATGTGGTGGAAATCTCTGCACTCTATTAACAGGACTTTATCGCAATCATATTAGGCAGTTTGCACAGTCATATTTGTACTAAAGAAAGTTTGCTCTCTTTCTTGCGCTGCTTTAAAGAAAAGTGATTACAGTCTACTGTCAGGTATCAAGCCTTTGTAAACACTCAAATCTTCTCTTAAAAAACAGTGGCTGGTATTATGGGAATAGTTTGACATTTTTAGGAAAACATGCTTATTTGCTTTCTTTCGGCATTTTATGGTGCAGTCAGATCAAAACGAGCTCTTCCCTCATTGCTGTTTGAGTGAGGGTGACACATTCACTCCCAGACGCTGTTTCCCTTCTTCATTTTGTTCCAGAGTTCACTCAGACTTAACGTCGACCCGTAAAGTCATAAGCTTCTCCAGTGTCTAGATGATTTTTAAGGCGTGGAAGTGACCTCTCATTTAGGAAATGATGAGTGTTCACATTCATAACTGTTGGAGAGAGAAAACAATTCGCAGAGAAACTGAGATCCTGTTTGGCTTTCATTAGTGTGAGGACAGTGACAGACGTAAATGTTAAGTACAATTTTGTGAACTGTAGTTGCCAGTAGCTTTTGGAGGTTAGGTTTACAATTCTCCCCACATTATTAATTCTCCCCTCCTGCTTTTGGATGCACCACATAAGCCAGTTTCGCCAGAAAGATTTTGGTTTGACTGCACCATTAAAGAGGTTTATGTTCTTACTAAGTCTCTGCTGGTTGCCTGGTAACTGCTTCTAGCCGAGATGTAATCTGGGACACAACCCCCTTGCAGCAGCCAATTATTACTGTTACTGTTGGGATTCAGTTTGGATTAAAAAAAGATACATAATATCTTAATTAGTGAACTTTTCTAACAGCTTGACAGCCGAACTTGTATGGTAAGTCGGCCTTTTTTTTAAAAAAAAAAAAGGGAAAATGTATACTGTATTTTCCAAAGTCCAAAATTAAACTGTGGGTAAATAAATACAAATTGTATTCTATTATTTTTTGTTTTTATTTATTCCAGATTCTAACAGCAAGCCAAAAGTGGAGTGTAGCGTCGTGACAGAATTCACCGACCACATATGTGTCACCATGGATGCTGAGCTCATCATGTTCCTTCACGATCTGGTGTCCGCGTACCTGAAGGAGAAGGAGAAAGGTTTTTGTCAGGTTTTGTCTATAACTATCATTAAGAAGACGACAAGCTGTTTCTGTAAAATGTGTCAACACTCTCTGGGCCAGATTCATCTCCAACAATAAAAATGACATTCCCTTTTCCTAGAAAATAAAATGCAAGTAAAGCAAATTTTATGATTTCAAAATTGTTTGATAACTATTTTTTAGATTGTACGTGGTATGTCACCTTCATACTACATGTTAAAGAGAAAGCAATTCATGAAAAAATTGTTCTGTATTTCATACATTTAGAATTTGATAATAGGTTTCGAATTGTTATAAAAACATTCTATTTTTTTAACTATTTACACAGAAGGTCAACTCTTTTGTATGTTCTGCAAATTATTTAGGAGTAAAATTTGGCCTTCAGAGATTCAAAAACGACATTATATTGCATATCAAGAAAGTGAGTCTTGAATATCTAAGAAAAAAATAATCTGTATGCCTTAGTACCTGCCAAGCTGTTTGTGTGCTGTTGGACAAATTTTGGAGAGCAGCAGGAAATGCAGGCAGCTGACTGTTATTTTCACACAGTGAGGAGGTCACGGAGCCCTGTGCAGGCAGCATTTTAATGGGTTTCCTATTGTCACACGGGAGCAACTTGCATTCTCCATGACAATTAAAATAGCGCCATTATTTTGCTCTGTTGATTCTGAGTTCTTTGGCAAGGCAAGCTTTAGAGATTTACATCATGTTTGTAAATCCTAATGAACTGAAGTCAGACAGATGGGTATTTGAATGTGAATAGCAGTTAGATCTACACTATGAAGGTGTCAAATATTAATGGATGCTTATTTTGCCCAGCTTACCTGTGTTAAAGAATGTGTTTGTCATGTTTAAAAAAACAACAACTTTTTTACCTTTCTTTGTTTCCCCGTGTTGTCCCAGCCCTCTTTGCACCACGGATGTTCACAGCTCGTCCAGGCCAGAAAAGCCCCACTGCCCTGCATGACGAAAGCTCCTCAGACAAGGACAAGGATGACTGCATCAACTACACCACCGTGGATTGGAGGGAGTTTGCATGCAACACCTGGCACTTGGAGCCCACTCTTAGGTCAGCTCCACTCATCTGCATCACATACATTTGAAGTGTGTGTGTGCATGTTTGCAGACGCAGACCCTTTCATATGACGAAGTCAAATTAAGTCACACAGCTCATTGAACTTCAGTAATTTAAAATTAACGGAGAAGCAAATAGAAAAGTCCATTTGTGACACTTTAATGGTGTTTTCATTATCTCTTTTACTTATTGAAAGTGTTTGTGTTGTTAAGTCTCTCACTCACTCCATCTCTCCTGGGAGATGCATAACACTCACCCAAAAGAAAGTTAGGAAGGCAGAGTCTTTTGCGACTGTACAGCCACAGCCTGAGCTATGTTACTATAGCCCGTATACGAGTTCAAGTAATCAGGTTACTACAATGCATGTTTTTCTACTGAGTCAAACTAATTTGTCCACTAATTTTGTCATAGACCAGAAGAGTCTGGAAGCTTTCACAGCAAAAATTGATGTATGCGATTAATTTAGTCAGGGGTTTTGTGTATAAACTGCATCTATAAAGTAACTAGTACTAAAGATTTAAATAAATACAGTGAAGTAAAAAGTACAAAATTCACCTTTCAGCTATAATAAAAATATAAAGCAACCTAAAATGTAGACATTAGGACTGAAATTCTTTCAAACAACCTTGTGCTGTCTGACAAGCTTTTAAGTATGACCAAACTGAACATTTCTTTGGCCTTCAGGCTCATCTCCTGGACAGGACGTAAGATTGACCCAGTGGGTGTGGACTACATCTTGCAGAAGCTTGGCTTCCACCACGCCAGGACTACAATTCCCAAGTGGCTGCAGAGGGGCGTGATGGACCCACTGGACAAGGTGTTGTCAGTGCTGATCAAGAAGCTAGGCACCTCCCTGCAGGATGAGAAGGACAAGAAAGGTCGTGACAAGGAGGAGCACTGATGAACACTGAAACCACTGTAATGGAAGCTGTGCACACGTTCTGTACAGGTCAAAAACACTGGATTAATGTATTATCATGGCCATTACTGTACAACACATTTGTCATTTTTACTGCTAATTCCTGTGAATTTCAGCAGAGCTGGTAATCGTGGTGCAGGCCACTAGCAGCTCTGACTGAACAGTTTTGCACCAATGTTATTTTCTGTATATTTTGAACAAAGTAGCAAATGATTGTATTACTTCACTGCTTTAATGTGTAAAAACCCTGCCAGTTTTACCTGTTACCTGTAAATGAACCTACTGAAATCGCTTGAAAGTTTATTTTAAGGCTTACTGATATTTCATGAGAAATGTTTTTTTTATTTTTATTTTTTTTAAACATTGCCTTTTTTTTGTTTCCCATGGAACACATGGTAGATATGCTTTATGAATTTTATAGTATAGACCAATATGGAAAGGTGTTTTTGTGTGTGGTTTTGGACGTGAACAAATAAACACTAGCACATCATCCACTCAGTCATTAAGATGTAACTGAACTTGTAACTGTATTTTCAACAAACTTATTATATATGAGGATGTGAAACGCAAAGTCTAGAACATGCATCAGCCTGGTGTGTCAAGCTTATTTTTGTGTTATTTTTTTAAATCCATAATAAAATTTCATGATTGTGATGATTTCCTAACTTAATAAAAATATTGCCATTCATATTTAGATGGTCTGCTGTTTTGGGAAGTACTAGTACAGATTTAAAACAAAAAGGTTAGTTTACTTTGTGTGACGTTGACCTTCTGTGATTACTAGTTCGGCTGTTTGTCTGTCTCTAGTGGAATCGTCCAGCTTTACAGAAGATTTTTACTTGAAGAATTCACATTATAATGATCTTGGTTTCTATGTGTGGCACGCTGTTTTTCTTTTCTTTTTTTTTTTTCTTTTTTTTTTTTTTTTAATTTTAAAAGCTGTTGTGATGTTTACTGAGCTTTTTCCAATCTGTAAAATGCATCACTTTGTGATGCTGATTTGTCTCAGCCACCCCACCCACCCCTCTATGAAACGGCTGTCAGCCAGGTGTTTGGAGCTTCAAATACTCTTTAATCAACTGGGAATTGCTTTTTTTCCCCTTAACATTTCGTGATGTTTAAATCAAACCTTCAGTGGTTATATGTTTGTTTTTTTATTCTTTTAGGCAGCAATTTTGTTGTGTACAGAGTTTTTAGGTCAATGAGCGCATGTGTAACATTCACTTAGTATTTTATAACAACCACTACTAGAGTCCTCCAGTGCTTGTCAGAAAACCACAGCCCTCGATCCATAAAAAGCCTGCTGTGATCACTGCAGGGTTCAGCTAATACAGCACTCTGACCGCAAGACGCCCTTCACCAGTGCTAATCTCCTTCACTTTGATATACCCGCTCACCGTGAGCCATGTTCACTTTTGGTTCCATGCCATGGTTTTGCATTTTTGATGGTGCATTGGTGGGTGAAGGAAAGCACGGTGGCACTGTGGAGAGGAACAGAAGAGCCGTTTTCCTCTGTGATGTCTGCTGTGAGATTACAGCAGTGTTACCTGAGGAAACCCAGACAGCTCAGTGAGAGCAGACTCAGGTCTTTGCTCCTGCTTGCCTGGGCCAGATATTATTTTTGATTTTGATTCCGCCTGCTGCACACACTTTGCTTTGAAGTGAATTCTGTTTTACATATCACTCCTCAGTACTTTATTTTCTTCTCCTCTTAGAGCTGTACTATACACTTTGACATAAAAGCCAAGTAAATGACCAGTAGATGGAGTCAAAAGCCAGTTATCCTACAAGCTGAACTCCTCAAAGACACTGGCTCCCTGCAGTACTGGATACTGTCCTGCAATTGAATTATAAAATAGAAACAGAGTAGAAGACATTAAGAAGTCATGAAGTGACCAGGGATGTTTTGCAGCTTCAGCTGCCTAACTTTGTCCATACTGGTCTTCAGTGAGCTCTGGACTGTTTTCATTACTTAGATGTAAAGTAAAGTCTTGCAGGGCTCTCTGGTAAACTTTTAAATAGTTTATCAGTAGAATTCAGAAACAAATGAACCAGATATTAATTTATTTTTGATCATTTTTGACATAAAGCATTAGAAAGATGCACTGTCTCGTTACAAAATGGTCGGCAGTGCATAGAAACACAACACAGTATCTTGTAAACGTCCTTACAGTATAAATTGTGTGCAAGTTGTGCAGTAAAAAGATTAGCTGAAAATGAAAATTGTTCCAAAAATGTGTCATATGGGACATGTTTTAAACTTTAGGAAAAATAAATGTACCCATGTAACACACCGATCATAAACCCTTATGTTATGTAAGTCTTACAGCAACACGACTAATAATCGTTAATAAATTTTATGGCAATTCATAAATCAATTAAAAGCTATGGATTATTCATCAATAAAAAAAAACATATATACTAGTGCATCTCAGTCAATTTGAACATTCTGAAAAAGTTAATTATCTGGTAAATCAAAAAGTGAAACATTCTAGATTCATTACATATAAAGTGATTTTCTTTCCTCAAATGATTACTACTTATGACTCAAGAAAATCTAAAATTCAGTGTCTCATATAAGTATCAATATTTCCTAAGATCAAATAAATACATTTCAAAAAGGATCCACAATAGCGAAATGTCTACTTCTGTATGTTCATTAAAACCTGGTCGGGGCTCTTCGACCATGAATTACTGCATTTATGTGGCGTGGAGGCAGTCAGCCTGTAGTACTGCTCAAGTGTTACTGAGGACCAGAGAGCTGCTGCTCACTGAATAGTTTCTCTTGCTGAGTGTTAAAATCCCAGTATCAGCGGTTTTCGGAAAAAAATCAGACTGGTCCATGTGACACCAACGACCATGTTATGTTCAAAGTCACTTAAATCTTTCCCCTTCAGATGCTCCATTCGAATTTCAGCAGATCATCTTAACCATGTCTACAAGCCTAAATGCATTAAGTCCCTACCAAGTGATGAGTCAGCAGTTTGACTCCCCCTGCCCATATGCTGAAATGTCTGTGGACAAGACAGCTAACCCCCAAACTGTCCAACCTCAGTCAGTGAGGTTGTGCAACCCATGACACATCTGAGCGCTGGTCCCAAGCTCAGTAAACGTTGAGCACAACTTTTGTGGCAAACCAACAAATAAAACATAATCTGAATCTGAAATATAAAAGCCATTAAACTATTCATTGGATTCACTCATATGCCCAAATGAATATGAACTAAAATATTTTAAATACTTTTATTTTGAATACTTTTTAAAATTTTGATTAATTATTCAGAGAGCATGTAATGACTAAGAGTTTTTCAATCACTTGACAGCTCCAACATATGTAAAAACTACTTTATAGTCAGGAGATGTTAGCATTAGCTTATCATAAAGGGGAAACACCTTTCTCCTGACCTAGTTTATATTATTTTCATTTTATTATCACAAACCCCAACCACGTCTAACTACCTCAACTGTACAGGTTCAATAAGTGAGGCGATAGAAATATATTTAGAGGGTTTGCATCTTAAGATTACACACATAGGAAAAGAAAAGCAGAAAAAGTTACAAATGTAAGAACCATTCAGTTAAAACATTATGAATGATCTTACTTATTGTGTGTATGATACATACTTAGACGTTCAAAAAGACCACCCTCCCCGGCCCAAAATTCAACATTGATAATAATTATCCTAATAAACTTAATAATTTAATTTACTGTCAGTCCAGATAACTTTCGACATATTTTTGAAGTTATGATCCTGTTATTATACTCCTCATTGCCCTAATGATGGACAGAAAAAAAAGCAGATGCGATTACTTTAAAAATGTCGGAAATGCCTTGAAAGCTGTCTTTTAAGCTGTGCCCTACAGAACAAATGTGCCCGTGTGGGCCAATAAAGGCTGAACTGCATTCAATTAAATGCCACACAGTGCCATTATGATTTACAGCAACTAAACTGCCTTAATACAAATGAGCAAATTGAGATTTGTGCTACTTTTTGATTGAGTTTTTAATTGCTTGTTCCACTTCATCTGCTTTACCTTGATTTATTAATTCGGTGTAACAATATGGTTTAATGTCTTGAAGGAAGAAGCTGGTAGTTAGCGTTGCTGTTTCTCGGGGATGCAGTTCGTGATTAGTTAGTGTTAGTGTATTAGTCTTCACTCACTTGGTGGTGACTTCCCTGCCTGCCATCTGGCCCCGTTCTCCTCACCATGGACATCTGCCATGGCTGCTGCAGCTCTCTTATGTCTGCTAAATTGAATATGGTGTTTCTGTACTAGCGCCAACGTATCAGCTTCAGTCTGGATTAATCTGTGGAAATAAAGCTTCTCACACTTTTCTCAGACAGTAGATTTACATTTAGTCATTTAGCAGAGTCTTGTCAGGAGCAAACAGCAGGAGCTACCTGGTGTTCAGCATCTTAACTAAAGATGCTTTAACTAGTTAATCTGAATATAATAATAACAATCTCCGGATCTAAGTATTTAAAGCTGTGCACATCATTATTTTTAATTTTAAAATAATGGATCACGTAACATTGTGCCAAATGTGTTGCTCATAGCAACAAAATGTCTGGATTTCTTATTCGTTCTGTGGGGCTTTTTGGCATCTTTCAGTGTGATCTTTTGCTTTTGCATTAGGCAAAATGACCTAATCACTACCCAATTTAGCTATCTGTGTAAACACGGGCATATCCTCCTGAGACCTGAGGAAAAAAGTGCATTGTGCTGCAGTCTCCATTTTGTCTCAGCATGACAACAAAGTTCCCTTCATCCCACCCAAAAACATGAAATATCCTTAGAAAAGGCCAGGATGTCCTCTACTGAGCACATCAGGACCTCGTAGAGTATCTAAAATGAGTCAAAAGATATAGGTCAAAAAACAATGTCCACTACAGAGGACATAACGGATGGGTCTCTGGGAGGATATTAACCAGTTTTATACTGTGAACCTGTTGCCAGCAGGAGATTATTAGAATTAGTGGATGTGGAAAATTCATATTAAGTGATGTTTCTTACAGTTTGACAACAGTCTGTTGTTTGCTGCTATATGTAATGAGGTTATCAGAGATTTTTATTGAAAATGAACATGAATGCTCATGTTTCCGTGTGTGTGCTCGCAGTACCTGCTTTGCCACTTTTGCCTTTTTTTGCTGTCATAATGTCCTAAATTACCCAAGAACTTCAATTAATGCACACACTGAAACATCAAACACTGAAACTGAAGCATCATTTCACTCCTGAATCTACAATATGCAATTTTTGCTATTCAAACTAACTGTGGCATGAGACATAAAATAATTGCAGCCATGGCGTCACATGCCAACGCCGCAGAGTTTCTGACCTCCTCTGATTGGTTGGAAGGGGAGCCTCACTCAAAAACCTTTAGAAGGGAATATTTCTGACAGCACCTCTCTACATTAGTTATGGAGCATATTCCTACTGAGAAAATATATTTTGAAGAGTTAGATACTGTAATTGTTTTGTATTTTAACAAATTTTAGTTCGAAGAAAGACTCATTATATCATTTATGCGGGCAAAAAAATCATTAATGCAGCTTTAAATTCTGTATGTGCAGTAATGCAACTGTGTGGTTTAAACATGCCTACAGTACAGTACATCAATATTACAGATCCTCAGTGGAGATTGTGAAACAGCTGTGAAAAGCTGAGGATAGTTGACTTTTTACCGAGCTGAATCCTGCCATTCTCCATCTGCACACGCTCAATATTTGCAGAGACTGTTTCAAACCAGTCAATTCTTCGAGAAAATTACACATCTTCAGCACCCGAAGGCATGTCACACCACTGACCGCTCTCACCTGTGGCACTTGTCAGACTTATCTCTGGCAGCAAAAGATAAAGTCTGTTGGTTCATTCAAACAAACCCCAGCCAGCACTGAAACACCGGACACACACACACACACACACACACCTGTTTGCACAATAGTAAGTTTGAACCAATTTCAGCCAAAGTAACCATTGTGCCATTAACGCTTGGAGCATGAATCTTTATTGGATGTAATATTTTTAATATTGGATGTATATTACATGTAATATCCTTTTAACACATTCGCTGCAGTTTTAATGACAACAGCCTTTTTTGCATTTTTAATTAATTCACCCAGACTGGTGTTTTAGTTAAACATCTCTCCAGGCACAACATGAACTTTAGACAGGTCTGCTTTCACACAGCATGTTCACTGACCCAGGATTATTCAGATTTATGTAAACAAGGACATGAGATATTTCATTCTTGGACTATTTGCATTAAAAGCCTCATGTGCTTATTACCTCTTTGAGAAGGAATTTGATAATGAAATACAGTAGACCTAATCGTACTTGATTAAGAAGATGCTTCTATGCAGTTTCGGCTGCTTTACTGAGTTTTTACGTTCTAACTGTTGTGACTAATGCAGTCAGACTCAGCCAGTATCAATAAAACATGTGAAGAATACAGTGTGATTTAAATGAGAACTCATTTATTGGCATTTAGTACAACTTGCAGGTCAACAAGACCCCTCTTTAAAAAACAAAACAAAATGGAGGCTTGCGGGAGATGATTCCTTCAGACCTCAGTGCAGCTTTTTAGATTTGATCATGAAATTTTAATCAACTCATTTAAGCACTAAGGTGGGTATTTGGCTCAGCACTGAGCTGCCTCAGATCCTGACTTTCTAATAGATCTTTGTCTGACAATTGGTCTCTGGGAGGTCCCTAAAAACTCCCACAGAGCTCAGTTCTAGGTTCTGTCCATTTGTCCCTGTACGGTACAAGCTCCCAGCTGGAAATGGCTTTAAATAAAACTGCATGTGGCTCTTTTGGTGAGATGAATATACCTATAAATACCTTGACAAGACCCACAGCCATATTAAAGGACTTTAAAAAAAAACCCTCTTACTTATTACTTAACCCACTTTGATAAAAAGGTAAAGTTCAGTTTGACCTTTATTTTTTGCCTTTTGAATTTCCTTTATAGATGGAAATTTAAAGGTCACCTGTAATATACAGTATGTGATTATAGGAGTTTTTTTATGTGGACGGACACAGCATGTGGCATGTGGCAGCCAATATGAGTCCAAGATAATTTTACTTTTGGATGTAGACATTTCTGTTATGACTACAATATGATTACTTTATGAATTTTATTTAGCCTTTTCCCTTACAAGTTCCACTTTGATTGACCAACATATCCCATGACATATAACTTGATATGAACACCACCACATACATAATGCAATTAACAAAGTAAGCTGTACAAAATGTGCCTCATTAAAACATGAGCACAACAAAGAGGTCAATAGAGGATCTCTACTTAAAAAGTATTCAGAGTGTGTCGTGTGGGGGTAAAAATCCAGCACCTTACATTTAGTTTATAATCCAGTCTCTCTAAACTAAACTAAATTAAACTAAACTAAACTAAACTGCAAACATGATTACATATTACCACTGACTACATTTACTGTGAACATAATGAGAATAGTTGACATGTAATTTAATTGGCAAGTTGTAAATATGTTAATACTGAATATATCAATAAAATGTTAATGTTAATAATACAACGTAACTTGTAACTCTCTTTCTGTACTGTAAGTAAATGCAAGGCTTCATTCATTCAGTAAATATGTAGCATGAGAACATAACCATGTACTCATTAGTTTCCCTTAAAACAATGCAGTGTACACATTAGGGACCATAATTTTACAGTATACAGTATTTACTTGTCAGATGTTCTAGGCTGTTTCAACGTATTAGGTACCGGAAACCAGAAGTGTTTGATTTTACGATTGCATTTTATTTTTTGTAATTGAGCAGTTTAGGTTGAAAAAAGACGAGGAAAGCGAGGACAGAGAGAGATGATGACATGTAAGAGCAAACTCATTGTTGCGTTTTAGCTCAGCGGGAAGCCACTCAGTCCATCTGTGCTGACAAACACCTATCAATAATGAAACTAATGTTGTTAACAACAGTTAAAATCCTGTCAGCTGCCAGACAACGAAGAGGCAGGAACAAAACTTCGAGTTGTCTCTGAACAGTGAGCGTGTCTGCTTCAGATGATTTGTTTTGTAATTTTTGTAATTTTTTATTTTTTTTAACTTTGCGGGAATGTTTAATTCTCTTTAATATGAAACCTTAGCTCAGCCTCAGAGTGTTTGCAGGGATTTGGATAGCAGGTGGCGTTTATGGGGCTCAACTAATTTTAGCGTTTAGCTCAAAGCTCCACTGGTGTTGTAAGTACAGCCTGATGGAGCAGTTAGTTTGGCTGTAGAATCTTGTTAAAGGGTTTAAGAATGAGTCCGTGGGCAAGTACCGACCATTTAAAAAGATTATTTTATTTTTATACAATTATTTGGACAGAATAAAGGTAATAATGATTTTAAATAGTAAATTGTCTTTTTATAAACACTGTACCAATTCATGTAAATGAGACAAAAATATTCTTATGTGTGGGAGGGCTGTGGCGGGGCCGGCCTGGCACTGCCCCCCCTTCTGACCACCCTCAGAATCACCCCTGGAATGACTCATAGAAGTTAGGCCACATGTAGAAATTGGGTGCTGTGGAAAAGAGACAACATAATTTAGGACAGAATAAGACATATCTGATTTCATAAAAATGTTCTCTCATCGTCTCACTCCATCATATGTGCAGATTATGTTTAGGTCATTGAAAAAGAGACATTTAAAAAAAGACATCTGGACTAAGATGAATAATTTACTCATGTAGCCTTTAACTTGATGAAGCTAGATGAAGCCTTTTTAGACACGTCTGCCCTAAATCTTAGATTTCACATCATAAAAATAGAGAAAACAAACCTTAAGTGTTATTTTGCTAAAGAATACACCACCTTAAAATGAGCACATGGCCGTGTGCCTGCCACAGATCGTACTAAGGTAAAATTGGAAAGTGTGGCAACGTGTGCAGTATGAAAAAAAAAAAAGAAAAGCGATTGAGAGAATGCAAGAACATATGAGACCCTAGGCTGAACTTTGAGGACCCCTGCCCCTGTCATTGTCTGCAGAGAATGACTGTCTGATGAGTTTCCAATTTAAACAGAAAAGGTTGTACAGCCCAAGAAAGATAGAAGCCGAACCAATTTACAGCAGCATCCTTAATGCCAAGCAAAGAATTCAACCACACAAAAGCTGTGCAAAGATATGGAAGGATTAAAACAGGAGTTTCACCTAAATTCACTTACGTTACATGGGATGCTTTTATCAGGGCAGCCCCCAATTCTGCGTATTGTTCAAAAACCAGATTGAAAAGTTTCTGAATTACCCATAAAAATAAGTTCTGCTCATACCTGCTTCCGGGAAAGGTTTAAAAGTTTAGAAAGTGGTCTCTCCAATATTTTCCCGAGTTCACTCTCACAAACACTTCTTTCAGAATTTAATGGGAACAAGGACAACACCAAGGGAACATGTGCATCATTAGTCTCAGTCACTGAGTCAAGAGAAGAAGAAGCTTAAAGTGTCAAAATTCAGCAGAAACCGGGCAGGAATTATTCTGAATGAGGCAAAGATCCCTCGAAAACAGATTGTCCATATTTCTGGCGAAGTATTATTTTCACCACCAGAAATAGGCCTGAAGCCGAGTCCCATATTTAAAACACAACCCCAAGAAAAGTGAGCACTTTTGGATGTAATATCAGAGAAAGAAAGTCACTTTGAAGCTTTGACATAAGGTTTTCAAAGCCCCACTGAAGTTAAAGATGCAAGAGAGAGATCCACAGCAATTCGCTCATAGCTGAGAGAGGGGCCGACAGAGCTTTAAAAATAACTGATTGATGATCGGACATACGGAAAAGTCTATTTCTTCCCACACTGTGAGAACAGACGCTATAGAACTACATCACACTAGAATATCATTTTCCCTCATGATAAAGGAGCACGTTTGTGCTACACTGAAACACATAACTTACCATGTTAAAAAAAACCTGAGCTACAGATTTTAACAAGACTGAACTCAAATGCAGAAGTAGATGTAAGACAATGACAAATTCAAGAATATTATAGAACAAGAAAGACTGAACAGTTCTTGTAACTTATCCGTAAAGTTTTCGTTCAATTTGGAACATGTGCTCAGTCACACTGAGGAAGTTTATCCATACTTGGATTTTAATTTCACATTCGGTTGTCAACAGCGATTAAAGGGCTTCGTATGCTTCCAGTTTGGGGACTAAATCTATATGAAGGCAACTGAACGTCCCATTGCATTTCCTATATTAAAATACCTCCCTCTACAAACCATCAAACTAACAATTACTCCTCCAGATGATGTCGTCTGTTTTTGTTGCTGTTGTTCAGATGATGCCATAGGGCATGTCATAGATCTTTGTGATGAGCTAAGCTAAGTATTGGCACTGACACCAAATTGCAGATTAACATTTTTACACTTCATCTCAGAGACGGAACGTGTTTGTGAGCGTCAGTAGCGCTGGTGTGTTGGCTCAGTAGGTTGTTATTATGCAATAATACTGTATGTGCTGTAATGTTTTGTGGATTAGATTCACTCTTATGAGTATAGGCATAGGTACAAAAACAAGGGGGTTCGGGTTAATTTTGAAGAAACAACACTGACCAAAGTATCAAAACTTGCAGTTCTTGTGCTTTGCCGTTCAAGTTTTGGTAGTTTGTTGTTGTTTCCAAGAGCCTCCGGAGTATTTTAGGTCCTAAAGGCCTCAGATAAATGTAAAAATGTCCAAGTCAAACGAAACAAACACAAACGTGGGTCAAGGAAGAAAGAAAAAAAGAATGCATTTAAATGACTTCTTGAACTATGAAGGAACCAGCACTAACAATTCTGTTGCAGAGACCCTGGGACGCCCTGTCTTTAGGTCTCTGTGGGTATATTAAGTGAATTGTGTGACAATTCTGTCTTTATACAGTAGGTGAAAAGACATTTCTGCATTTTCTTAAATAATAAATGCATTTTTTTCAGCATAGAGATATTGAAATGTGCAGTTTTATTTAGGAGAACACAAAGTGTGTTGTTTGCTGTGACTTTTGTGCTTTTTTTTCAAACATTAAGGCTGTTTTGCTTTAATGTTCTGTAGCTTTGCTCTGCACTTTCTTTAACTGAGACTCAAGGCTGCATACTGATTTCCACAAGGCTGGCTCCATTTGCAGCAAGTTAGAAATATGCAAACATTTTAGGATGCCATGCGGATCCCTGTCATTGAGGTATTAAGGTAAAGTAGCTTTTATGGCAATCACATCTTTTAAATCCTCTGATGGCACTTTTCCGTACATTGTGGTGACAGTTCTGTGCTGTAATATACTATTCCGTAGCAGTACATCATTGTTACCCACCCAGATGCACATCAGACTCTAATCCTGGACATACTAAAATACTAAGTCTGTGCCTGATTATAAGCCTGTAATCATACAACGTGAAACCATCCCTCAGGTGCTGTGTGCACTTAGGCATTTGAGAGTCTCTATTTATAACCACTATTGCTGCTGACAGTTTTGGTCATTGGAAGAGCTCTCCACCAGTGTATGGTGTAGCTATATAGCAAACCTGTCTATAGCACTTATGTCACTGAGGTCCAATGGAAGTCTGAAGGTTGTAGGAGTCAGACAGCAGCACCAGCTCCCTCAGGCCAATGATGAGGACTCTGTGTTGGGATGTGCTTGGGAAAAAATATCTGTGAACCATCTCTCTTCCACCAAAAAAAATGAGCAAGGCCTGCTCCCCTCCAGCACTGCCTTTAAGGGTTCCCAATTGCCCTCAGAAATTAATTTGTGCCAGTATCCATTAAGATTTAACATGCTCGGGGAATCCAGTAAGCTTCACCTGAGCACACAGCTGAAGGATGGAGTTCTAGTGCAGCTTCATTGATTTTTTTTTCTTTTTTTTTTGGATGTTTCTGTTTCATATCTGGTTTCTTACTGCAGGCAGAACTGAAATCCACCACTAATTTTGTAATTGCATGGTAGCACAGTTGTGTAGAGCACAATACACGCATTATAAACATGGCTATGGTTTAAGCTGATTAAGTGCACTCAGAAAGTGAATGGGTTAATGTCCTGTGGGTTGACGCAGAAATGGTTAAAAGGAGGACAGGCAGCAGGTGGAGAGACATGCAGACTGATGAGCAGCAGCAGAGGAGCCGCTGTGTGCTGCGCTGACAGTTTAGGGCTGAGCCGCCTAGGAACAGCCAACGACCGCCCTTCATGTTTTTCTCCCTGCAGCAGGTAAAATCGTTGCAATCGTAAGTCGCAGCCGGCTTTTTCAATAATACCAAAAGCCTCACAAAGCTCATGACATGGTTTGTCCGTGTGCCTTTGACGGTGAACGGGACGCCGGTGAATAACACTTGCAAGTCGGTCGCTGGATAAATGACTTGAGAAACTCTGGACGAAGTCAGCGGACAGAAAAGCGGTTTTATGGGAAATGAATGTGACCGGGAAACCGCAACCTGAGCTGATCGAGCGACCCGCCAGCCTTTCGGTCCCAACTTCGGCAAGTACATTGATTTCTAAAGATGTATGTATGTCAACTTTAATCACAGATCATTTTGCACTAATCCCATGAGAAGGGCTTTGTCTACAGACAGTCAAAAAAGCGCATATTCGTCGTTTTTCTTTGATGCACGGAGTGAACCCCAGACTTCCCTCAAAAAGCGGACTGTTTTATGTTTATCGCATATTAAATACTTGTGGTCACTTAGTTGGTTTTGTTTTATAAATCGTTTCGTTATCAGCAACGACATCTCCACGGTTCGGCATACACACTATAAACTAGAACGATCTTAAACGAGCAAAAAGTACAACTTTTCTAAAATACCACCAACGCAATGTGACCGTGGAGCAAATGCACGTGAAACAGCGAGATGTTAGACTGGAAGACTGGCAGGACAGACGTGAGCATTTTATTTCCTACAAGTTCAGCCTACATTTACTCACCGTTTAATAGAGACTGATTGTCTCAATGGGTTAACGTTACTTGGTTAAAAGAAAAGATTTTGACATCCAGTGTGTCTCTGAATGGTGTAAACTTTATTTTCTTTAAGTTTCATTTGTATATGGAGCTTCAAGGGCTTCATACTGTGATTAGGTAACTTGAACATGAAAACAAATGATGTTGACCTTTTTTAACAGCCTTTCCTGTATGTGCTCTGCCTAAAGTAAGGATCCAACACATGTGGAAGCTGAGTCAGTCTTATCTGCTGCATCTTTCTGTGGTCATGTTGCATTGCTGTAGCTTTCCAGTCTCATAATTTGTTAATGGTTCTCTTCACTTATCTTTTTATATGAGCCATTATTTACCACATGTGATCCAGCTGTTTTTGCTTCCTCCAGACCCACAGCACCCTTCATTTCATCAGTCTCATGGGGTCTGTCTTTTTGGGCACTTTCTGTGTTCATGAAGCGTTGTCTTATGTGCCCCAATACCTGAGCCTCGAGGGGACAAGTCTGCAGCCTAATTCTGCTTAGAGTGTGTTCAGTTTTCACACGTATCCCAGTCTGCATTTACCACTGACAGATGGCTAAAATTATACAGTAAGCAGTGTTTTCTTAGACTCTCGCACAGAACCAGTACGGTCTTGTAAGATTTTCACTCCATCTTCCACATTTATGATCTCCGGATGTGCAGACTCAGGTGTTCTGCACAAACTTGATTATGCTTCCATAGTGATTAAACACTGGGTTTTTGCAGGTTCTAAAAACGTTATATTAATTTAACCTTGGCAGAAATCATTTTAAACTTGTGATTGCATTACATAGCTACCTGCTTGGAATATTCCAGACCACAAAAGCAAGTAGTGCTTTGCCAAATACATCTTGTCTTTTTGTCTCAATGCAGCTAATTTCCTTGGATTCTGTTCTCCCCCAGCCAATTTATGCCAACCCTTGTAAACATTTTATGTCAACTTTGTCTTTTATTTTCTATGTTTTTAAAAATGACCTGCGATGAATTTCGGGTCCTGAAACAAATCTTTAAAAATCTTAAGGTTTGCTTTCTCCAGTTTTTCAGTGATTGCCAGTTCGGAGTCTTTTTCCGTGATTGCCAATCACTCACAAATTACATGAAACTCCTTGAGAGGCACAACTCCTCTTTTTATTATCACCGTTATGATTAAATTAGTTGTGCTCATGATTGGTTGGAAGATTGTCAGGGATCCAGGTAACAGCAATCGTACATCAGATGTAAATCAAAGGCAGCTTGCTATTAGGAGTAATCATCTGGATACAGTAGACTGGTTCCTCCAATCTAAACAGCACTGTGCCTACAGCAGTTGTGTGCATTACTCTGCCTGTGTGTTTGAATTGTATGTCAGGGTATATTAGGGCTGTGATGGACAGGCAGGGGTTTGCAGGGTGTTTTCTGCCTTCCCATGCTGGGAGAGACTCCATATCTGTCCTAGTTCATGCAGTACCTTTGTTCTGTGGAGCCCTGAAAATTCCCTGTGTAAGTTTCGGTAGACATCATGATTACAACAGCAACACAGATTCTTAGTGCAACTGTCATCCACTGCGTGGGAGATGGTGCCATAGAAGAGCTTTGAGAAGCAGCTCTTTACCCGTGGGGGCTTCGTTAACCATTACATTTGCAAAACCAGTGACCTAATCTCCACCCTACTGAGTCTTTGTAGTAAAGTCTCACCTTTTGTGTTACTTGAGTTCACAGTATGTGGTTATATGTCTGTACTGTGTGTGTAGCACTTGCAATGCTTATTTGGACATTTATTCACATGTATCACAATGTACTAAAGAAATTTGCCTTGTTGCCGATGAGGTAAAACACGCCGACCACAGTTGTCAGTTATCGTGTGGTGTTTTATGCCCTCTGACCTCAAGGGGCAGTAATGAGCCCATTACTACAAAACCTGCTTGGGCAAGTGGCACAGTGTGGAGAATTATTCTCAATCAGAACTGTTATCATCTTATTTTAAATCTGTTGTAAACACATTTTATAACTAGGTTAAATGTAAGGTTGTTCAATAGGCTCATTGCAACTGTAACTCAAACTTAAACGTGTTGTGCTTGTACTTCTCATGTACAGGCATCCGTTGCCAGTCTTCCTGGGAAGTAAGTGTGACAGTTTCCTTTGTCAGAACAGTGTGAGCAAATATGCTGTGGCTAAGATATTTACAAAGATGGAATAATATTCCACACACAGCCTTATGGGATTGTCCTGACTGTTGGTGATATCGACATGCTGGTCAATATAACCTTTACAAAGAGAAAATGCAGGTAAGGACGATCCAAAACTAAGATTGCTACAGAGGGGATTAGAGAGGCATGCAGTGGGATTATCAGACTAGGAAACCTCAGCTTGTCGCTTTTTATGAAGGTATAAAAATAAGTGACATGCATGGCATGTAAAATTTTCTACCGCCTGTGGTCATACACTGAGGTTTTCTCTTGGCAGGAGCTGCAGAATCATAATTATACCCCAGTGGAGTGTGAAAGTCGATGCTTTTGTATTCAGAAAGTCAATCATATTTTAACCAAATCAGTCCTATTGGAGCACGAACATGTCTTGTATTCTCTTTAACGTTTTCATTTTCCCAGCGCTACTCAGGTAATTGAAGAGGACACAAAGTAATCAGACTTTTTATTGTAAAACTGAATTTAAGGTACTTTTGATGTTTAAAGAATATTAAATTTTCATCCTATCAATAGAGCCATGCTCTCTAATGTATGGAGAGTAATTTAATGACCCAAGAGTGAGTAGGCACATGTTTGACTCAAAGCATCTCTTCCCTATTCTGCAGTACATGTTCAGTGACACTACCCAAAATGTTTATATATAAATGAATACACATAGCTTCTTCTGCAAATTATTGCATATGAAGTAATATCAAGAACTCATGGAACTTATGAGAGTTGTGAAAAGGGCCAAAGGGCAGACCCCAGTATTTTGTCAGAAATTAGTCTCCTCCTTTTTTTTTTTTTTTTTTTTTTTTTTAAAGCTTATAATTAGTCCCTGTATGAGTCTCAAAGATACAAATATAATACAGTATTATGCACAGTCGTATTCTATTATTCAGCTAACTACATAACCAGGCAGTAATTAAATCCTTAATTAGATGGCGTTTTTCATTTTTTAAATGTCAAGAGGATATGTAGTGTCATAAATCCTGATGCATCAAAACAACTTGTGCTGTCACATTTCTTGAAATGTTTGCTTAGCAAATAAAAGGAAACTTCTCTTCTGCATTATTAATACCCACAGCATTTCATTAGCATTTTTATTTAGATTCAAGGCAGGAAACTTATGCATTTTAATGTCCCCATTTATTTTCAAATGAGAGATAAAGAAATTTACCTTGTCGTTTCACCAAACGATAGTGGATTGTTTTGGACACCCCTCAGCACTTCAAACAGCTGCACTTGAATAACAACCAAAAAAATCGGTTTGGTGTCTATACCAGAGATGTGTCCTTCATATGGGAATAAAAGAAGTGTGGGAGTAAAAAGTCTGAGCTTAGTTCCTCACCCCACATTACCTCTCCCAGCGGAAGAACATCAACCTCATTCAAGCCAGGCTTGTGACTGCTTTGTTCATAATCCCTCTCTGTTAATCACAAGGATGATTGCAGAAGATCAGAGTAGTCAGGTGAACAGAAATACTTCATACTCACACTAAATGGCAATGTACTGTGTAATGTTGATAACCACACGCTAAGCTTCCATGATAATTTAGGGAACTGAAGTTGAACTTAAAACTTCGGCTGAAATCATCCCCTACTCATGATGCAGTGCACCGTTAGCTGTGCCTGAGTTTCTGGGCTGTATTGCCTCTGTAGACTGTGTAGACCATGGGTGTCCACACTTTCCTTTGCTTGTGAGCTACTTATAAAATGACCAAGTCAAAATGATCTACCTACTATAAAAATACAAAACATGTATGTATTTATTTATTTATTAGTATATTGAAAGTTCTTTATATGCACTTTATATGAACCCATATTGCACAATACAACTCTGTTATTTATCATCATTACCTTACTCTGATGACTTGCACAGAATCGAATCAGCCAGGAATGCATGGGAGGCTATCTCGCTAGCTTGCTAGAGTTTTGCAGCACTTTGTGCTGTTGTATGCATGCGCATGCACAATGAACGATGTGTCAGAAAAAAAAATCAGATGTCAGATTGGCTGCCCTGTACGTCAATCAAGGGACAAATTACATAGTGAGGACGGATGATCTGCTGACGGCTACTTTGTTAATTCCATGTGATTTACCTGCACCACCATCGCGATTGACGTATTGGGCACCCCAGGTGTAGACCATGAGAACCGAAAATGAAACAGTCTGGTCTATGGATGACTTTCATCTCAGGACACCAGGTGTTTCCGGTTCTACCATAGTCTTCCTCTGTTAACTCTAACAATACTTTAGTCGCCACCATAGAACTTCAAAGTATCAGAGTAGGTATAATGGCTACCATGGTTGTATTATGATGCTGTATGTATCACAGTATATTGGTAGGTAGTGTTAGTGGGTACCTTTTTAGTACTGTAGTGCGTATCATATTTTGGTGACCCCCCCATTGGAGCCTTCGTTGCCGGGGGAAACAATACTGTGTCGGCCACATTTGAAGGAGCCTTTGAAATGCGACGATCTTTAAAGGTAACCTTCGACGCAGGCAGCCCCCAAATTGAGACATAGCTCAGTATTATGTGTGTGTGTGTTTACTCACAATTTGTTAGTTTTGTCCACATATTGAGTGTGCATTATATATGGTGCACTTGAATTTTCCACAATGGAAAGAAAAATATAAATGGCATTTAGACTTTTTTTTTTTTTTTTTCACCTGACAATCATACAATGCAGTGCTCCCTGTGTTGGAGACAAGACAATTACCATCGCGTTATACGGAGTAGTGAATAAGTGAACAGGGAGGGATTTTCACACAGTCACCGATTATGAATTGATATCAGGTCTAAGTGCATATAAGTGACAAAATAACTTGACGTCATAGTTGTAGTTGAAACCTCAGTTATCTTAAAGAAAACTCAGAGTTTAGTGGATGTTTATCTGTTAGTCTTGTAAGGTATGTGCTCAGGCTGATACAAATGTTACACGGAGTGAAATAAAGCTGGTATGCTCTTGCTGCAAGGCAGAGAACAATCATTCCACTGTTATGCTGATAACATTCAAATTTATTTGCCAGAAAGTATGAGAGCATAAGACATTAGAAACATTGGCATAATGCTTTAGAAACTTTAAAACCTGGTTGACCGTTTACTTCCTGCATATCTACGAGAGCAAAACTGAGTTTCTGCTGTTTTTTGTTTTTTATCCTGGCTGTGTTGAATCAATGGACTCTGATCCCCTTTCTAAAACCTCAGGGAAATTTTTTATTTTTTAACCTAAGGGCTTTGATAGTAATTTTTCAACTGGATAAAAATATAAATTCTAAAGCTAATTCTTGTTTTCTTCAGCTGAGATTGTGGGCAAAAGTTGAGGTCTTTCCTAGACTTTGAAAAAGCAATTCCTGCCATCATTAGCTCAAGAACCGTTTACTGTGCTGCTCTATATGTTTGCATCCCTCAAGCTTCATTGGTTCCCTGTTCATTACAGAATCATTTTCAAATTGTTGCCATTAATTTTTATTTCTCTGCGTGGCCTCGCCCCTTTGTAATTTCAGATCTTTTACATCTTCACACACCAGAAAGCTCTCTTGGGTGATTTAATCAACTACTTCTAGAGGTTCCCAGATCTAGACAATGAGCATTTCAACCTATAAAGCAGTGAAATAGCCATTCTTTGCTCACTGCTCAGTTATTTCCTAAAAATGTCATTATTCACACTTCTGCATCATGAGGCAATTGTATAATCTTTAATAGTTGTATTTTACTACAAAGCACTTTGTAAGTTGCGTTTGAAAAGGTGTTATGTAAATGTGAACCAGCTAAAAAGTGGTTTGTACATTAACTCCGTAATTTTTGTACAGATTAACATGTTTTGTTTTTATTAGGGTTCTATAATTTTGATTAACTGATCACAGAATAACATTAAAAAATGCTGATTATTCGCCCTCTATTAACCCAGGTAACCTAAAGGTAAACAAGCATTTTGCAATTTGTTTTCTCAGAATATTAGGCTGAACTAATTTTTTTTTATATTGCATATTCTAAAGTTAACTTTTTTTGAAGTCTTTCAATTACAGTGTTCATTGATTCACTCATTTGCCAGAATTCATTTGAATTGAAATATTTCAAAATACTTTCAGAATTGATGCAATTAATTTGTTCAGATGTCCCTGGGCAAGACACTGAACCCCTAACAGCCCATTCCCCTCCCCAGCTGTGCAGTGCTGGTCCAAGCCCGGTAGAAATTGGGGAGGGTTGCGTCAGGAAGGGCATCCGGCGTAAAAACTGTGCCAAATCAACATGCGGACAATGATCCGCTGTGTCGACCCTGAACTCTGAAAAACTGAAAAAAAAAAAAAAAAAATCATTTGATAATTTTTTTAAAATTGCTTGACAGCCCTAATTTTATTTATTTATGTAACAGTTTGATTCCAAAACCCCTTACAGCTCCATGTCCATGGTTCCATATAACATAACAATAGTGTTTAGTGTTTTATTCACAGTTCATTTTGAGAGAAAAGATTGATTTATTATTATTTTTTTGTACATTTCAGAAATGATAACATCCTACAATCAATGATAACAGTGCAGTTCTGTTTGTCTTATTACCTATCAATTATAAGGTTTGTATATGCCATGTTTTACATTAAAATAAGCAAGATATGACATCATTTCACAGTGTTTAGCATCAGCAGGTTGGGTATTGCAAAACCGCAACACTGGCCTCAAAATATCTTAAAAGCCAGAGTTGACACATCACTGACCTAATCTTTAATATACTGGCTTTACATTACAGTAAGCATGTAATTATATTTATCAACCAAAATACCTGCTCACAACAGGTCTTTTTATAGGGTTAGAAAGGCACTTTTACTGGATAAATCTAATAATGTATTTTCATTAGATTGCCCATAGGGTTTAGATTATAGGGAGATGTTGATTGGTTTTGTTTGTACATGTAAGTCAGCCAAACATGATGGGTCAAATAGTTTTATTCATCTACATACTGTATATCACCTTGTGTAGGCTGCCACCTACACAGGACTCAACTAAGTGTACCCCTGTTAATGTTTCTTCAGTTTGCACATAAATTAGTGATTTTTTTGTGGTGTCATAAACCGGAGGAAAGGAGTAGAATCTGAGCTTTCAAAGGGGGTATTCACATTCATTTATGAAAATCTAAATGCATGAATTTCAGAGAGCCTTCGCTTAAGAAAAAAAACAAACTAATTTTAATCCATTTTTAATTAACAGGACAAAATTAAGACCAAACAAGAATGATCTTGATCAAATAGAAAAGTTGGCTGCTGCTTCAAGTAAAACATTTATGTGATAAAGATCAGTAACTATAAATTAGAAAACACATTTGTGTTTTTAAAATGTCTTTCCTATAGTCACTATTTAGTCTAAATGAACAGAGGTTCTTAGGCTGCACTTGAAGCAGTGGAAGTTTCACTAACTCCAGTGTAACCAGTTTGAGGTCTGAAGAGTCAACCACTATGTATCTAGTGGACCACACTGGCAGGTTTAACCAGCATGTCTGAGTCACAGGCTCCTGCTGTTTTCCAAAATGCATTAAACCGCTTGTGCTGCTGCATTGATGAACATAATCCATCACTGTAAATGAGATTACAGACGACATTTACTTGTGCAATTGTATAACACAGCTTTATAACAATCATTGCAGTGGTATTTAAAGGTCTGTTCTGGAGTAACTTACTTTATATATATAGATAGATAGATAGATATCGAGAGAGAGAGAGAGAGAGAGTTTCATGTACATCTTTCTTTTGTGACTGTAAGATGTGAACATAGCTCCCCAAATTGGGTATTTAGCAGTGTGGCAAAGCCATGTTAAGAGAAATTACCAAAGTTGTCTCATTTAAAGTGATGGATTATGTTCATTGGTGCAGCTGTACCTTTGGGCTGTTTTTAATGGATTTTTGGAAAATCCATTAATATTTTTTTAATCTTTTTACTTTAAAGTTGCCAGAGAGCACTGAATGTTAGTTTTTCCAACCAAGAGGCCACAGCTTGGTGTTTGTCAGTTTAAAATGTGAATGTGGTATGTTTGTAAAATGCAAACGTACCATCTGCAAATGATGCAGTATGTGTTTGCAATTCTGGTGTGTGAGCCAGAGTAATATGCATTTTAACTATTGCAAATAAATAAAAATGTGCCCCTTATCCATCTGTGTCTGATAGTGGTATAACAACTTTTCTGAAAGAAATCCCAAGCAAATTTAGATGATACATCAACATTCCTATATAAATGTAAAACCGTGCATCCAGAGCTGTTTCATTGCTGACACTGACATAATTTTAATTGACTGATTTGTGCTTTGCTGTTCATCCTCTGTTTTGTCATTCTGATTTTAAAATGAAGTTTTTTTTAAAGGATGCAGATGCAAGATCAACCAAACTTGGTGTTTTACACAACAAACTCTTTCTCTTTCTCTCTATATATCTCTCTCTAAAAGCTAAAGTCTGTAAAAAATCATCATGTTCCACTGCAGCCAGTGGTGGTTGGGTAGGTGTGTGTGTATGTGACCTAATTTAACAGGTTTTAAAAAATGGCAACAATTATACACTGTTTCATTTGTTCTGTAAACTAAACAAAGCTCAACGTTTTGAGAGTCTCAAAAATTCATTCAACAAATTATTTTAAAGTTGACTTCAAGTAGACATTAACTCTGACAGTAAAAGTTCTGACAAGCAGACGCATTAAGTTGAATTAACTTAAAATGTAAAACGGCCCCAATTCCAAAAAAGCTGTCCAAAAATTGGACAACAATAGGAAACATTTGGTGCATCATTAAACAGGAAATGCAGCAACAAAGGCCCAGGACTGTTGAGCAGCTAGAATCCTGCATCAGACAAGAATGGGACAACATTCCTCTCCTAAAACTCCCGGAACTGGTCTCCTCACTTGCCAGACGTCTACAGTTGTTAAAAGCAGAGGGGATGCTGCACAATGGTAAACATCACTTCTTCCAACTTTTTCGACGTGTTGCTACCATCAAATTCAAAATTAGCTAATATTTCCATGAAATTATAAATTGTCTAAATTCCAACATCTGATGTTGTTTGTGTTCTATGGTAAAAAGAATATGGGTTGATGAGCTTTGCAAGTCATTGCATTCTGCATTCATTTTTTGGAATTGGTTAGTAGAATAACGGCTTTCGGCTTGTCCATTCAGGGCTCGCCACAGTGGAACGTGTTCCCCATGTTGATTTGGCATGTTTTTTTTGTTTGTGTTTTTTTACGCCGCAGCCCCTTCCCGCCGTGATCCTACCATTTTTATCTGAGCTCAGGACCAACACCAAGGTGGCCCTTGATGGCTGGGCCGGGCCACACCTGGTATAGTGGGATTTGATCCCATGGCCTCCTGCATCCCAACCTGAGGCTCTACCCACTGAGCCTGCAGGCCCTAAAAATTTCAATATTTATGTTAATTAATTTTGTGGAATTATATATATATATATATATATATATATATATATATATATATATATATATATATATATATATATATATATATATATATATATATATATATATATATATATATATATATATATATATATATATATATATATATATATATATATATATATATATATATATATATATATATATATATATATATATATATATATATATATATATATATATATATATATATATATATATATATATATATATATATATATATATATGTATATATATATATGTATATATATATGTATATGTATATATATATGTATATGTATATATATATGTATATATATATATATATATATATGTATATATATATATGTATATATATATATATATATGTATATATATATATATATATGTGTATATATATATATATATGTGTATATATGTATATATATATATATATATATATATATATATATATATATATATATATATATATATATATATATATAAATGTGTAAGAATTTACAATGTGTATAATTAAGAGGTTTTTCAGTTTGGTATATTTTAGGCTCATTAATGACCTCCAGGTTTAAATGAATGAGGTTTTATTGTAGTCTGGCCTGTAGCCAGACAGGAGACTGGGGAATATGTGTAGTTATGGCTCAGACACTTGCACTGATCAAAATGCATGAATCACAACTGAAATGGTATGAAAGACATGAGAGGTTCATTAACGTTAAACAAAACTGATGGACCTGATGTGTGATTCACTGGGCTGTAAGTGGATTAGGGACTTAAGGTTTTATTTGAGCTCTTACGCAGGTTTGATGACTTCTTCAGATGCCATGTGACTGATCCGTGCAACACATTTTTAAAAAGTGCACCCGTGGTGAGTGTGCAAAGAAATCTGGTTTCTGACTGTTCATACAATATCAGTCATGTGCATTTCAATCGCAGGTTTTTTCAACTACAGCCAAACTGAATAGACTGAAGCACAGGGGAAATTAATTCATTCTTGTGAAGTTGTTGGGATCAGAAACTTGAATGGCTTGTGGGTAAACTGGATTTACTATTCAAATGTGGGATTGGTTTGTGATTAATCACGACTAACTACGGACAGTGATTGATTATCTGAACTTAGATATTTTGAATTAATAGCCCTATCTCAACAACTTCCTGTTATTAAGCAAACTTTTTAGCTTGTACCCTTTAGCTGAACTGCTAATGGGACAATAAGTTCACACAGGTTTACTATTAACTGTCTTATAATGCTGTTTGTGGAAGCAGGGCTCTTTTGTGGAGCAGTTTGTGCTCTGACACAGGAGGATAATGAAAGGCTTCAGCGTACTGTACAACATAAGCTATGATGGCTCTCTTTCTCTTCAAATGTCAGCACTGTGAAGGTGGTGTTAAGACATTCACCTGAATTCATGTGATCCCCATGCAATTGATTCGATTGGAATTGATTTGGCTGTTTCAAATTCTACATGCAGTTATTTATGAATTCAGTAAAACTTCATCTACATTATATAACTTTACTTAGTGCCATGAAAGGGACCATTGTGTCAGACCAATTTTTCATTTTGTACCACTTAAAAAAACAAAAAAAAGCATGTAGTAGGAAGGTGCAGAGTTCAGTCTTGCTCTTTTGAATATTAGGAGTTGCTGACTGAGCAGAATTAGTTTGCACATTCCTCCATTGTGGAACATCGTGGTCTTTTGCAGTGTGCTCTGGGGCCCCCCAGGCACTGTTCCACATTGGAGCATCGTTGGTGAGAGGGATTGTAGGCCTTCATGAGGGTGTTTAAATAGAAAGGTGAGGATCTAAGTCTAAATATTTATGCAGTACAGTGCACATATCCAACCTGATTGTAGAAAACATTCAGGTAATGTTTTGCAAAACATGCAACTGGTTGTGGGCAACATGTGTTGTAGTTCACCACAACCAACTTAGTGGTGCTAAATGAAATGTAAATAGTTATAAAGATGCCCAGTCCATTTCACCAGGTCTTTCAGAGGCAAGAGCAAACAAAAGTGTGACGATGGCAGCTGATCACATCAGGGTGGACTCAGAAGAGTATGTGTGCAACTCTTATGCATAAGCATAAAAATGGTGGTAGGAGCATTTAGCTTGTGAAAAATAAGGTGAGAACGTAAGTAGGTGCTGAATACATTTGACACTATATGCTGCTCTTATCATTTCCAGATTGTATTGTAGCTACAGCTTGTCAACAATAATTAGGCTGCCAGTAAAACTATTCATGAGCTGTCTGACAACAAATGCTGATTAAAGATCTAAAGTGAATCTTTTATCCGAGAATCTAAAAATCGTTTAATCACTGTAAATTAGATGCAATAGAAAAATGTGGTTTAATAAAATGCTATAAAACAAAATGCTTTATTTGTATTGGGTAATGGTGCAGGGTCTGGAAAAGGAGTAAATTGTGTTTTATCTGTGAAGTTGTTTTAGTCCTACAGGGAAACGTGTGTGTGTGTGTGTGTGTGTGTGTGTGTGTGTGTGTGTGTGTGTGTGTGTGTGTGTGTGTGTGTGTGTGTGTGTGTGTGTGTGTGTGTGTGTGTGTGTGTGTGTGTGTGTGTGTGTGTGTGTGTGTGTGTGTGTGTGTGTGTGTGTGTGTGTGTGTGTGTGTGTGTGTGTGTGTGTGTGTGTGTGTGTGTGTGTGTGTGTGTGTGTGTGTGTGTGTGTGTGTGTGTGTGTGTGTGTGTGTGTGTGTGTGTGTGTGTGTGTGTGTGTGTGTGTGTGTGTGTGTGTGTGTGTGTGTGTGTGTGTGTGTGTGTGTGTGTGTGTGTGTGTGTGTGTGTGTGTGTGTGTGTGTGTGTGTGTGTGTGTGTGTGTGTGTGTGTGTGTGTGTGTGTGTGTGTGTGTGTGTGTGTGTGTGTGTGTGTGTGTGTGTGTGTGTGTGTGTACAGTGCTGTGGCCCTGCCACTGGTGCTTCATTTCCAGTGAACTTGAAATGTGGCACTTACAGAAATAGTCAATAACAAAGCCCCTTGACAGCAATTTCTAGCTCGGAGAAAAAAAAACAAAAAAAAAACATGCATCCTGGTACTCAATGATCCACTGAACATATACAATGATTTTTTTTTTCTTTTTCTGCTTCAGTTGTGCCAAGTCAAGTAATATCTGTCTCTGATACAATTTCTTCTACTCTGAACGGTGTATTTCACTGCTTTCTATTTGAGCCACAGCTGTGTTGGTACTTTGGTGCAAAAGTTGAGACAGCACCTGCTGCCTCATGCAATTAAGAGGGGCTACTGCTCCCGACATTTCACTTTTATGAAAAATGTTTCCATGTTGCTGCATGTTATCCAAAAAAAAATAAAAATGTAGCTACTTGTGCTGTTTGCTCTGGTAGAACAGCAGATACACTGAAGAGACCTCATGAAATCTAGTCAGCTGCACACAATAAATTACAGTGTACAAGCCAGTAGTCTGCGTTTAAATATATTCAGAACAGGCGTCCAGTCTAACAAGATGTAATCAACCACGGTTAAAGCAAACTCTCAAATTCTTTATTTTACTATATAGCAAGAACGCTGATGGTTTCCACAGTTTTGAAACTTGCTGGGGATCAAGAATAGATTAGTTTTGGGGGGAAGAATCTATATATATATTTTTTTAATCATCTCTAAATTGCTCCACATGGAGCACTAGGATAGGTGAGCCTTTACTGACCACAAGATGTGAACAGGCCCTATGATGAGAGCATGGACAAAACATGGTCACACTGTCCTGTGGTGTTTTATTTGATCAAAGTGCAACATGAGCTTCCCTTCATTTGAACAATTCTCCATTTCTTCTTGTACATTGTCACAGTACCTGCACTGTAGCTATACTGATGCAATGATAATAGTAATTATGTCTTACCCATTTGTATGCTGTTCAGGTCCAAAACTACAGGGATCTGTAGGTGCTCTCAGTTAAAGGCTTAAGCATATTCACATCATAGTGGGAAAACTGCTCTGCATGGATGTCCAGGGGATGGTTGCTAAAAGAGGAGTGGGGGCAAGTCAGAGGTTTAAATCTCTTGAACTATGACCCAAGCTGTGCTGACCACCTTTTTGGTGCCCCCCCCCACACGAACCATAAGACGGACCAAAAAGTAACTTCTGCATCTCTGAATTCAAGAGCAGCCCAAGCAGATATTAGCATGCAGATGCAGCTACAGCACCGGGTTTGGCACAAAAACCGCACTATTTGGGTCTGTCAAGCGTAGCAATCCTCAGTTAGCAACATTACCATAGTGGTTAAGTTGGCAGTGTTTCTACTGTTCTGCTGGGATTTCTGGACAAGTAAATACCTCACAGCACAACACCCCTTCTGTGTTTGCTGTGATATGAATATTCTTCAGTTGTGTTTTAGATGTGCCATGATTGCTTAGAAGATCAGTCAAAGGATGCTGCCAGATCATTAAATCTGGGAAATGTGTCTCTGAAAGTTTGACATCTACAGCAGGGAGCCCAATGAATCCACTTCATAAAGAGTAGGAAAAAAGGCAGGAGACTAGAGGAACTGTTGCTTAAGCAAATTAAAAAGGACTGCACAAACAATTCAGTCTAGATTGATGGGAACTTTGTACCGACATATTACCATGTATTGGTGGAACCAAGCAGATGTATCAAATATAACAAGGGCATATACAGTAGTTGTGGTGGTGGATGGGTCACAAAACACAGGAGTGAGGAGGAGAAACACGACAGAGTTGGCAGCTGGAGCTCTATTCTTTGTATGTGGCCTAACAACCAAAAGATCAAATGAGTAATGCTGGATGTTCAAATCCTGGATTAGGTAATCCAGTTACGTCGGCTCTTCAAATCCTTTTGAGAGTCAGATTACAAAAGCTGGACTTTATAATGATATAACTGCATGCACACACAGGGCTATTGACAATTAACTGAACTAACTTTTTGTGCTAACGTGTTCTAAAGTTGTTTAGACCCACATGCTGTTGCATCAAACAACACTATAACTTTTTATATACTCACATCTTTTTATCATCATCCGGATTTCAATGGTTTGCTCACGTAAGTATTTCGCTTCCATAGTAGATGATGATAAATACTAAATTACCTTTTCTATCATCTTTTCATTATACTCAACAGGAGCAGTACAGACTGTCCAAGTCACCAAGTAATGTCATGTTATTCAATCTATGGTCCTTACTGTGCCTAGTGTCTTGGTTATGCAGAAGTTAAAACATCAACAGACACTGGCCTCTCCCTAACCATATCTCAGATCTCCACTGGTGGCATGTCCTTCTTTAGCCCGTGTGATTTGTCTGTCGGACAGAGAGTAAACAAAGTACTACACTAAAAAGCAAAAAACATCAAAAACAAAATCAGCCTCGACATTCTTTGATTTCACAAAAGATTTGAGATTTCAAAGATCTCTACTGGGTGTGCCTTGAATTTTGTCTGTTTAAGTCATTCAGCAACCCCTGCTGAGCTTCTTATTGTATTTCAGAAAAAACTGCAGCAAACAAAACCTTTAAATGGTCTCAAATGAATAAATGCCTCTAAACTTTTTTTATTTTATTTTTTATTTTTTCTCATTCGAATAAAGTTGAGACATTCTTTGGAAATCATGTTCATATTTTAAAACCCTTTTGAATTGCAGACACTAAGTGAGCCTTTATGCATTGAGTCTTAGTGATGTTGTCACTGAAAGTGTAACTTTGATTCTGCTAAATACACTGCATTGAATACTATTTTTATTTTTTTTTCCCTTTGTCTTCAATTTGACATGGTCATGTAAAGATTTCTGTTCCCAGGAGTCTCTAAGTGGATATATGACAGAGGTCATGTGTTCACAGGTCCAAAGTTTTGCTGCCTAGTGCACAGCAGTTGTAGGCACATAGCTTCCCTGGTACTGTTGTACCGTTTTTCTCGTGTTCACACTGAGGAATTTGATATAATACTGGGACCTAATTTGTTATAGCTCACGACCTTAACAGTCTGCAGTTAGGCATCAGTTTCATGTGGGGCACTATGATGTCTTGCTTCAGCATTGGTGAATGTGCCCGTATATGCAATAGTCGCTAAACAGGATATGCAGTGTTATTAAGGTGAGCTCGAACGCATCATGCTGCAACTTTTTGTTCTGCTCCACATAAAAGGCACCCTCACAGTTTTCATCTACTGTGACGAGAGAAGTCTATCTGATCACATACTCTAAATGCAGGACATGAAGGCTCTGCATACACAGTGAACCAACAATCAATCATTTTTGATGAGTTTATCACACGTCAGTTGTATGAAATGAATTTGACTACAAAAAGGATGATGTTGACCAAAAACGCTGCCTTCAGTCAACCGCTGTTAAACTACCAAATTCCCTCCTTTCTAAAATCGTTTGTAAAAGTAGGATCACCCACGTGTTTGTGATCGTAGAGCGCTTTTCATTAAATGGGCACTTTTTAAAAATGAACTGAACTCTCCAATTTTCAAGTAAAAACATGAAATTGGGTGTTTTTAACACAAGTTTATTCTGAGCAGCAGATTAATCAACACCTCAGTATCAAGGCATTCAGGAGTCATACAGAGTGTGGTCCAGTTGAGTTTCGCCTTTGAAAATCATCCCAATTGTTCTAGTAATTGTAATTCTTTACAAATAGAGCTACTCAAGTCACCTAGTCAAAATAAGTGGGTGCACTGTATATATCATAAAAAAATATCACTGGCAGTTTATTTTTTGTGAAAATTGTCTAGGCCTAGTTCGCCTGGCGGCTCAATAGGTAGAGCATGGGGTTGGGATCCCACCACACCAGGTGTGTCCTGGTGGTTGTGTCGACCCCTGAAGGGACAAGTGAAAAGGCGTGCCTCTTTTTTTTTGTGCAGCCCTAGTACAATCACTCTCTAAGTTGGTAGAATTTATTATGCTCTGTGTCCAACAAAGGCCTCATCAAATTTTCCAATCATGTATTTTCTTGTATAACAGGTGACCTATAGAAACACCTGGTAAGCCAGTAACAGTTGTTTACAAGACTTAACACTTTAATAGATTCAAAGAGTGGCTGTTGACCAAACTGCATGACAGTAATAAAAAAAGAAATGGGAGGGGGTGGGGTTCGTTTTTACTTTATTGTTATCTTTTACCCATTATGCTTTTACCCATTAAGTGCACCTTGTATCATTACTGAAAAGGTGATCCACCCAACTATATTGTAATATGTAGCGCAATACGTAATTAAGTGACTCAAAGCAGTGAAACTAAATCTGTTTGGCAAAAAAAAATTTCAGTGTCATTTGTTTAGTTGATTTTTTTCCATTGAATTTACATTTTATCCACAGTGTTTTATACAATATCCACGGCTTCTGCAATGAGGAACAGTTTTTCCAAAAAAGCAACATGTCAGGACAGGGTGGCTGCCTCTCCATGGATTAAATATATTAAATAAAAAAGGCTTGTTTATTTCACTTAACAACTGGATCTGGACTTGCATGGTCAACACCTAATGTGACATTATTCTGACTCGCTCATTGTCAACTAGTAGATAAAATGGTTTTGCTTCTGCATGAAGTCTTGCACATTTTACTTCAGGTAGGCTGCAATTGATGATATTTATCAAAGGTCACCTTATCACAATACTTTTTAAACAGCGTGGGTCTTACAAACCTTTTTTTTTTTTTTTTTTTTTGGTTTAAAAAAAAAGGGGGGGGGGGGCAAGAAAAAAGGGTTGGGTGGGGGCAATTTTAGTCGGTTTGATTTCTCCACTTGAACCAAAGCCTCAAAGACGATGATAAACTACAACCAAAGCCCCCCAGATGGGCTTTCTATGCTTCACAAAGACTGGATATAGTATAGTACTGGATTGCATTAGGTTTTTGCTTCACCCCCCACAGTTTGGCTGTAAGGTTTTGAAGGGAAAAGAGGACACAGCTTGACCACAGTCAGCATGATGAATATGCTGTCACAAGTTTTTAACTCAATTCCACCTTGAATATATTGGGCTCTGCAAACAGAATGCGTTGAACACAGTATACATCATGGTCTCACATCCCTGATAAATGATTTGCCCAAGAGCTGGTGCTTTATTTGGGAACCTCAGTTCCCACTTCCTACACATTTTCCTACAGTCTAGCTCTTTCTTGAAAGCCCTAATTGTAAATGTGAAAATGATTCATGATCAGGGACCCAAGAGGCACTTTGTTACATTGAACTCAAACTCACGTCAATGGGTTTTAAGTTTTTAAATTGGTAAAACCCCCTTAGGATCAGCTTTTTCATGCAACACCAAAGATGGAGGAGTACACCTGTTTAGCATCCCCGAATTTCTCTCACTCTCAAAGTTCTGAAGGAACAGATTGACCAAGACTACAACCTCCTGTAGTATGAGCAGCCAGATGACATCATAAAGAACTGAGATTCCTCCAAATGATTTCGTTTTATTTTATTTTTTTTTTTATTTAATTTTCGGCAAGAAATTGATACTTTTCCTCTCTGCCTTTTCTGTAATAAAGTTACTGTGTTTTGTAGTGTGGTATTATTTAAACTGAACAAGTTTGCAGACGTTGGTCAGTGACGAGGAATAAAATGAATCAGATTTCCTTTGCAAGCACTCACTAAGACCAGTGCTCACATCAAAACTTTACACTTGTTTTGTGTTCCCTCACTGTATCCACCCTATATTTGCAGATGTCAGAGACGAAGCTTTAATTTACAGTCTTCTTTGGTGGGAACAGAGTGTGACCTTGTATCCAAAGATGCTTTGAACAGAGTTAGTTCACTTTCCTCACATACTGATTATCATCTTTTTCTCCAACTTGGACCTTCAAGGACCCATCATCTATTAAAAGGTCAACAGACCACTAACATTTGTATTTTATACTTTTTTTTTTTTTTTTTTTTTAATTGATCAAGGTTCAACAAAATAAATTTTATTACACAGCTGTACTTAACAAGTAATATTTCCTGTTCATGCATTTCTTTAAATCAATCGTGAATAAATTTCTATTAAACCACCATACTTTCAGTGGGTCTGTCCATAAAGCATTATAGGGATACAGCAATAATGACAAACCTTTATGTATGACTTTTTATCGGTAAAGTCTTTTGAAAATGCTCGGTTTAAAGCGTTGATAAAAGGGTTAAAATGTTAGGGTACTCTACATAGTGCAACACTTACTGTGAACAGAGCTGTAGGAGGCATTTGATAATACTTCACCCAGAAAGGAAGCCTGTCGGGTAGAACCTGCCACAGTATCAGATAAGAGAGGGGGTGGACACCAGAACTGAAATACAACAGAAGGATATTGCAACAAATCTTTTGTGAAACCCATAATGGTATATTTCTCTTGAAATGGTGTGAACAACATCCTCCTAGTCACATGAACTCTGCTCTTAAACAATGTTTGAAAAAAATACCAATAAAA
Source organism: Channa argus (assembly GCF_033026475.1). Taxonomy (NCBI): domain Eukaryota; kingdom Metazoa; phylum Chordata; class Actinopteri; order Anabantiformes; family Channidae; genus Channa; species Channa argus. Next base: position 6,103,835 of record NC_090212.1, read on the forward strand.
CAGGAGCCGTTTACGGAGGTTTGACTTGGTTGAATGTTTCTTTTTTGAAGAAGAAGAAGAAGAAGAAAAAACAGGATGCAGAGCTTGAGGTAGCAGAGCGTAAGATGCTGAGGTTCTCTTTGGGAGAGATGAGCATAGGATCAGGAATTAGTACATCAGAGGGACAGCTCATGTTAGATGGTGTGAGAGAAGAGGATGCAGAGTATGGGGTTAGATGGAGGCACATGATTCGCTGTGGCGACCCCTGAATGGTAACAGCCTAAAGGAAAAGAAGATGACAGGTTGGCTCATGACAAGTTGTGTTTATTATTTTCAAACAGGAGTAAAGGTGTCTTCATTCATGGAGCCTAGAATGTTCACCGTTCATTAGTTAAAAACAGAATCAGTGAATCATTTAAAAAAAAAAATAGTTTCAAAGCTAATTTCAAGCAATGATAAAAACAACTCATGGGTGTGGCACTGTAAGGTTGGGGCTGTAAGTCCTTCAGTGTTTACATTCATTGGTCGTTGGGACAATTTGGAACCTTTGTGGAAAAAATGCCCCCGTTCAGGCAGGGGTCTAATGAAAACATGTATTAGGACAACCGGATACGGTGGCTCGTCACATGACTGGTTCAATAAGATTAATGCCAGTTGTTTCCAATCCTAAACTCCAGCTGCCTGTGGAAAGACCTGTGTTTTGTGACCACAGCCACCTTTTTAGAAATGTTTAGAGGGGTGACATATCTGAAATAACTCTTCTGTGTCTGGCACATTGTAGAGACAAAAAACGTACACACACACACACAAAGCAGTTTATCCTCATTAAAATGATTGTCACAATAACTATTACCTACCAGCTGTTGTTTATAGGACAGGCCTCCCACTAACCTGAGTAAGATTTAGGAATAGTGATAAAGACAAATTTGGCCAAGTGAGACGAATCCAAATAATAAATGATTTAAGCATTAACATGTCTTTGATGGGGTGAAAAAATCCGGTCTTATTTAATCGATAGCATTAAAAAAAAATGTATTCAAAAGCCCGTTTGAATAATGGCTCCAATGAAGGGGCACTTGAGTTCATCTGATTAGGATGTGAGACAAATGATTGGAAACCCCTGAGCTGTACCCTTAGTGCTGACAAACAGCCCTGTAGGATTCCCACTCCACTTGGCTGCCATTTACTTAATCTCTTATTTAAAAAGTTCAAGCTATTTCGGATTCATTAAAGCAACTTCAGGGTTTTGTTAAAGTATTTCATTCTATTTGGCATTGGCAGATAGCGACTAAGCAGTAAAAGATCAGAGAATAATGCATTAGGTTTGAGGGTTAGATTAATCCGCACTGTGTTAGGTTACAGGTATTTGTGGAATCTTCACCTACACAGAGATAGTCATAATGTAAAATGTGACGCCTGAGCTGCCTTCTTTTATCTAGAGTTGGCCACTGTTGTCATTTCTGTCCTCAAACTTAAATTGTCTAGTGCAATTGCCTGAACTTTTGTGTATCCCCTTTTTTTGTAAGGTAAAGATATAAAATCCAAATCCTTTTTTTTTCCTCCCCCCCTCCCACACAAACGTTCACACTTTGACAATGTCAAGCAAAACCAATTAACCCAAAACTACACCAGTAGAATGGGGTACACAAATGACACACTGAGAAAAGAAGATTAAAATGTTCATTGTGTAATTGCTCTGCTTGGCAAAATGTCAATGCTCTTCTCAATTTCAACAGACAAAATCTGGAATTGCTTTGCTGTACAATGAGGAGACCAACAATACCTATGATGTCTGCCTGAAATTGACCAAAGAAGTTTTAACCATACAGAAGCTGGATGTGGTTTGCACAAGTGGAAGTGAATCCCAAGTAAATGTAAGTGCGCCCGAGGGCTTGAGACTTGCATTGTAATTCATGCCACATAACTCCATAATACTGTTTCAATTTACACAATATCCTTTTGCCAATAAGAAACTCCCACTTTCTAAAGCACAGAACTGTTGTACTGCGAAGACAGGCGACTGGCGGTCTGGGCTTAAGCATCAAAGTAAGCAGATAAGTTTTGATTATGGAGAGACTCAAGTGAAAATGAAAAGGCTTTGGGTAGCACAGATGACTGTTTGTCTGCGAAAACTGTTTTGGCACCAGGTTTCCCCGTCAAAACTCAATAATATTCATTCTCATCTTTTTCTCCCGCTTTTCAGGGAGGTGCAGAGCACAACGTGCCTGTGGTTATATCAAAGATTTTCAAAGACCAAGTAGGTAAGAAAGTGCTTTTTCTCAATACTGTAATGGGAAGCTGGAAAATGTTGTCAGCGCATTGGTAAATATCATCAAGTTGATTGTAGAAATATCGATACTGTAGAGTTAGATGAATATTTTACAGGTGACATTCAAACTCACATAAAAAGTTAGTTTTAGAGCAACACCAAGTTTCAGATTTCCTGCACTGGGTTGGCTTTTTTAGATCACTCAATAATCCACGATGATCATTGTAAACTAGAAAACATTTCTATTCTAATCTCTCATACAAAAAAATTCAGACCATTAATTCAGTTCTGCGTAGAAGCCACTTTGGCAGCACCAGTAGCTTTGAGTCTTCTTGGGTAAGTTTCTACAAGCTTTTGCTAAACTGGCTTTGGGCAGATCATCCCATTCTTCCTGGCAGATCCTCTCACTTGTCAACAGATTAGCTGAAAAGCGCCTATGAAAGACCATCTTCTAGTCTCTCCACAGATGATCTATGGGGGTTTTTGGTTAGCAATCAGTGTCTTGCCTCGACACTTCACGTCAGTGTCTTGCCATGATGAATTCTACAATTTCTGGGGCTTCAAGCTTGAATTTTGCCCTGAGACACAGTGACGTGCGGGTACTTGTATACAGTGGTGTGTTTTATTTGCACATATATGTCAAATCAATCCAGGTATCCACTGTGTGACTCCAATAAATACAGTTCACTAGGAAAATCGAAGCAAATTATGTGGACCTGAGCCAGAATTTGCTTTTGAAAATGAGAGATAAAACATGTTTTGTCATGAGCACAGGTTCCATACATGGGACTCTCACTGTGTCCCTCACTTTCCAACCTAATATCAAAGTGTGTTTTTTGTTTTTTTCTTCAACATTGGCCATGCAAAAAGAAACACAAAGTAAGAAGAAGTATCCAGCAGAAACGTAATGTGAGCATGCAGCTTTCTTGATGGAAAAGAAAATACTTTAATGATGTAAAACGGTATGAGCTGATGACCTCTCAGTGTCCCGCTAGGATTCAATATCAGAGCATCGTGTGAGTGAATCGTCTCCCTCTAATTTGTCTTTTTGTCCACGTCCCTCATAAGACCGATTTGAATATCATGGCTTCAAACTGTATTCCAGAGGATGGTAAAAGCCCTTTTCACAGAGCCTTACAAATCTTTTCACAACAGAGCTTTCATTGTTTCCTCCCATACCACTGCAAATGAGTTGATATCCTGATTAGTTTCAGATTTCATGCTTTCCTGTTTTCGTTCTCTGAGCTGTAGGATGTTGCCAGAGATTAGTCAGACAGCGACACTGATTGCTATTTCCAACACATTACCATGTATGAAATGAGCAATTATTTTGTAATGTTTTCATTAACCTCTGACACTTGACAATGGACGCCTGCAGCGGATCAGACGGGGAAGCTATTCGTCGGGGACGCTGTGTTGCAGGTTGGTACATCAGTTCGTGACTTATTTGCTTCAAGGTTGATTTGGGTCACAGTCAAGCGTGTCAACTTGTTGCATCTACTTTGAACCCTGTTATTTTGACTGTGGTGTAATTTCATTCTGGAAAAAGGAAGAGAACATGTTTATATCATGAAGTTCAAATGTTAAATTCCAGTGAGTCTTTTAAAGTCTCACTTGAGAGATAATATTTTTGTGAAATGCTCTTTGTGAAATACAAACAAATGTCTCTTGTCATAGTAGATTAGTAACATGGTCAGCAAAAAATAACTTCTTTTGATTATTATAATCATCTAAACTCAAAAGTGTCTAGTATTTATTAACAATACATATTTCATCTTTTTCCAAGTTCATTTCAATCTGTCTGGCAGGTTTATTAGGTGAGCTGTTTATCTAGAATATCGAGTAGATTCATTGGACAGCCGAGGAATATTAACATTCAGACATTCAGCAAGTTATTATGAATTATATTATGAACTGAGTTGCTATTGCTTCCACCTTTGGATCACCCATGTTTCATATTTATTTGCAATATAGCTTATTTGAATTGTCAGGCTGCAGAAAAATTGAATCTATTTACATGCTTTAAACCAAAGCAAGAGAGGCAGGTTTAAAAACTCGGGCATCAGGGGTATGGAGGAACCAGACTGGAACACATACCCCAGTTTTCTGTGATGGTGCATAATAGTTAAAACATACAGCCGTATCAATAAGTAGTTTATGTTTGCAGCACCAAATGCCCATCAGCCATGTATGTGGATTCTAAGACTTGAGGCCTGCTGAGTGTTGACGGTGGTCATTTTATGTTTCTTTGTGGTTGTTTTGTGTCTCTTGTGACACTTGTTTCTGTTATTTCCCATGTCTTTTTGTTGTATTCCTACTCTTTTTTTTTTTTTAATTAACTAGTCATTTTGCATTTCATTGTGGGCATTTTTGCTTCTCTTTCTTTAGTTTTGTCCTTTTTGCATTGACCATTTTTTCTTAATTTTGTTGCTGATTTGTGGCTCTTTGTGGCCTTTTTAAAGTATTTTGAGGAGTTTTGCACCGCGTTGTTCTTGTGGACCAATCACACACTCCCATAGAAATGTAAGGGGACTTGTCTTCCCTCTCTTCTTTCCACCCCTGCTGCACACCAATATATACTTAATAAACTACTCACATTCTTTATTATATATTCACTTATATAATTTTCACCTCTCTCTGTTGGTTTCTTTAGGTCAATGGCATAAATGTAGAGCATTGTACTCATGAGGAAGTTGTGAGTATATTTGTAATTAATTGAATCCCCATCCATCCATTATTGTTCCACCCTTTCCCCCAGGTTAAGTCCCACTGGTTATCAACACAGAGGTGCTAATTAACTATCTGAGTTTCCATCTTGGCAGGAAACTGTCTTTATTTTGGTTTAAACTGTGACAAATTGAAAAGAGTGAAAGGGAGTAGATTGGTTTGGAAGAAATGAGGCAACTAATGTTTGGCAGACATTTTTACACACTGATTGTAGCTTTTTTTTAAATTATTATTATTATTTTCTTGCTCAGTGTCTCCCCAGTTTAGCTTCTCACTTTGTTACATATTCTCTATATTCTCTGCCACCATCCCCCATCTCCCACACACACTCTTCCCACGTCTGTCATCTGGCTTTTCGTGCAGCTCGAAACAGCTGTTCACTATATTCACCTTCAGAGCATCGAAACACATAATGAGCATTTTCTCTTCAGAACAAAATCCAGAGCTTTTAATGGCAGGCTGTCGCACTCTCAGCGCTGACAGATGCTCAGGCTAAAGTAACACACATACTGTACGCAAAGGACCTGATAGCAGATGTGCACATAGAGGATCCAAAAATCTTCCAAGTTACTTTTACTTTTTTTTAAGTTTTATTTTATATATTTGCCAACATACATGAAAGACCAATTTAATATTTCATCTTTATACGTTAGTTGAATGGGTGTTTAAAACCATGACTTGACATCTTTGAGGACGTGTTTTACATCACTTAGACATCAGATAATCAGAGATTGAGAACGTACTTCGTGGTGTCTGCTGTCACTTTACCGCCGCCCGTCACACGAAACGCCAGTCTTCAGTGATTGATGATTTAAATGAAGCCACTTCAGTCAGGCTTTAACGTATGATTACATATTTGTCACTCATCTCCTGTTACATTTTGTTTGCTCAGACTGTGTACAGCTTGACACGAATGTGGCTTGTTTCATTTATATGAGATTACATTTTATCTCGCTGCATCACCCACAATTTCTCTCTCTCTCTCTCTCTCTCTCTATCTCTCCCTCTTGCTATCTATTTGAATCTCTCTCTTCTTCCCATCAGGTTCACCTCTTGCGCACTGCTGGAGATGAGGTCACCATCACAGTTCGCTACCTGCGAGAAGTCCCATCATTTCTAAAACTGCCTCTAGGTAAGATTCCAGTAGTTATAATGGCATGTAAGCTCCCAATAAGCCTTCTTTTACCAAGCATTTTCAGCAATAAAGGCATAAGCCATATTTATGGGCAATTTTCTTTTTGGTCACCTTAACAGTTCAGAGCCGTTCAATAGGTGAGCATTTATTTCACATTAATAAATTGTAAATGCACAGTGGCCTGAGGTTAGCAGTAATGTCACAAACCTAGAGCTGCAGCTCCCTGCCCCTGTTCTTACCTTCAGCAGTTTGGTGAGATGAAAACAAAGACACTATAATAATTCATGTGGAGCCAGTCAACACTGAGAAATGCAGAGATGCAGCTAAAGGTGAGAAGACAGAGTAATTTGATACATTTTAAAAGGTTATCGTTTAGCTATGAAAACATTAACACCATTTTAGGGCTGCGTGATAAATTGTTTCAGTATCACCTTCACAATATGCACATGTGGACTGTTTACAGTCAGTTGTATGACAAGGCCAAGAATCTCAAAAAAATCACGTGGTTCTTTTCCCTCAAGTTCATCAGATGTAACATTATTTAGTCCTTGATAGTCCTTTTATCAAAAGTAAGTTGCATGTAACTATTTCAGCTACAAAAAGGATGATGACGTCCAAAAACAGCAATCACAGTAGGTACTTCTGTACTTCTGTACGCTTTTCGGTGCCTAACTACTTCGGCAGACTTTCAGCTGGAAACACCGTTCAAACTTCTAAACGTTCAGCTTATAAAGGACACTATTCTATAAGGCTTGTTTGCCTAACCAGTTTATAAAGAGGTGACATTTCGTTCAGCAAAAACAGTTCCGCTTCTTTTCACTTTTGCTTGGAAAATCCTTTCAGTGCCGAAGCATTCACATTGCATTTTCTTTTTGGAAATCAGAAAAGCAGTCACAGCTCATAACTGCTTATGGTATTGGATGCAGTAAAACCAGTTACATAGCTGTCCTTGAAGTGTTAAAAAGAGGCTGTTCCTTGAACACACACATTTCTTTGCTGAACTGTAAACGCAGTATATTTATTTACTTATTTAATTACTTAAAATTGAGCATCATTCACAACGCAAGCTGTTTGGAGCTCAGAGACTGCACAGAGCATAGATCAGTTGTGTTGTAACTACAGTTATCATCCTAATCATTCTATTATTCATTCCAATTAATTTCCAATGTTTTTTTTTTCCACCATTGTACAGCTTTACACCATCTAACCAAATACCCGTGACTTCCTGTTAGGGATAGTGATATAGTACACAGTTATATACACACTTAATACAGTTGGATCACACATTTAGCAAAGCCCCTTTAACATGTGGTGATTGTACTCATGAATAAATATTAGGGAAGTCTTAATTAAGTATTTTTGGACTTCATCTCGGTCTAAATCCTTGAATCCCTGAATATGTTGACTGCTGATATGGAGTCTGATTTAAAAGTTGTTTGAATCTGGGGAAACTCTTTACGGAAGAATATGAGATTTGGTTAAAAGCTGTGGAATAAAATAATAAGTTGACCTTGAATTAAAATTTTGGTAAAATATTTTTGATATCCCCTATCTAAGTGTGGCATGGCACATAACCCCCGCAAATGGCTGAATTTTTCAACATATCAAACAACATGACATGCTGATTAGGGAGTTTTAGACGAGATGGAAGGCTGGAGATGGAAGGATTCATTTATTTTCTTTTTACAATTTTTGGACAGGGCAAGGTTCAGCTATTTCTTGTGTCTTAAGTCTTTATGCTAATCTAAGCTGACACAGATTTGATAGGAATCATCACTGGGCATCACATCTGGATCTTCAGATGATCAGTTGTGTGTTACATGAAAACATCTACACTGCTGAGCCACTAACAATTGTTGTCTGATGAATTAGCTGTGAGGAAAAAGTGAATTCACACCATGTAATACAACTTATTTCCGTCTCTGCCAGCAAACATAATGATCATTTTGTACAATTTACCTAATTATGATAAGTACACAGATGTAGAAAAATAATTAATACTAATAGATGTGCAGAAATATTTATGGCTTAGTTGATAAACCAACACATTCTCCCAAATTCAAAGTCAGGGCTGGGAGTAATTCAGCCCTCACATTATGCCAGTATATTAACATTCATACAGGAGGAAGGTGTCAGAGCAGAGATGCTCAGGTTTTGCTGCAGGTTGTTTGGCCGGTGAATCGTGTTGGTTGCCCAAGAACAGAATGATTCAAGTTGAATTCCCTCTGAACTGTCCTTTGTTTTACCATGATACAAATGATGAGCACAAGAAGCTGGCAGCTGGTTCCCTTCCTTTAGTGTGAGTGAATCAGAAGAACCTCTGATATCATTTCAACTTCAAATTAATTCGTGCTGCATTTTTTCCTTTCGGATGCTGTTTATGGTCTGCACAGTTTTAGGTCCGGTCACTAGAACAAAGCCAGTAATAAACCTTACAATTTAACACCATCGACTGAATCATGGTTTATTTCAGCTTTAGGTGAAACTCTTGACTTGTTGTTTCTGTTTCTGAAGCAATAAAATAATAGACACAACACCAAGTTGGGCCAAATGTTTAACAATGATTCACTGTGAAGCCTTTTTCTGAAGAACATGAGTCATAGCTACTCCTGTCTTTGTTTCCTAAGGTTCTCCTGGGCCCTCCACAAATCACAGCAGAGTGTCCTCTCCACTCTTCGACAGTGGCTTACACTTAAATGGAAATGGAAACAACACAGTAAGAATATCTATTTAATACTGCAAGTGCAATATCGATTAGGCTGTGTTTGGTACCTTTTTTTTCTTTTCTTGTTTTATTCTTTAGGGGACAGATAACTGCAAATGTAATTAAAGCAGAATAAGCTAAAGTGAACATCATTTATTAGTTTAATGTTTAAGATGGCATAAGGACCCATGGAAATAATGCAGTATTTACACAGTATAGGGATCATTATCTGAGAGGCTCATTACCGTCTGCTAAATAAGCTGTTACAAAAATGTTTTCACTAGTTCACTTCGCAGTTAGATACATATGCTTTTGAACCTGCACATACATTTTACAAATCCCATAGCTGGAACTTTAGACATGGCCTACAATGAGCTGTGTTCAAGATGTACAAGATGTCCATTAGCAGTCCATTAAGACTGTCAGCGCCAGTCATATTGACAAATGATGCTCCTGCTTAAAGAGCCTGTTTTGCAGACTGTCTTTGGGGGGAAACACAATTTGCTGGTAACTAAACATCTTTTAAGATAATCTATCTGCATAATGCCCTTAACATTATACAGTAGTCCAAGACAAAATTGAAATATGATCATGTGGTTCGAAAGGCTCAAGTTAAGCAGCCAACAACACTGTGTAGCCTTCTGCTTAACAGCTGGACACATACATCAGCCAAAGCTGTGTGGTCATCTTAATTTAAATAGAATATTTTTCATTATGCTTTGACTCTAAAAACCAATGTAAGGAATTACAGTTTTAAATGTAGTAATTAATGCCACATACAGTTCTATATTATGAGCTTGTTTGTTGGTATACAGGAGCTGGATTGTTTTGAGTTTGACTAAGTGCAGTGGACATCCTTGTTTGATATGTACTGTATTAAGTTGGGGAGGAGCATAGAGGTAGAAAAAGGAGCCTCAAATCTTGCCTCCCGGCTACTTCATAGATTAATAATATACATTCTGTGTCTTGTTATGTTGCTGGCTAAGGATATTTAAGGCTTCATTCAGGGAACACCTGGGTTTTGTTGAGTTTGGATAATGTGTGGACCCTATTGCTTCAAGACAGTGAAGACAATGCAGCTCCAGTAGATTAGCTTGAGTATCAGTGTACATTATTTTATTTCTATAGTACATGTACCTGCTTTCATGAATTAGAAGATGATGTGAGTTGTCCTCCATAAAAAAATGAAAGTTAAAAGTGAATAGTTTTTATGGGGTTGAGTAATTAGTCAAATTATTTAGGCCTGAATAAAACCTAAATAGTAATAAGACAACATGACACCTTACTGTAGATTGTCAGCAGTATGCAAACACATTTCTTTACAGTAGCTTGTTAAAACACTCAAAATGTAGTGTCCAATTTGTCCAATAATCTGTTGGTGTCTCACTACATTAATGATAAAATAACACTGTAGAGGTTAGTGAGGGCAAAAGTGCCAACTATTGGCCACCAAGGCTCTGTTTTTATCATTCTAGCTTGGTCAGCAGAGCTGACCACTAGCCAGGCAGCAGCAGCTGCACTATCAGCAGCAGCCTGAGCCTCTGCCTCTCTTTGTGGACTGTGGCTCCTACAAATCCACTTTGACTTTGACATGTTAAGTGTGAAATAATCCATAACATCCGCTTCGCATATATACTAGGATTCAGTTTGTCTGTCCAGTGTTGCTTCAGGCCCTGATAGCTGACTTCTGTGGAACTGTTCCTGTGGCAGAGGGATAGAAAATGAAACTTATCTTAGCAACTTTCTCTGTTGTTCTTCCACCACAAAATAAATTTAAAAAAAGGCCCAGAGGTGAAGTAAACTAGGTTGTTAGCTGCAAGCATACAGAATGCGTTGGCAAGTTCTGTGGATTTTATAAATCTAAATCTTAACTCCAGTGATTGATGCAAGAGACTTTGCTTGGAACAAGTTTTAAAATGAGGAAAGCAGTCCTCAGTTTCAAAAAGTCTTTTTACGAATGGTAGATGCATTTTATTTTATCTTATTGTGAAATTATATCAGGTTTTTGTGTCCCTAAAAATTGTAATTAAAAACAAGACAAATAATGGTTTTGTTGACATGTAAAGACATTTTATCAATGTAATGTAAAGGAATGTGCTTTGATTTAATTAATGTGATTATCTTACATTAGGGGAAAGTCCTGGCATTCATTTCAGCTTTGACAATTTTTCTCATAAAGTAGGATGTTTGTCTTTATGTTGTAGCTTATCTGATCAGATTTGATGTACAAACTGGTTCTGTTTTTCTAGACTTTCACAAAAAAGGGAGTGGGGAGTGAAATAGATACTGATTATTAGATGTAGAATGTGGAGGATTAGATCATTTATTAATTTTCATCTCATCTCCGCAGCCATTTGATCGATATGTGATTACCGCACACCTTAGCAATAAAGCAACACAAATACCGGATTGATCTCCTGTGAAAAACCACACTGAAGTTCAATCAGTGGCCGTGGGTTTGTAGGGAGAAAAAGGTCAAAAAGAACAGTTGAAATCATTCATTTGACTTTTTGTTAACCTGCAAAGCTGGTGCTGGTGATGTAACACAGTCTTACAGAGGTAATGGCTGTGATTGCAGTTTATGCTGCTGGGACGACATGGTTGGAGGAGGGTCACTGTACTGTGACAGCAGATACCATAGAGAAATATTTCAACCTTGCCAAGAAATTTGTGAAACAGTCAGTTTATTACTTGTGTCAATATGAAAAATACAGCACCGACTTCTGAAGACATACTGTATATCTCTGTCGTGGCCATTCGTCCTAGAAAAATATCCCAGGTTAAGGTCATGGTTACCTATTAAATGTCTCCGTACGTAAATCCACTGTGCTGCACATGGTACAGAACTATGAAGCACATTGGCTTAAATTTTGTGTAAAACTAAAGGTTTCTACAGTATACAGGAGGACTGGAAAAACTTTTACTGTTACTTTTTATAGATGAAGTAGAGTTTAATTCAATTTAAAGTCCTAGTAGGAGCCGGAGGAGGCAAAACATCCATGTGCACTTGGCCTTTGCATAGTCTGCATTTTTTTCAATGCTGCGTAGATGCACGTAGTTTATCTGGGGGAAAGTGTATAATAGACTCTGGCACTTGCCTACCTATGCAAAAACAAATAAGGAATGACTCAGTGTCACATAATAGGTCAGCTGGCTCCAGCAGGGATGCTTACATTTGACTAACCTACACAATTAGCTCTGTGACATCCTCGTGCCACATAGTATTTAAGAAGTGGAAAACACAACCAGTAAGAACTGGCCTCCAGTTAATTTTGCTCATGTCAAGTGAGGTTCTTCTTGCCTCACAAAATAAAAACTATTATGTGAGTGGTTGTTTTTGTTCTTAAAATAATTGCTTGTAGTGTCTTTTTTTTCTGAACAGTAAACCTTGTGAATTCATTTTAATGTTTAGAGAATAATGATAGAAAGCCTCCAGATAGAGATTTGCAGGAAAGTAGGGCAACCCATCACTTATTTTTTTTTTCCGCAAAAAGAAAGAAAATAACATTGAATGCCATTAAGCAACTCTGCATTGTATGAAAAAGTCTGTAATGGAAAGGATCATTACGCCTGAGGTTGGGGGGTTGAGATCGTAATTGACCTTGTGCATACTACACAGCTTCTGCACTCTCTGTTTAGTAATAGAGATGAACTTGCTAATATTTCTTTCTTTCTTGGCCGTCCTCTCCCTTTTTAACAAAGTTTCTGAAGATTATAAATTAATTTCTAAAAGAGCAAAGTCGAGCTAAATGTGGAATGAATAGTGGACTGCTACAGGAGTTTCCACCTAAAGGCAAATGTTGCACTGTATCTGCTGAAAGTGGAATGAGATGTAAGCCACGGGACACACGAAGTCAGCCGTCAGGAGGTGCCAGACAGTTGGGGAGTGTTTGTTGGCTTCGTCTTTGCAGTGTTTCCTACTGGGACCCTCATTGACAGCTTTTTCCCCTGAATCTACAAACATAGTAGATCAGCAGCGTCCAGCAGTAAGTGGCACCGCTCTGATTGGCTGTTCTGCTTTCTGAAACAGTTCATGAAAAGAATCCATGGTATTACAATGCCAGTACATCTTCTACTGTTGTTGTAAGTTGCTATTGGACATATACTCAATAGGAAGTACTGTCTGTCTGCTGTGAGCCACATTGGTGTAAATGACAACTCTGAGTGGCCTGACCAGCAAACATGTCCAGATAAAGTGTCCAAAACCCCTCAAACCCAATTAACTAACCTAAGATTGACCAGCTGTTTTTCCAGTATTAAATGTATGAGGACTAGAATTTCAAAATGCAGTGTTCAAGTGCTCACTTTACAACTAATTTGCTGGCTAACAAAGAGAAAGGCTTTGAGTCATTTGTAGCAGCTATACTGAAATGTTTCTTTTAACTTAGATATTGTGCTAGAGCTCAGTGTTAACCCTCATGTGTACCACTTCTTCTTTTTTCAGTATCAAGTATGTAGCTGGCCAACTGCCAGGCTCTTCCATGGCTGGGGATTTGAATTTTTTTATTTTTATTTTTTAACCAGCATGACCTTGATGATGAAAGAAAGACGCAAAAAACTCTGAGACATTTTGTCATTCATAAATTCCCGAGTCTATTATCTTGTTTCAACCAGACCCTATGTTAGGACAAATTAGATATTTGAAGAAAGCACATGAAGAAAATGCTTTTGATGAGAGTTTCTCAGAACTACAGAAGGGCTTCTTTTTCAACGCAACATTTTTCATTAATGCTCAACAGTCACACGGGGAGAAATGATAGAGTAAGAGACAGCAATTTCTTCCCTGACAGCAGCCCCAATAAACCTGGATCCAGTGCTGCCACATGGGGCACAGCCTGCTGAGATGCATGATGCTCCCGTTTTCTTGACAGGACATTGTGAGCCTCATATCGTCCTGTATAACTGTACATTAAATGGCTTTATGCTGTGAGGATAGCCAGAGTTCACTGGGGATGTCCAAACTCATTCTGGTAAATGTAGGGGAAGAAAATGGGGAAATGGGGTCAAAGTAGGGAAATTGAGACAAGGCTGATACAGGGAAATTGCAATTTGAAATCAGAAAAGGACTCTCACACTTTTTTAACCATCTAATAATGATGTAACGCTGAAAGCTTGCACTGCGAGATTAGTGATCTTTTCCCTATGTTGCCATGTATGCCACTGAGAGCTATCATCTGTATAACCAACACTGTCACCTGTAACTGAACGTTTATGCTGTCAGAAATACAAAATTGTAATTTCCAATCACAGAGATGGGAAATAAAAACCAAAAAGAAATGAAACGTGTAAACAAAATGAAATAAACCAGCCATGTAATGTAAGCGGGCAGACACTTTTATCCATATCGATGTTCTGACCAAACCTACTCACGTACTGATCTAAAAAAGTGCTAAAGGCAAACATTAAACCTGCTTAGCATGTTAGCATTGTGTGCATGCTATTCGGCTAATGTTAGCCAAAGCACAAGGTTAAAGAGCAATAGACATTTTTCAGACTTCCACAGTGTTTTACCAGAACTTGCTAAAATTGGGCTGCTTAACGTCCCGTTGTAAGTTACGACATAGGGACAATGGCATAATCTAAAAATGGGAGCATTTGTAGTGTACCTGAATCTGTGTACAGTAGAGAGAGATATAAGTGATTCAAGTGGTGATGATTTGTACCCTGAGACATTAAATCGGACATAATCACGTTTATCAAGCATGTCGCATAAAAATATTCTGGCATGTTGTTGAAATACAGCCACCTGGCTAAATGTCCGGCTTTATGAATGTTTATGCTCATAACTATACAAATACAAACATTTTATACATTGACAGAGAAGTTGAAAACACTACTGCAATCCATTGTGTTTTTTTTTTTTTTTTTTTGGAAAAAGGTCTATTAGCAGGTGAAGCTGCTATGACTCGTTAGTTCGTACATATATTATTTCATTCATGCATTCATTCAGTCATTTGCTCATTTACAGTTTGTAATAATATTAACAATAATAATTAGTTTTTTGAATTATACCTGGTCCGTCCCCATTAATGTACTAGGATCCACGAAGAAGTGACTCAATGAGTGAAGAACAGCACTGTGGTTCCTGGTTTTCTGCTCTTAAGCAGGTGCTTTGTCAGTGTAATCCACTCTGACAGCCTGATAGTTTTCTATTCTGTCACTTCCTCTCCTTACTGCGAAGCCCCCACTTGAGAGTTAACTCAAACATTTTGTTCAAGGTTGACATAAATGGAGCAAAGGATGATAATTTCTTCAGAAATGTGGTAATCACTGGTGAAGGGTCCTGCATGTGACATGTAAAGCAGTAATGTTAGGCAGTTTTTTGTCTGCTGATCACTATAGGCTCCATTTTATTTTTCAACTCACTTTCTGGGATGAACACACCTGCAGTACCTGCACTGCGTGTCTAATGATACACGCGCTACATGGGATTGTTTAGATGAGATTTGGGGGTTTTGTGCTGACGGATGATCTCTGCAGTAATGACACATGATGTTGCTAAAGCTTCACCCATTTGATCCCTAAGCTTGTAACTCATTACATAATGTGAAATGCATCTGTTCTTCATTAAGTGCTGTGTGATTTGCATTTAAATGTGCCGCTCTTCAAGCTATCAGAGCTTTTGTCAACACATTGTGCTTCAGGACCATTAGGATGAATGCGTTTTGATGCAGTGCCATCAGTCTCTCTGAGGGGGATTCAGCAAACCTTAAAGTTTCAGATGCATCTGAAACATGTCATAGTCTGGTGTTTTCCCACAATTAACTTTGATACCAGTAACAGAAAAACTAGTTAATAAATGACAGTGGGGTTGGTTTAGTGTGTTCATGCACTCGAAAGCTCTAAACTCACTATACACTTCTGGCAACCACACAAACAAACAAACAAAAAAACCCACATTTCTTACAGCTCCTAAGCCATCTTCTCTGCATCATCAATATACTTCTAGTATTGTACATAGTGCTTTTTTTTTTTTTTGAAGGAACAAGCCTCAATGCTCAATCTCTAAGCAACAGAGCCATCATACATCTCCCCTTCACGTCTAAACTGGTAAAAAATACTATTTGCTGCCAACTCACTGTCCATCTGTCTCCTAATCTTCTTGACTTTTAGATTTTATTCAGATTCAGGCAAATACACTTATTAATTAAGTGTCTCTTATTGTAGGATTATAGATCTGTGTGCTGCCTTCGACACTGGATGATAACACTCTCCTACACTTCTTAACCTGGGTGGACGCTTGCCTGCTTCCGCTCATGTCCGAGTATTGTACATAATGATTCAATTCTCTTACACTACTACTACTACATTCAACCTGATGCTCCCTTTTTGAACCATTTTTGTTGTGCAAAAATGTTCTGAAGAGGCTCAGTCACATTTAAAATAAATACAACATAAATTATCACTGCTATGCTGAGACAGATTTCTAACAGCCAGACTCCTCCCAGCTTTCTGGATTTTTAATAACTTCTGCCTTTGGAAACCCAGAGGAGTGTTGCTTGTTGGTTCAGTTTTAATGGCTTTCCTTCATAAATCTTGATGGCTGCACAATTTCACAGACTGTACAGTTAAAATTTTCAAAACGCTTGTTTTGTTTTAAACCATATACAAAATAAACACTGCATTTTCCAATTTATTTAACACAGCCAACATATGCACAGTTTACCAAGCTCACCATCAAAAATGTTTTTTTGATGCTCTTATGACGTCTAGAATCAAATATTGCATTGTGCTCTTCTCTGGCGATCCCCTGATAATAGTTAGAGGTTTTCATACTGGTCAAAAACAGAGCTCTGTGTGTGTGTGTGTGTGTGTGTGTGTGTGTCTGTCCAGTGTTACATTTTAACCTGTAAAGTTTATGCTGAAGGTGGAGTTGGTTGGTTGTGTTTTCAGTGTTGTGCTGCAGTGCATTGTGTAGAAAGACTGCAGTCTGCTCCAGCTATTCTCTCAAACCTCTTGAGGAACACCTGTAATAGAATTTCAGTTTGCTGAAAACACTTGGTAAAGAATTAATATTGCATGAGAATCAATTAAAACAGTAGGGACAAACAGTAGGGTTATTGCTTGTAAATAATGTCCTTAGTATCATCTGTCACATCAGCATCTATTACCATCTCATTTCACATTTAGGCCATTGTCAAAGGAAAACGTTGACACAAGTCAGTTTTAAAGTGAGGCACTGTTGACAAGCACAAAGAGACCTGCAAGGCTATGCACATTGTTTTTCTATGCAGTCCAATTTTGAGCATATTCTAATCTAGAGAAAGAAGTGTTGACCATTATAGTGATTACACTGTGAATTGCTGTGAAGTGCATTCTAATATAAAGTCTTGTTTGCGGCTGTGTGTATTGCCACTATCATATACCCATAATTCAGTGCATAGCTTTCAAAAACAAAATGTGTTTCCATGCCACATTAACATCTTTATTGTTGCCATAGGGCAGGCATCTTTAAACTACTAATGGCTTATTACTGCATGTGAAAACCAAAATGCACCTGTGTATTTGTGCCACAGTCAGAAGCTTATACTGGGGACTCGCTTGTTTTCAAAAATCCATTACAAGAAGCTCACAGAGACTTGCCACTGCCAACACGAATATAATCCATCAATTTAAACAAGTCTATGACGTCATAAGGCCACAGCACTTGGGATTATGGGATTGAGATTATATGACAACCAGTTTATTCTGTTTTTCATAAATGTCATGCATCATCTGTCTGTTTTTATACACATTGCGTGTGTTTTCTCTGGACCCAGTTTTTGTGCATCTCTGTGAGAGCTGTGAAACAACAGCCTACTGTTACATACAGGTGCATCTGTGCAACATGAGTCAGACAATGTGCAACTATTGATCTATTCTTTGGAATGGATAAAAAAGTCAAATATCCTTTGTAGTTCTTAAGTCTAAATATTTGTTTTCTGAAAAAATGCCATAGTTATTCTTTACCCTGACACCCAAGGAGGAGAAGCTGCTTATTCTTTTTTTTTTTTTTTTAGGTGCTTTTTAAAGTCTAAGATGTCCTCATTAAAACCTGAAGTAAATTGTCACATTTAAGAGCATTTTTCTAAGCTGTGCTTTTTGGTTTGGTTGACTTTTGAAGTTTTTTTTAAAGTGGGTTATTGGTCAGCTAGCTGACTGAGGTCCTTCTTATGCGGTTACTCAGTTTGGCCTATCAGATGAGAATAGGAAGAATGCAGTGTGAAATGTGGGATTAACGAAACAAGTCTGTGTCTTTCTAACATGTCTAATCAGTTCAATTTCACTTTAGTCAAGTTCTAGACTGATCTCAATAAAAGTCAAAGCAATTCGAAGCAACTGACCACAATCTGGACTGCTACAGCAAGGGGTCTGAATACTTTTGTAAATCACAGATTATTATAATTTTACTGTTTACCAACATAAATACTAACATTGAAGTGGAAGTAGGAAACAATACAGAGCACAATGAAGCTGCATTATTATAGAGAAAAGATGACATTTTTGCTTAATAAATGACTACAATGGATGAAAAAAATAAGTTTTACAGATCAAGTTAGCACTAAATCTAAATATTTATTTATTTTAGCGTTACTCAAGTCACACAATGCAATAATCCTGGTCCAGCCATTCTTAATTATTCCCTCTAGACTCTTCACACTACAAGGTCAACATCCAAACAGTGGAACTGTAAGCCAGTAGTTAGGCTGGTGTGCAGTGTTCATTACAGGTATGTTTTGGCACATTATACTCTCTCTAGCACTTAAGGTCTTCATGCATATTCTGAATGTGTGAAGAGGACCTGTTCAAGTTATTTAAAATACTCAAAATTAGACACTTTAGGCAAAAAAATTCAAGTGATGCTTTTTATACTGTATCTTAGAAACCAGTTGGAGTGTATGGCCTCAGGTGAGACGAGCCTGCAGTGAGAGCTTCCGAGTGTATTAAGTACTAGGGCAGCGCTTAAATAAGGCAGCAAAGGGTAAAGGAGCAGGTGCTACTTTTTAAAGCAATTCTCAGTGTAAAAGGATGTTATTTGGATGTAAGTCTACTGTACAGCTGATTAACTCAAGTATTTCTTTTCGCATGTAAATGGTGCAAATGTTGCATCCAGGCCACGTCCTCAGTGATCAAAAGAAGGCTCATTGCATTGTTCATGTATTCCATGCAGGCTCCATCACCCCCTTCGCCCTCAGCTAATGAACCAAAGTATGAGAAGCGCTGGCTGGATGCTGTCTGCCTGCCCTTGTTGATGGCCAGAGTCTCCAGATACAAAGCTGGCACAGATAAATTAAGGTAAGGGTAATCCAGCATGATATAATTCACCTCTAAGGGGCACAGTTCACTGAGCACAGTTGTTGGCTTAGCAAGCACTTTTCATTTAGGCAGGAGGATGTTAATGCCAATATCTATGCACAGGCATAAACTCCTTAAAAGGTCACTGCAGCTGTGAGTCTGTGGCTCAGAAGGTGTGACTGTGAGAACACTGGTCGAACTTGTAAATGCATTTGATTATTATGCCTGTCCTTTTTATATTGATTTTCTTTTTCACTCTGGTTTTGCACCTATTTTTCTTCAGAAATATTTTTTTTTTCAATCAGCAATTTCTAATCTGTTGGACCAAATACAACTAAAGAGGTGTATTGTTTAACATTTTTCACTATTTGGAGGTAATTACTTCTACATCCCATACAGCTGCTGAACATGGAGCTGGAACCAGTTTTCAGGTTCAGATTTAATGACTGATGAAAGTCCTGTCATACTAATGGCAGATGCCATTTATAGAATTGTTATCAAAGTATGATGAGAGGAGATTAACACATTTACATGATCAGCAGTGTTTAATCATATCATCGTTTCTGATCTTAATCCAAATGTAATGTGACAGTTAGTGTGGTACAATGTATTTTCATGATTATGACTCTTAGTTACTGTTTTTTAGGGGGAAGTTGATGTAACATTTAACTTCATTTGATTTTATTCAAATTGAAAATTTATTATTAGTCTGCTCTCATTAATTTCTCTTTAGGGTGTGTCTTGTTGCATAATTTAGACATTGCAGGTACATAATAATAAATAATGGAAGCCTGCTCTGCACAGTTAATTAAAAACTTGTTTATAGGATACCTCATTAGGTATTTTCTAATTTTATGCATTGGGCAGCTCACAATGATAAGAAAATTAAAGAAAATAAATCAGCATTTACAGCATCTCTGGCTGAGCAACTCTTCTTTTTGGTTGTTTCTTAAATAAATAGCCTAAAACCTTTATTTTCGGAGCAGTAGCTACACTTTCACGTGCATATCAATCGCCAAGTTATTCAGTAGAATACAAGATAAAACAAGCAAATGCCTTATCTCAGACAATTGTAGCAACTATAATAAGAATAATAATTATTATATTTATCATCCCTTTTGTACAGCACTTAAAGGCGCAAATGTTTTGCTCTGCACTAGACAAAGCAGTGATTGTAGTCATGACTTTATGCTGTGAGATGTATTGACCTTAAAAGGGAAAGATTATATAACTTTATATGCAAGCAGTGGTGGAAGGGATGATTTTGTACTTGTACTAGAGTATTACCTTATGTTTCTACTTGACTACAGCTGTCTCTTATCTTAACAACTTATCCCGTTATGAATCTTGGGATTGCTGGACACAATCCAAGCTGTATCTGGGTGAACAGCACTAGACAGGGTTATCACCCCTTTGCAATAACTCATTGTAATAATTAAAAAACAAACCTGTTAGATTACTGTGAAAATACAAACCCTAATACTGAACTGAACAAAAGGGAGTGCAGTACACCTCTGATTTCTAATTAAGTCTAAGTACGTAAAGCGGGTTATAACCTAAAAACACCACAGCTTTGTTAGTGTTGGCCTGGGCTTTATCTAATGCAACATTGTTTCATGGAATTCCCTGAAATATGTAAAAAATTAGATTGCAAACCCTAATGAAAATTGGAAAAGGTACAAGGGCATCAGCAGGCCACTGGACATGAAGTAGCTGCAGCAGTGGTTAGGAGATGGGAAGAGTCATACTACCAATAACAGAAGGCTCAGTGGCTGTCCTCAAAATGACGCCACACACAATCCACTGTTCACTAAGCCCTTGCACTGACAAGCAGCAGAGTTTAAGTGCTTTTCACTTTTGAATCTATGGAAAAATGTGGTTTCCAATTATGTCCTGGGATTCCAATCAAACGTGGATTATTTTAGAGCTAAAGTTAAACAACACAAGCCTTCTAACCATTATCTTTTGAAGAATGACTCCTGTAAGAATGTTATCATCCTTGACCACAAGGAACAAATCTGTCATCAACTGTAGCATGTATAGACTGTTGTTGTGGTTTGTTCTTAGACCCGCAGATGTCAGAGTGTACTTTAGTCAAATCTTTATATTAGTTTTTCAATTACTTTACTTTCAATTACTTTTACATAATTACTTATGATTTGTACTTTGTTATATAGTATACTGTACATACAATTTAAAAAATCTGATGTTTAGAAAATATGAAGCATTATTATAGATCAGTAGATGGGTGACGTACTGTAGGAAAAAGCAATTGAGAAAAGCTTGATACGTCAAAATATGGATTGAGTTATTCACATAAAAGTAATTGTACATATATTTTTAAAAACATTTGTCATGCAAACGTTCTATTCTTTCTGTCTTTTGTTTTCATTCCTAATGTAAGACTTGCTTTGTTCAGCCATTACCAGGATAATATACCGTATGAAGGGCCCGCTGACCATTGACCGGGAAGAGCCTATTTTACAGTATGCATATAGATGTATTTAAATTATAAAAATATATATTTTAGAATGAAATAATTACAAAATCCCACACTTGCACTTGTCCACTACTGCATCACTGGATAAGCCCACAGTAAAACTGCTGACAGTCCAACTTATAACCCGAGGAGTGTTTCCATACCTCAGTAAAAACACAGTCCTTACTTTTGGGCTTTACTTTGATGGGGCAACAGTCCTCCAAGTAATTCTGGCAGATGATTATTCCAAACAACCACCTAATAACTGCTAAGTGCCAGTGAAGTATTAAAGAAATATATTGGGGAGAGTTGCAGCTTAGTCACACTAAATGTAATAATCCAGTGCTAAATCAGGAATAGCAAAGATCAGTCAATAAAGAGCACCCAGGCAGAGAGCACGTCAATATCAGTGTTTACTCTACAAAACATGGCTGACGTGGGTATGTCAGAACACACGCAGATCAGGGTGGATATTAATGAGGCAAACGTCTGAGAATTTTTCATATGATCTCAGTGGAAAATAGTCACATTTATGTTTGTCCTTTCGGCTTATCCTGTGAGTTCAGGGTCATCACAGCAGATCACTTGGCATAGTTTTTACACCGGATGCTCTTCGTGACGCAACCCTCCATTTTCTACCCGGAGTCATATTTATGTTTAAGTTAGATAATTAATAAGAACCTGTTCTGTTCTTAATATGGTGACTGAAATACATGTTGTGAGGGTTACCATCTGCAAATGAGTGTTGATGTAGCTTTATAGAACACATACTAAAAATTCAAGTTTCCCTTACTCGTTGCATTTATCAGAACTCAAGTGAATTGTAGCAAATAAAACAGTTTTAATAATTTAACATAAATTCAGCCCTTCACAAACTTCTCACAAAATTGTGATTTATTGCTGCAAAACGCTCAAACACTTGCAACTGTATTTATTAAATGTGTAAGAAAAGGTTATGGCACTGCATTGCAATTTCTTGGTTTTTTTCACAAATTGTTGAAATTTCTGCTTTTGGTGAACATCAGATCACATTTAATGACCAAACACAAATAAACACAAATATTTGAGATGGCAAAACACAAACAATCATGATCTTTTGTGTCTTTATTGGACCAACCAATAAACATACCAATTAATGGTGGAAAAGCTTATGGTAACACTAGGGTTCTGATGTCAACTGGAGTCAGCAAACCTGGAGTTCAGTCAATGAAACGAGAATGGAGGTGTGGTTTAGAAATACTCAGAAATACAACTTATAAAAACACTCAGTTTGCTATTCACAAGCAGTATCAACAGAGATGAGCCATCCTTTCCAAAAAAAGATTTAGAAAACCTACAGTCAAGAGAGGCTGGAAAGGGTACAGAGTTGTCTCAAATGCTTTAGATTCATCAGTGCCAGTTTGACATATGTTCCAAAAATGGAGATGACTTGGTATTGGAGTTACTGTTGTAGCATCCTAAGAGAGAAGTACAGTGGAGGAAGCATCATGATTTTATCAATGTATCCTACAGGGTCATGTAAATGGTCCATGGTCTGGTTAAAGCACTTTACAGTGTTGTTTCTCATTCACCCAATGACACACACTCACTCAGAGATGACGCTGGATGCCACTCACCACACACGTCAGGAGCAACTCAGGGTTCAGTGTCTTGTCCATGGGCACTTTTACACACAGCCAGGAGTTAAACTATTGACCCTGTGCTTTGTTAATGACTTACCAAACTGAGCTACATCAGCCTAAATTAAGCTGAATGATGCATCTGAACCCAAAACATTGAAGTGGATCCATAACAGAATAGCTTCAGAGACATACAATCCACCTGAGTGGCCAGACCTCAGTCCAATAGAGACGCTGTGAGAGAGAGAGCCCTTCAAACCAGATGTCTTATGAATATGGCTGTTCTGAAGCATTTATGCGAATGAATAGTTTAAAATTTCTCCTGAACGTTGTGCAGGTCGGATCCACAGCTACAGTAGGTGCTTTTTTGAGATTATTGCTGCCATCTGTGATTCAACTAGTCATTAAAAAGCTGTTACTATTACTTCTTCAACCATCACTTTGTATGTTTTTCGGTGTATTCAATAAAAGCATGAAAGATCCTGACTTACATCAGTCTGGCCAGTGAGTGGGTCAACTTGAACACTGTGGGTCTCCCTCAGAATGTCATTGAGACCATTCATCAACAAGGTCTCTCTATGGTAGGAAATGACGGATTTTTGAGAAATGGTGATCTGATTGGCAGGTGATTCCCTTTTAGTCTTTTGTGGCGGTGATTTGGATTTTCCTGCAGGACACGTTTGATAAAGCGAATGCTTGTACCACCATTAAGGTGTATTTAGCAGCTATTTCTGCCATGTCGGTCTAGAGGGGAAGACTGTGGGACAACCCCCCCCTGGTGGGCCGTTTCGTGAGGGGCTTACGGTGTAATCTCCCTGTTTGCAGCTGACCCCGTAATGGGAACTTCCTGTTTTGTTAGGGGCCCTGTCAGTTGCACTTTTTGAACCATTGGAACAGGTGGATTTGAAAATGGTGTCTGTTAACACAGTTTTTCTCCTGTTCTCACTTTAACCAAATTGACAGGTGACATTCATGCCTTTTCAGTACATCCAGCGTGCACAAAGTTCTCTTCTGGGAATGCAAAAGCTTCTTATTTTCTGTATATTTGTTCAAATTAATGGCTTGTAACATATCATGTGTGAAAGTTGATGAATTGACCATTAATAAATTCATTACTTGCACCTTATGAAACCCTGGCACAGAGTGCCACTGACATAAGAGCAGTATACCCAATTATTGTGCAAAAAACTTCAATAAATTCAAAATCTAGATTCAGGAAATCTTTTCAAACTTCTAGTGCTCATGGTTTGCAATCTACTTGCAGGAATTTATTGTTTCCATACAGTTTCATTATTGTTACTTTGGTAACACTACTAGTATATTCAAATAAACAATTTTACATTTATCTGTTGCTGTAGTTTCTCTCTGTTTCACGTAAAGCTTAAATGTGAAACTTATAAAAGTGGGATGTGGAAACCTGAATCCTCTTGTGACTTACCATTTGGAATGAAAATGTTCTGTAAAGTTGTTTTTTTTCCTAATCTTTCCTTTTAAAATAAGCAGTAACTGTTGTTTGCCCTGTGTCATTTGGTCGTTGGAGTGTTAAGGGGCTGAATTATCAATCAAAGTACTTAACAGATCGGCTGCATTTTCACTGAGAGTTCCAGAATGAGCAGCCGTCATTAGTGCCAATGTGCAGTTGCTGTTTTTTCTCATGTTCCCATCTAATGTTGCTGTGGACTCTACACCCCATGTTGTTGTGTATAGAAGGTTATACAGTGTTCTAGTGATCCTTGGTAGTATATATATCCTCCCAGATGGGATGCCAAGTAGATTTTCTTTCTTTAAGTTTTTCCAACCAATTTAATTCCACTCTAATAGGGGAACTGGGGGAATTGGTCTTCTGTTGTGCCAAACGGATAACTGACAGTGAAGAGGCAGAGAGCCTTCCTTCTTTTTTTTTTCCTTAGCACTCATTTTCCTGACAAGACCAAAGTCTCAGAACAGCTCCTCAGTTTGACATTGAGGTATTCTCAGCCTTTTTAAGCTGTCAGAACAGATGTGTTTAAAATGGTAACAACCTTGCAAATTAAAGTGGTTTTACCTACCACCCTTTTACCTACCCCTAACCCTACCATACCCTGTGTTACAGCGTGGTTGCTTTTCTAAATGTGAGCATTCATTTCTTTACATTATTACCCAGTCATATATAAATTAGAGTGTAATCTGCAACCTGCACAGTTCTACTGTAGATGGTGCAAAAATTGACTTGAAGAACAGTCGATTCAGCGCTGTGACAGTGACAGACACATTGGATTTTCTGTAGCAGCTTCACAATAAAAAGCATCTTGTAATATGAAGCAACAGCTGGGTTTTCCATAACCTATTGCACGAACTTGATGTACCTCTTGTATGGTAAACATACAGTGAGCCTGTCATTAGTGAGACACTGTAAAATTGCACTGGATTACATGCATACATCATTTTCCTGTAGGTCCCTAATGCTCAGGGATAGACAGGTGGACTCCTGAATTTGCAATAAAAACAACGATATAGAAAAAGGCTATTGTAGAAAACATGCATATTGTAACACATTCTTCATATGATTATGTTGAAAATGTTTCAAAGCCTGCCTGTTTCACTACCTCGCTAATCAGTAGACATGGTACATGTTTCCTTGTCATTTTCAATCAAACTATAAAAACGGGATCTTTGCCCACAGACAGTACACGTATATTTTTCACCTGTCGTCCTGCATGTTGACTAGCTGATGCTGCCCTGTCTCAGTTAATTTATCACTGTCATGGTAATGGGCGGGGCACAACAATTTGTGCCGTTGGGGAATGGTGCAGATGTATGAAACCATCACCCTCTCCCTAGATCCTATCTCTGTGAGGATTTGTGCTCTGTTCACTGAAGGTGGAAGGGCTTTAGCAGCTTCTCCTGACGGGGTTGTGTTCTCTTGACATTGATCCGCCAGCTGTCCGTTCCTTTGATTAATCTCGTTGCACTTTCATCCCTCCTCGCATTTCCCCATTACTGCACAGTCTCAAAAGTTTTGCATTAATTGAAGGAGATCTAACTGATATTCTGTAGATTCTGTGTCTAATGTCATTTCATCAGTTGCTCACTTTTATCTGTGTGTGTGTGTGTGTGTGTGTGTGTGTGTGTGTGTAGAATGATTTTCATGTTCTGGGTCTGTAAGACATATTTGTTTTTTTAGAAGAATTTTAAAATATTCATTAGTGATGTTTTTAAAGTTACTCACATTTCAGAAGCAGCTTACTTGGGTCAAGTACACTGACTCAAAAAGAATTTCCGCCTTTGTTAAATATAAAAAGACATTTAAGTCTAGTGAATATCACCCCTAGAGAGGCACTGGGTCAGTAAACAGGCAGCAGAACATAAGATTTTAACAAGCCTATTGCAGAAATGATATAAAAGTCATGCTCACCAGAGAATTTGTTAGGAATGCTGACTTTGTAACATCCAACCTTAAGGAACTGCTGTGTTTGTGAGGAAGAACTGTTTGTTTTAGGAGCTGTCTTAGACCCTATGCATTTCTCTCCATCTGTCAGGCGTCACATCATGTACCTCCACAACATCTCGCCACTTCTCATGTGCACTTACAAATGTCTCTCCGGCCTTTACAATTTTTCCCTAATGTTGCAGATTCCTTACTTAGACCAGTGTTGTTGCTTAACCGTCACATGAAACTGCTCCAATGTTCTGTGACAACTCACAGTGGAGGCTAAAAGTGTCAGCAGCGTGCAAATGCAGAGAAATTAAATGTCAGGAAGTATCATATTTTGCTGATGAGTTCGATCTCCGTTGGATGACCTCATCAGCACCCTGTCTGATAAATTTGTGTTAGTAAAGCAATGAGCTTAATTATAAGGCTGTCCCAGGGGGTGGCAAAGAATAAAATAAATAAATTAATAAAAACAAGTCCAGATGCTTAATAAAAAATGACTTTGGACTGTCAAAATATAAAATCATCCTGTAAATGTTTTGGGAAAGGTAACTTTTTCAACTTGAACAGCAAGGTGTATTTTATTGACACTTTCCTATTCCAGCTGGGGATGCCATGCAGAGTGTTCCCTTTAGTACTGTTAGGTGTTTTTTAAATATATTTTTCAGTTATAGTTTATTCAAAAGACATGAATTTTTATTGTTTTTACACTTTCTACATTCAGTATAGATTAATATTACATGTTGTTGCCTTTGTTGTTTCGTACTGGCTGCCTCCCCAACTGGTTCCCGTCTTAATGCTAATAGAAATACAAATACAAATAATGCATTTCCAAATATGAAACAGTTTTTTTTTTAGCTTTTGACTACACCTCAGTATACTGTAGTCATGTCTCTCCAGCACCTTGTTTCCTTTTTAAATTAGAGCCAATACGTGAACTTTGCTTATTTATATTGCAGAGGCATTACATTTAACTCTAAAATCAGTTGTAACCTTACCCCAGAAAGTGTGATTTGAAAAACACAGAAATATGGCCAGCATAGCTCAGAGTATGTGAAGGCTCAGGAAGTGCCTCTCTAGAGCATCTGTTGTGCAGATATTTTTATAATTAGGTGTCACTAGCCCATCAAGCTCATGAAAGAAGCTTGTACAGTGTATAATAAAGTCACAAGTCTTACAGCACAAGTAATTTGTCTAAAGTAACAAACTGCTCTTGATTCACTTTGTGCACACTGTTAATCTTTTGCATTGCTCCTGTCTAATTTTGACCCCTACCCTTCTCCAGGTCCAACTATTTTGAAGTCTTCACCTTGGATGGAGCAAGCACCAATATTCTTCAATTTTGCACTGCAGCAGAAAGCACAGACTGGCTCCAAGCAATATCTACAAATATCAATGACTTGGCACAGGAGAATGTAAGTCCTTGACTAAATTTGCCAGGCTTGGTCTTTATTGAAAATGACAATAGAAAGAATCAATGATTGTCACATTGTGAATATGCGAGATCTCTAACTCCCTAAGATTATGCAGTGCTGCAGATGTTTTTTCCTTACATGAATGGTGTATAATAATATTATATGATTACATTTGCATAGTTATTGAACTAACATAAATCAGCAGATTATTAGTTTATTCCATAAACATTTTTAGCTATTAATTTTTTGCAACTATCTGTTACAAATCACCACCTTAATAATGAAAACATGGAAACATGTAGTATATATGTTTTGCCCACAGTTGTTACATGCATTTTTACCCAACACACACACACACACACACACACACACACACACACACACACACACACACACACACACACACACACACAATCAAAGACCACAGCCTAGCAGGGTTTTAATAGACCCTTCCTGACAAGCACTCATTGAGTCACAGTGGCACCTCTCCCCCTTTGCAGACAAAAAAGGAGGCTCTCTCATACCTAATTAATGACTGCTAAGTAGTCATTCGGCATGTGCACTTCTCTCTCTCATTTCCTCCAATTTCACTTTGATTATGGCACTGATGATGTGATGCATTTTTGGTGAGGATGCAGACGTACTATACGCCCGTGCTCGGCGACTGCACAGCTGTCTTTTTTAAAAAGTGTGATTAATTCATGCCTGCATCACTTAATTATGGACGTGGAGTGTGATTGCTAAATGGCCAATCAGGATGTAATTGTGTTCCTGCTTTGGGAGAGAGCGGAACTTTTGTTTTAATGACCTACGACCTTTATATAGACTGTAATCCCCTTGGGGTCTCTCGTGTGCTTTTCACGTGTGTGACTGTTATGTGCCATAGTGAAGGTTTATTTGATGCTCTTTGATGTTATTCTAGAGAGACTACAAGTGAAAGAACTGAGGAGCTTTTTGCTGTATAATCATAATATTAGCACTTCAGTTGACAGTGTAAATTCTGTTTACAAATTTGGCAAGACGAGACAGGAGCTAACACCCCATGGGTGCATTCTTCCTGAGAATGGGTTGCAGTGGTTTGCAACATGCTGGTTAAGTGACAATGTTTCCTTCCTAAGAAAGCACACAGCATTTTGAAACAGGGCTTCTGATGTTTGCTTGCTCACTGATGGTGGGTGTGGCAAAACCACTGGCTTTATGTTTATATAAAGAAAATGTTTCAATCTTCAAGACCCACTTTAGAAGTAAATTGGAGAATATAACTTTATATTCCCATGTAGTGTTTAAATGGTCTCAACACAGAAAGCTAGTTATCCAAAGTGGAACTGTTATGGGACATCCCAGTGGCTAAACTGGCCAGAGTTCATTACTTTTTCATGTGTGAAATGCTGAGTTTGAATACGATGTGACACTGAAAACCATTTCTCACAGCTGCTAACTCTAAATGATTGGGGACAAAACTAAAAAACAACAACTGCTTGAATAGATGACGCTTAAATGTTGGTCAGACTTATTATGCCCAGCTCCGGCTTAACATCACCGGTCTCAATAGTAAAATATTAATAAAGCACGTTTAATTAGTTAGGACAATAACATTTTGTGAAAGGTTAAATGTGGGCACTTTCACTTGAGCTTTTGTTTCTTACTTTTTAAAGATGTCATGAGTTTGATATTGGATATAGTACAGTACCTGTTGTAGCTAGCTGTTAGTAATAAAATTTGTCTTTTTTGGGTAACTCTAGTGAAAGCACAGGAAAATGTATTGGATATACAGAAATAATAGGACTTTACTTCCATGTATGGATTTAATATAGCTTTTTGTATTTTTTTCCCTTTTCTCTCTCTCTCTCTCTCTCTCTCTCTCTCTCTCTCTCTCTCTCTCTCTCTCTCTCTCTCTCTCTCTCAGATAAAGATGGTCAACAAATACTGCTCTTCAGATGATCAGGTATGCAGACATTGACAATACACAATGATATTTCTTTTTAGAAACCCAAAGTATAATGTTCCCTCTTTTTAACTTTCATTGTTGTAGATGTTGGTTAAATGTTTGGAATAGTATGTTGTTAGAGATGTTTAGGCCTTCAGTTGACACTTTGATGACTTAAAAGTATTATCTTCCATTTGCTTCTCTGCAGGGGCTGCATTCTAGACAAAGCTTTAATGTGCATATCCTGTTTTATCTGTTTGCTAACCATTGTAACAACAGTCAGGACGAAATTCCAACGTGTGCAAAGAAACCTTTTCAAGCAAATAATGAAATTGTTACATCTCTGCAGATTGTTCACATGGGCTGGGCATGTGAAAGTTCAGAGAGCAGTGCTCCTGGTGAAGCCTCTTCATTCAAGTTCCTGGCACTGAGAGGACCATATTTTTATATCTTCCGAAGTCCCCCGGTAATTATTGTTTTGTATTTTCCTATTTGATAAACTTTACGATTTGGGATTACTGAAATTAAACTGTTATTAAAAAGTGCATAGTGTGGTGATCTCATGTTTCAGAATTCTGAGTCACATTGCTTTATTTATTTATTTATTTATTTTATAAGGGAAAACTGCTATAATTAATGATTGTTTTGCCCCTTTGGCCCATGTGGCTCACGGTCAAATATCATGCGCAAATGATTAATTAGTACCTTGGATTCATCTCAGTGTAGGAATTTCTTCAGGGCCTTTGTGTGTGAGGTTTTTTTTTTAATGTTCCTGCTGCTGCTCAGTGTTCTGGGACTGCCCCCCACTGAGCAGCATGGTTTGTGTCTCTAAAAAAAGTTGGCAGCATCTGTAAAAGACTATTTTTCAGTTATAATTAAACAAGATGAGCCAGACATGAATTTATTTGTTGTGATAATTAGTGAAATGAACTAATTCAGTATTTGTTTGGACTGGAAACATGTCTATTTCCAGCTCAAACACACCATTGCTGTATCTGTTTTGGGAACTGCTGAGGAATATTATGCAAATCTTTATCTCATCCAGTTAAAACAAAGATGTCTGTAACATTGACTTGTGTATGAACTATTTGAAGTGTGTTGATTTAAAATGTACAGATATAGCCTGTGTCTGTGGTGCCAGACGTAGAACAAGTCATCCCAGGGTCGGTTCTTTCAATCCCTGCTACTTGTCCATGTGTATAAAACTGCTCCAGATGGTCAGGCCAGCAGCTTGCATGGTACAGTTGTTCGCTAACATCTGTATGTATGTGTGTGTGTGAATAGCAAAACAAGAGGAAATACCAAAACATTGGATAAAGTAAATTAATGATTGCACCCATTTACCATTGTAATACATTTCTATATCCATGCAGATTGAAAACAACCCAGCATTAAAAAGCAGAGGGGGCTTTGTTTTGTGGGGGGAGCATTGTTAAAGTTACCAGTGAGACCATAAGATCTAAGAAATCCATTCTGAGTGACAGATTCATGCATTTTAAGGCTAAACAGGTACCAAAACAAAGCAGTGGTTTACATAACTCATAGATGGGCTTTTACAATTTTTGGAAAGTTATTCCCTTGGCAACTATAATCTTTTTTGTCATGAAGTTTGCTAGAAAAAAAGTGAAAATCCGACTTTCAAATCTATGAGGGACGTAGCATCCCTGCTGCACCAAAGACTGGCTCCTTTCAAATGAATTAGAAGGCTGGATTCTTTGTGACAAATATGACTCGGGTGGGTGCAACATGCAGCTCACATCGATCATCAACTGCATCTGTACTGACAGAAATTAACACCATATAGTATCATAGTACTTTCTTATACACATGCATAGACATTCAAGAACGTTTGTGTAAGTGCTGATATTTTTGCACTGTATGTTCTGGCAGGTAATATAGCTCCTGTATATCTTTTTTATAATGTCATAAAATCTAGGTCCACATCATTTGCGTGGAAGTACCACTAAGTCTGCAGGTTGTGGACCACAACATAATTGAAAAAATATTTGAAACCAACCTGCAGTCATGCAGTTTTTAACTAGCTTTGGTCTGACAGAAATCAGATGTGACACTGGCCATTGGGTGCTATTTATTATAGGTCCAGTGTCTACAGGTAGCTTAAAATGTTCCTAACTGATTGCCAGGGTTGGTGAATAAAGGACGCAGCCTTATGTTTTTTTGTGATATGAAATAAGCTCTGTTTTCCCATTAGTATAAAAAACACCACTGTAGCCCAGATGTTTCTTTTTCACCTTTTTTACTTGATTTGGCAGGTGTTTACATAAGTTAATCGCATTTATTCTGTGCATGCTATGATTTGCAGTACCAACATTGGTTTTGCACATTACAAGCTGTTCACTCTTTGTTGGCCTGTCTTGTGTTCAGTTAGAGATCCCCCTAACACAGTTTGACAAGCTATTGTGGTTCACCTTTTCCGCCTAGAAGGTTCCCAAGATGATTCGAGGGTTTGTGTTTTTCCAATTATGTTCAAAGCTCAACATGAGGATGGAATTGTGCCTGTGTTTTAAAGGTTTTATGCCACGCTCATGTGTGAGTGTGTTTCCTATAAGTCTTAGGTGTTATGGATGCAAAGAAAGCTGAATTTTAGCATCTCAAAGAAATTATTCTGCTTGAAATTCAGCATCTCATCTGACTCTTTGAATAGTTTGGGGAATGTGTGTTGTCCGTTTAGTAAATACGAAGCTGATGTTAGCTTGGCTGAAAAACAAGGAACAGGAGCCCAACGTGAAGCTACAAGTTTTTATCCAGATGAAATAAATGTGCTGTTTCTTGTCCTAATGCTAAACTACAGTACACTCACCAGCTGCTGGTTGTAGTTTAATATTTACTCTACAGATACAAGTGATTTTGATATAATTTATCTCTCAGCAAGAAAGCAAATAAGAGTATTTTCCGAAATGTAAAACATTTTTCTTAAGATGAGTAACAGTCTTCCCTTGTGAATTCTGTGACGCAGAACTAAGAAGATTGGCCAGCTGTGCCTCAGCCAGCAGTTCATTTTCTCTAGAGGATTCTCCCCTTTTGACAAGCAACTGACACCAGCCTTTGTGGAGGAAATAAAGTGCTTCATCTGGCCGAGATGATGTGGAACATACGTGTTGTGATTGAAACGAAAGCATTTTATCTTCATTTCTGTCTCCTCCAATTTGCTTAAGTGTCCTGCAAAGGATGTCACCACACCAAAAAGAGAATGAGAATTTGAGACCTCTACTTCATTTCTAGTGACCTCAGTCATCAATGTTCTGTACAGCCACTTCTAAACTCTTGTCCAAACTCTTTTCAGATATAAATTACATTTTTACTCACATTTGGAAGTAATTTGCTTTCCTTTACTCTAAACGGTCATCTTCTGCAAAGATTCATTACGAGAAGAAAACTGTCTTTAAGGAACCCATTATGGTACATATTTTGTCTAAATGCTGCAGGACATGTCACCAATGTCTCCTACACATGGAACATGCCACAGGCAACGATTTTTCTGATGGAGACAAAAGTCTGTTCGAAGTTGGATAAGTTCTGAGCTATAATTTTAAAAATGTTTTAAACATAATAGATGTATTGTGAAGTCATTAAAATTACTGAAAGCATTATGCAGGTAGGGGCTTGTGAAATGCCAACTGTCCTCTGGCTTATGTTGAAATATGGCTGTGGCTAATATCCGTGAGATAGAGAGGGCTCTGCCCTGGGACAGCATTAGTGCATGTGTGTTACTGAAACCTACAATGGAGCATAAACTCCACTAAGCAGCCTCTTGTCAGGCTGAACTGGTGCTTGTGTGCAATATCAAATTGTGGTCACTGCTCATTGCTGCAGACTGTTCCCAGAGCTTCATAGTTTCACTTTGACCTGGGGATTTTAAAAGCAGCACTCTAAAAAATCATTTGCATTACAGCAATTGCCTGTGGAAAAATCCATCTGCCAGTGGGGCTAGTGTGTTAAAATGCTCAAGATCTCAGTTTGAAAAGGTTATGTACTATATCACACTGCAACAGTGCACATGCAGCCACATAACTTTATCTTACATGCAAAGGTTTCCAAAGACAAGTATGCCTCATATTATGCAGTCACAAAATAGGTCACAGGTGACAGTCTGTCTGCCTGCCTGCCTGTTTGCCTGCCTGCCTGCCTGTCTGCCTGCCTGCCTGTCTGTCTCTCTAAGGGTGATCTATCTTGATTTCCCTCTCTGTTTCTCTCCATATTTTGGCCACCCTGTTTAAAATAAATGAGGAGGACCACAAGATTAGAGCAATGTATTAATATAAGGCACTCCATTACAACTCAATGTCCCGCTATGACTTTAATAATAAACACACAGAATTATCACCTTTTTGACTGTTTCAACTTAAAAACTGACAATTCTAACCTTGTAATTTAAAATGTCTGGCAGAACTGCTGGATCGCACTAGATTTCACAAATGTAACTAATGTTGTGGATTATTGTGTATGTAATGTGTACTTATTGGCAATATAATATAATAACCCAATTATGTCCTCACCAAGGTGCTGGATTTGCCCTGGCAGCGAAGATTGTGGATGACAGTAGCAGTGAAAACAATGAATTTGCCTCTTGACAAATGAGCAAATACTCATACTGTGCTACAGTACTTAAAGGACACATGTCACCCACTGTGGGCTGTTTAATGTCTCTGGATTCAGTTTTAGATAACTGTCAAGCTCTAGATTTGGATACAAAGGTTATGCTGTTTGATGGGTCAGTTTAATGTTAGTTTTCTTTGGTCTCCTTTTTATTTGGTTGAGAAGAGGAGGAAAAAAGAACCATCAAACTTCTGCCTTAATTACTGGAAAGACGGGTTCACTCCACTACAATCTGTACTGTAGAGAGAATACTAAAACCCAGAAACTGAAGCATCTTCGTTTATTTACACCTGTGCTTTACTCACTGTGGAGCATCTGTGGACTGAGCAGTTTGTGTTATTGCAAATTATATATTTTTTTTTTATTGTGAACAAAACCTTGAAGTTCTAGTTTTACTTCTTTATAATACAATACTGTATAAGTGGGGTGGGTTCAAAGTAATCAAAGTAATACTTTCTCCTTGACTTATTCTCATGTACATTTGCTGGTTATGTTACAGTCTGATACTATTGTTTGTGTATTTATTTCTGTAGCCACACTTGGGATACCCTAGTCTTAATCCAAGTCTTACTTTCTTGATCAAAATATTCTACTTGTGCAGAACAGAATAAATCCATTTTGTTCCCCGGCATTTGCAGTCATCTAGGCATTTACACAACTAAGCTACCTGCCCAACTTTCATTTGCATTTAGTATTTGGATAAGGACGTGCAAAGTGCAAAAAAAGCTTTTTTGAAATGCTGCCTCTTCATCTCACACTCCTTGATGTTTATTTTTCAGATCAGTGGCACTGACTGGGGACAAGCTGAAACAACATATAACCTCTATGAGGTTCTTTTCAAGGTTCACAAGGTATGTCAAAGAGCAGGGTGCTGTGATGTGCATCAGTGCTGTTCAAAAATTGATCACTGCACTGCAGGTTTCTTCTTGGTGTTTCCTCTTTTGTCTCTGTTTCTATAAGCATAGTGTTTCAGGAAGCCTTCTAAACAAGGCTCTCTCTCTCTCTCTCTCCACAAGCAGGGATATGTACAAGTTTTGAGAATTAAGTCACTTACTCTTCATTCCACACACTGAATTCAAATGTGCAGAGGCAGCAAACCCTTTCCCCCAACATGTAACAATTAAGATTTTGCATTACAGCTCTGGATGGCTGAGGACTGCTGGCTCCAGGCGAGACTGTACCTGGGATTGGAGCATTCGCCCGAGCAGCAGGACAGCGAGTCTTTGTGCTTCAGCATTCTGGTCGGCCACGGCCAGAGTCACACCTTCAGGGTCGAGCTGGCTACTGACCTGGCTACCTGGGAGAAGTCCTTCCAAAGAGCTGTCTTCTTTGAAGTGCAGCGAATAAGAGTGAGTGGCGTTGATGCCAATGGTGCACATTTTGTGTGACTGAAGTAAGGCGCCTAAAATTTTAGTCTGTTTTGTGAATACTACTTTGATTAAAGGAGTTCTCAAAGCAGGAGAGGCTCTTACAACACAATTTTAAAGCCTTCAAGTTGCAACACGGGACATTTTATGGTTGTGAAAATTAAGACCACCACACTACTTTGTGTGCTTTTAGTTTGGTATTTCAGAGTGAGCAGACAGATTAGAGGACCATCAAGATCATTTGATGACAGCTAATATTCGTTCTGCAGATGTCTGACAGAGTCTCTAAATAGAACTTTATGAACTACTATTTATACCAAACTTATTGAAGTAAACTGAAGTTGGAAGTAATTCCTGTTGTAAGTATTCCTTCGTATTGTATCCAGTGCTGCACATCCAACAGCCTAACTATTATTTAAATTAAAAAACAAATTTCAATTACATGATATAATATCCACACAATATAAAATGAGTAGCACTATAATTAGAACTATAATACTGGAAAAAAGTTAAACCAGACTATAGGGAGTGAATTCTATTTACATGCTAAAATACAGTGTGACAACAGGAGTTTGTTTTTTTTTGTCAAATAGTGTAACCGACCTGTCTACTGCATCTCTAGGTGAATAGGTGTGTATGTGTGTTTGTCTAAGAAAATTTAGTTTTTGTTTATAATGATTTTATAACCTAGTGAAGAACTGTATAAGCAGCTCTGTAATTTTACAGCGTACATCCTGTACTTATACCACTAGACAGTGTCCAAGTGTCAGCAGTGTTCAAGTCACTTGTTAATGATAATGTTGACATGGTTTTGTGCAGTGAATACACACAGCTACCAACATATACACATGTACATTCTTTTTTTTTTTCGCTGGTTCTGTTTTGTGTGTTTTAATTTTTAATTTGAAGCCTAACCAGGAACAGGGGCTGCAAAACAGTTTTCTTGTACTAAACCCTCAACAAGAAAGCTGTGAAGCAGTCAGAAACTAGACCCCACATGATGTTTTACATGTTCTGCACGATATATGACATATGAGTACTCGGTAAAGGAACCGCGTTAAGAATTGTGAACGCATTGTTCTAAGCATAAGGGCCGTGACACCCCAACCCAACTGTTAGTCAGCCAGTGTCTGGACATTGATGTACAGAGGTCCATTTAGTGAGTGGAACAACTCCGATTGGCTGTTGAGCTTGGAGTAAGAAGCTATAAGACAATGCTAAGCTAATGCTGCTGTGTTTATAGTTTGTATCCACAGTCCTCCATCTGCACATTTCCTGTAGCACATGTGTAGAATATACTGTATGCACTAGTTGGCCATCAGCTGCAGTCTCAGTAAATTCCTTGGACACTTGGAGTGGACGCAGCAGTTGGTCTTTTATTCGCCTCTGCTCAAAAATTGAGAGGAAGTTTAATTTTTTTTTGTGAATTTTTAAAAATTATGAAGGTCATAGTCTTTTAAAGTTAGACTTTGTCAGGTCACAGTGACTTCAATAATATTTCTATAATAAAATTCTTAATAAAATTCTTCTATAATAAAATTCTTTTTAAGCAGGTGCTTGAAAAGTTTTTTTAAGCAGCTGCTTGTTTTATCTTTCTCATTTTTGTTGGCTGAATTATCAGAGAACAAATTATTATTTTCTCAGTGTGTGATGCTGGTTAACCAGCACCTGCTGTAAGCACCACTTCACATCTTAAGTGGACTCCCACTGTACTAAACCCTGATCCATGGTGGGCTACTACCATCATGGATCAGACCTGGATACTTGGAGAATCATAGTTTTGTTGCGATTAATGGATTTTTCAGACGTTCACAACATTTACCTTTGCATGTTCTGTATAAGTATGGCATATACATCAGTGGGCTGTAATTTCACCGTGTGTTTTTGAGTGTCAGTTCACACCATCGGTGGTGTCACCAGTGCGTTGCCCTTTAGGCTTGTGTTGGCCATTGACCTATTTTTCCATTAAAATGGATCAAATACGTCAGTAACACAGTGCTATAACTTAACATCTGTGCTGCTTTCAATTTTTCTTATTAAGCAATTCATTGAATTTATAATTGCAGTTTGGGCATCACTTTGTTTCTAAGAAATGTTATTGTTACTTTGAATGCATATGAATGAGTAAACTAAAGAATTACTCCTCACCTCAATGAGCCAGTAAATTGGCTCTTAAGTCAACACATTTCGAGTGTGAAGCCCATCAGCTCTTGTTTGTTATCGAATAATGCTCAGAAGCAGCTGTCCATCGAAAGGGCTCAAACATGAACACTTATTGGAAAATGTAAGTCACTGAACAAGAGTCCAGATTTTTAAATAGGTTTTGCCATCTGTATGTTTGAATAAAGTTACAGTTTCTACTACCATAAATCACTGTGATGTCATTAAGTGTACACACAGAGTTGGATCATTGTTGACGCCATTTTTTGTTTAGTTCACTAAGCCTGCATCCAATTTACTTTTATTTTGTGTATTTGTCATTATTTTTACTTTCGTCAGTTAGATCACATTTCTGTAAATGCTACCTTTAGTACTGTACATACTGCATGGCCTCTGAATACAACAGAGTAATGGCTCCTTTTAATAGTAAAAAGTACAATATGTGATTTATTTTAAGGCTCCATTACGAGTCACCTGATATTACCAATTTAGAAGACATATACAGTTGCCAGGAGTCTAGCAAATGTGACAGCCTAAGGTATTTCTGGTTCACCTCAGCATTTAGGGTGAGCCAACGTTTGATTTGGATACAGATGTTTACAGGTACATGCTTGACTGAGTGTGATACCCCACAGTGCAGTCACTTTACAGCATGTGTGAGATTCGAGTTGTCAGTTGATTAAAATTGTTAATCGCAGTTAATTGCAGAGTGTCTGTAGTAATATTTTATGCACTCAGAATTTACTGTAAAGGAACATTATTTTATTACTCTTATTGGCTTAGGAGTGGATCAATGGCACTGATGGTACGGACTTGGTGAAGATAATGGACTGACAACTGACTGAAAATCCATTCATCTGAGCAAAGTCACATAATATTATTTTTTATTTACATAAAATTAAATAATACTGATATAAATCACTTGGCAAAGTTTAGATTTTAGTCACCTTGTTGTGCAGTCAGTGATCTCAATCATAAACAGGCATATTTTTTCTGACATAAATGACTCGAAAATTAACACAACACAGCAGCATCGCTTATAGCACTTCATGTTTGTAGTGTCATCAGTTTCTCCACAATCACATTTTATTTTCAGAAATTAAAGTATGCCACATGTCAGGTCAGACTTTTCATGAAAACGCCCACAGTGTCTTTTATAATTTGAAACCCATTCCCACCCTTTCTCCCCTCAATATCAGCCAACCACACATAAAAAGGTTAAATATGCTATGAAGCCAGAGGGCTTTGGTGCTAGGGACCCTTAAGCAGGGACATCTATAAATATTATAAAGCAGCGCACTTGTCAGAAGATATTTGAGTCACCAGAAGACTGAAAACCTTTCCGGGTCAACATGGGAACCAGATATAATTAAATGACATCATTTCACCAGTTCAACTTTGGAATAGTGTGTGGGTATTATACCAGCAGGCAGCATGGCTGATTCTGGCACAGTGCTCTGGCTCTCTAGCTACAACCATCCATCTAACAGTCTTAGTAACCATGTATAATCTCTTTATGTTCATCGGGTCATAAGTCCACTGGACTCGATTACATTCTCCAGTTAATTCGTTATATTGCTTTTTTTCAAAGACTTAAAAACCAGCTGCTGGAAGTATTGGCCCCCTGTATGACTCACAGTGAGCACTGTGTTCTTCTTTATTTTTATATTTCTATGAACATAGTGCTGATGTGACTTACCAACACACTGTGTTTCATCTCATATATCATTCTCCCCGAAGCATTGGGGCTGGTCAGCGTGCATCTTAGCAAACGGTTTATATTTCTCTCTCGTCTCACATTGAGCTTACTTTCATTCAGAGAGTGACCTGTGGTTCTAACTGGACCTTTTTGCTCCTTAATCCTGCGTGTCAGCTTGTATCAGTTTTGAAGTTTCTCTTGATCCATTTCCCACCTTTTGTTTTCCTTCTGTTCAATCTGTGGTCAGTTTAACAGCTACAGCCTCCACAAGAACATTGATCTGCTTGGAGATTTGCTTGTAATCTTTACCTTGACCATGCATAGCAATTATTTTCTTATCTCTTCCTCCTCACCTCTTCCTTTCTTTTGTGCATGTTCATTATAGGGTACAAAATGATTTTTTCTACATTTAAATAAGCTTAATGACTGACTGTGAAATGCCAGATTGAAAACAATTGAGTGGCTAACTAAAGAAAAGTCAGAAGTATCACTTCACAATCCATTTGTTAAACAAAGATTTTCCTCTTGTGGAACCAAAATCAGCAGTTTGAAAATGTGTGGCAATGTTTCTGATCAGTGATGGTGTGCAGAAAAGGCTTGAAGTAGGACAGCACACTCAAATGTAAAAAGCTCTCACTGCAAAGAGTACCTTTGACATTGTGCAGAGCAAAGCTATTTTTTTCTGCCTACCTGGGCTGGTTTGACCAGTTGCAAGATAAAATAATTTTCCAAGTTTTGCAACTAGTCTATTACCTAAATATATCTATTAATTAACTATTGTTTTCCTAGTAGACTACTTGTCATTTGTACTTTAAGGACATTTTAGAGCATGTTTTGTTTTTTTTAAGGCAAATACTTGCACTTTTACTTGAGTATATAGTTTGTGTACCACCATCTCTGGACACATTTAAGGAACCATTTAGCATCAGCATTTGATCATAAATTCACTAGTTTAATTTATACAGTAACTATTAAAACTCAAAGTCTACAGTATTAATAATTTAATGAACACGTGTGCCTGCACTCTCTAGATGTTCATGACGGGAGCCAGTGTTGACTTAAAACACTCCAACTGTGACCACCAACATGCTGTGGTAGCATGCTGTCATTGTAAGTCACTTAACAAAATATTTAATTCATGTGTTGACTTAGCATCTACAGTTAGAAAATCAGAGCGCGCTGTATTTCCCTGTAGGTACTGCACTATTCAAGCAATGCAATTTCCCCAAGTACTGTGCACAGCAAAATCAACTGTTAGCAAACCAACCAAGGACACGCATTCTGTTTTTGAGTTCAGACATCTCTGTGTTTTATTAATAACTCCAAGTGTTGTTTATGTTTCAAAAAAATGGTTTCCCATACTTTCACCCACAAGAGCAGAGCCAGGAAAGGCCTTTAACAAGTGTTTCCGTACACTCATTATAGTGTTTAAAGGTACTTTGATTCAGTGAAAGAATAATAATATTAGTAATTGTCTCTGACATTCTTAGTGATATACCGTTAACTATTTAATGTCATAACGTTTCCAGTTGCCTCAGAATAAATGCAGTTTCTATAACAGTAAAAATTTTGTAAACAGACTGTTACATGTTCTGTAAAACTTACTCTGCGAAACACAAAGACAAAACTCTAATGACTACTTTATATAGAGTTTAAAATGGCCCAAGACACTGTATTTTGCCAGTGTCTCTCTCCAACATTTAGCAAATCAGCTACTGTGACTGCATCATTTGTTGTCATCAATAACATCAGTGGCTACATACAAAAATGTGTAGCACAACTTCGGGGGCCCAAAAAGCACAAGAGTTAAAATGAATCACTTCACTCCATTGACCACATGACCTGTTGCATAAAAAACAATTACCTAGATGAAATTTGACCCTCATTTTAAGCATTAAATGGCATCTTTTAAGTTGGTGGCAGGTTTATCAGATCAAAAACTTACTAATTTAACTAAATAAATTCAGAATAACAGACAAAATACTGTACAACACACTACCCATAAATTGGACACACTTTATTACAGATGATCTCAGCCCTTCATCAGGCAAAACATATGCATATGGTAACTCCACATCCACAACAGTCCAGAGGTCAAGGTCTCCTTTCCTTTGATTTTATAAAGGTAATCAGCAGTTGGTAGTGCAGGGGTAGTTTGAAAACAAGCAGGGCAGGGGGCCTTGAGGACCAGTGCTCGGAACCAGTGCACTAAGCAATATTACCTTTAAATGGGGACTGATATCATGCAGAGGCATATGTGATGCTGCAGTCACAGTTAGCTCTTTGCCAGCTAATGGGGCTGAACATTAGATTTGACATCAATGTCAATTGTTAATTCGCAAGTGACCTTGGAGACAGTATCAAAGTAACCAGACTGAGAGACGTCTCAAACAATGTGCTCTGATGTCACAATATTGTCAAACCTGCTTGCTGTGCGCGTCTAATGTGCAAATAGTCTAAAATGCCAAAACCTGGCTTCTGCATAGACTTAATGATGTACATCTGTAAATATAGGTAACATTCAAGAGATATGTATGTTTGGGTGTTTAATGAGTAAATTCTCTGTAAGTGACTTTGAAGTTCTGAAGCCTGGGTTGTGAGCGGTCTTCATTCTATAAAACTTCTATTAAAATATGATAATGTTAGATACTGTTTTTAGTTTTTAATTGTATTAAATGTAGGACACCATCCATTCGCAAACAAAAAAAGTGATGAAGGCTTTCAGTTGCTTGTGATTTTCTGTTCTCCAGCCAATTAGCGTAGCCTCCTGTGACAAGACATGCAACAAATCCTAACCTTCAATTGACTGGATGTTTATTTTTTCCCGTCCTTTGCAGTGAACACAAACACCTCAATTTGTGTCATATATACCCATCACTTCGGGGTGTCCTAATCGCTATTCTGTGTTTTGATTTCGTTTTTCTTCTGAAAAGGCAACTGATAATACGCTTTTTATTTTTTCTTATAGAAATAAGATCTGATCTTTCATCTACAAACTAACCAAGAGAACAGTAAACAATCCGAGTTGTATACTCTGTGGAGTGCATGACTAATAGTTGTCCTGTGGACAGATTCTCCCACCTGAGCTGTGGATCTCCTGAGCTGTGTATCTCCTCCAGAATTACCATGGGCCTCTTGGCTGCTTCTCTGATTAATGTTCTTCCTGTCCGGCCTTTCAGTTTAGGTTAACGACCACGTCTTGGTAGGGTTGCGGTTGTGCAGCTCTTTCCATTTTCGCATGATAGATTGAGATGTTCAAAGCTTGGAATAGTTTTTAGACCCTAATCCTGTTTTAAACGACTCCACAACTTTATCCCTGACCTATCTGGTGTGTTCCTTGCACTTCATGATGTTATTTGTTCACTAATTTTCTGTGACAAACCTCTGAGGGCTTCACAGAAAAGCTGTTTCATGCTGAGATTGAATTACACACGTGGACTCTATTTACTAATTCCATACGTGTTCCACTGGATTTAAGTTAGTGCTATCAGTGTAAAGGGGGCTGAATATAAATGGATGCAACTGTTTTCAGATATTTATTTGCGAAACATTTAAAAAGCCATTTATCATTTTCCTTTCACCTCACAATTGTGTACCACTTTGTGTTGGTCTATCACATAAAAATCCCAATAAAATAAATGTATGTTTGTGGTTGTAATGTGACAAAATGTGAAAAAGTTTAAGGGGCATGAATACTTTTTATAAACCAACGTATGTGTGAAAGCTCTGGATTCTGCCTCACCTTATGAAGCTCTCAAAGATCTTGAGTTGACTTTGCTCTCTCTAATACTTAAGCCTGCGGTCGTCGCTGTTCCTTGTACACCTTTTCCTACCACACCTCTCCCTTTTTAAATCAATCATAACTCAAAGTAGTTAGCACTGCTGCCTCACACTTACAAGTCCCTGGTTCAAATTCCAGTGTCCTTCCTGTGCTTCCATGGGTTTCTTCCAGGCACTTCCATTTCCTACTATAATCCAAAGACTTACAATTAGATTTGTTGGGGTTAATTGCCTATAGGTGTAGATGTGAATGTCTGTTTTTATATGTCAGCCCTAAGGTAGACTGGCCACCTGCCAATGGTGCACTACACCTTTCACCCAGAGGCAACTATCAGAGGCTCCAACAGCTGCAAATTCATTTTTGGGATATTTCACTCGGATGGAAAAGGCAAATGAAGTAATGATGTAAGCACAGTGTGAAACATTGTAAAACACAGTCTGTTTACAGGACATGTAACACAAGATTAACCACACGGTCCAAGAGTGATGCTGGGTGTTTGGAACTTTGGAAATTTGGAACTTTTAATGAAGCAACACCATTAAATCGCTCCTAGAGTGTGTTTAGTTCCTGTTAACCCAGTTTAACCTTAGCGCATTGACAGCAGATTGTGTATATAACTCTAGGTCTCAACTTACATTCCAAACTGTGTCCTCATCTTTTTTTTGTCCTTTAATGGGTAGAGTACAACACTACACACATTTGTAAGGAAGAAAGTTCTTTTACACCTGTCCTCTGTCTTCTCAAGATCCCCCGTTCCTTACTCCTTTCAGACTAAGCTAAGGGGATTTTCTTTAAAAAAAAATAAAAAAACTACAGTTCATGTTGCCTTTCACGTTAATTCCCATAGAAAAATCCTTTCCAATTAGTCAAGTGTAGTCACCGCTCACTGTGTCATAACACATTTCTCTTATACGTGTGGTGACAGCAAAACTTAGCAGCTGGCCTACTGCTGTATTTTTTTTTCTTTTAAATCCTCGTCACAGCTGAATTCATGACACAAGTATAGTCGGGGGGTTGAGGTTTGTGAGTAGAAAACACTTTCAGTAAAAGCACTGTGCAGTCCCATGCCATGTTCACTGCACGCTGCAGTCTATAATTAAAATCACAGTGAAAGAAGGAATAACAGAGGTGAAAATCCAAAGAAAACATAACACAAATTTAAAAAAATACAAAATCGGTATCCTTATATTGGTATTCCAACTGTATTTTAAGTCATGTGGCAAGAAAAGCCTTCTGAGGGATAATACGCCACAGAGGGTCAAAAGCCTACACATGAGTGCTTTTAAAAGACCTGTGAAAAGAATAGTGAGACACATGCTTGTTTGTGTTGCAGCAGCGAAATGAATGTTAAAGATTTATGGATTTCCTTGGCCATGTGCCTTGACATTATCAGGAAGCTGCACAGGAAGCTGCTTTTGC
Organism: Channa argus; assembly: GCF_033026475.1. Taxonomy (NCBI): domain Eukaryota; kingdom Metazoa; phylum Chordata; class Actinopteri; order Anabantiformes; family Channidae; genus Channa; species Channa argus. The sequence continues at coordinate 6,148,819 of NC_090212.1, forward strand.
CAACAACTCATGCAGGACAAACGAGATTTGCTCTTGTTATCAGATCTTCCAGGCCCAACGTGTCACACTTGCACTTTAACAACAGCTCTCCACATGTTCAACACAAAGTGAGCAGAGTACGATCACTTGTTTGAGTTTGAGACACAGTTGTTGCTTCCTATAGAATGTTACTTAATACACTTTCATGTTATTTCATATTATATTTCACATTACTCCTTTTTGGATGTCCACATAATGAGAATCTTAAACTTTTGCATGTGCAGGCTAACATTGCTTTGCAGTCTCTTCTAATCCTGTGGCAGATAAAACTAAAATCTAAATCATCATGTTGTCATGTTTACAATGATTGATAGTCATATTACAAGAGATAAAAAGATCTCCTAACCCAACAGTAATACACAGCCAGTTATCATGAGTCAGATCTTGCACTATTGTTATTAGATGTGTGTATACTGTTAATCATGTGCTGTAAATTTAACCTTTACTTAATATCATTCAATAAAGAGTTGTTGAAGTGGGTGGCTGGGTAACTGTAGCTCAGTCACTTATTGGGTGTCTTTTGAAGAGAATTTCACACTGTCAGAGGAGGTCACATTTAACTGTGTGGAGCAACACAACTAATAAGATACAATAGCTTACTCCTTTTTGGACTTTGCAGATTTTTTTCCCCCTTTACCGTCACTGGAGTACTTGCTATGTGGCTGTGGAGCAGAACTGTCAAAGTTCACCAAAGTTGATTCCATTCTAATTAATTCATTTCAGCACAAAAGTCTGATGTTTTTAAATGCTGGTCTGACTGGGCCCTAAGTGGTCACAGCCTGAATATTCAATAAAATCCACAGTGCAGTATAGATTTATAGACATATTACTGCTATTAGATTAACACTAATAAGTTACCTGTTGACATGAAAATAATTTAATTTAGGATGCTGAGATTTATTATGAATTTTTATTTATTTTTTATTATGAGTTATTTAAACATATACTGATTAAAGTGGGCTGCATTTATTACCCATATTTAGTTTTTTTTTTAAATATAATTTGTTTACTTAGGCCAGACTTTAAAGCTGTGTTTGTTCGAAGCATACAGCATGCTTCTATGGTTTTGGCTACTCACTAACACTGTACTTTGTGGTCAGTATGTCACTGAAAATATGCAATCAGTGTGTTAATAGACATCAATTCTTTCTCAACAGTCCAAAAGCTACATGTGCAGCAGCCAGGGGAATGTACTGTGCTTCATCATAGATTTTGGATCAGGCTTCACCTGCGCCGAAGGTACTTCAAAGGTAAAGTGTTACTGTGTTACAGTTGTTGACATCCTGGCCCTGTGCTTTTTTTTTCTCTATATGCTAAAGAAGTAGTATAAAGTCATGCTCATTCCTTTTTGTCATTCATCTTCACTGTATTTGAAGATAAATTTTCATTAAAAATAAAAGTAACTTTTCTTCCAAAAAAGATAGAAAGATCGAATGCTTCAATTGACGCTAATTATGCACAATGGACTTTCCAGATGGTACACTGTTCTTATTAAATTGTTACACTGGGAGATTATTCTGGCAGCCTTTGCTAAGCGTTGAGTCAGGCCTGCAGTGGGTACATTTTATGTTCATTAAATCACTGCAAGAAAAGTTCAACACTCGTTTCCAAAGTACTAATGTTCTCTTGTTATAAATTATGTCTCCTCAAAACACTATTGCACATTAAAATGTCTGTTTTTGAGCATGCATGCATGTCTCTCTGTATTTAGACATGGTATTTAAACATTGGGCTCATTACTGAAATCCCTGTGCTGCTGTGTTTTTATAATCTCTTCCCAATGTAGACTATATTGTGGCGGTATAAGTTCTCTCAGCTTAAAGGCTCGTCCGATGATGGAAAAACCAGGGTGAAACTCCTTTTCAAGAATGCTGAAAGCAAGCAAATAGAAATGAAGGTAAAGAAATAGTTTCTTTTCATCAAAATACAAGAGCACCATGTTGTTACTCACTGATACAAATGACCTACCTTAACAGGTAAAATCATTTCTTATCTAGTGGGGTTTTTTCCCAAGTGAGCAGTAAAATGCAGCTTTTAAAGCAGATCTGAAGATTAGACCTTGATATGAACATCTTGTAAAAATTGATTTCTCTCTCCTCACCCAGGAACTAGAGTTTGCTAATCTGACAGCTGTCCTCCACTGTATACATTCTTTTATTGCTGCCAAAGTGGCCTCCATGGACCCTCTCTTTATGTGCAGTCAAAGCTTCCCTGGAAATTACGTGAACAGTTAAGGAGACACGGCCTCGTCGCCATGTCCACCTGAGGCAAATATTTTATGCACAGAGCCAATTGATATGTATATCTTGTTCTTGCTATTTTTGTATGAACTGCTACAAAAGAAATATTTGTAAAGGACTGTAGAGATAATGTATGCAGTAATGAAGGAAACAAGACTTTTAGTTTTTGACAAGTTGAAAAAACATCGGAACAGATTTACAGTTCTTCCAGTTTTTTTCCATCATGATGGACACTGATTCTGATAGCAGGTTTTGTCTGCTCTCTACCATATGGTGTGTAACTGCCATACATTTGACAACGTGACAAGATTTTCTGAATATAGCAACTGCCACTGTGTTTAACAGTACATCCATAATGAATTTTACATAAAGTACATTTGAACTGACTAAATGAAGCGAACATCGGTTTACTGTCACGGGGGGAATTTGCATTTGTCACAAACTTTTCAATTTACACTTAAACAGTGATGAAAATGTATCTGATCCCAGTTTCTCTGGTTTATGTAGCTTTTTCAGTTATTTATTCTTTGGTCATGTCTGTCAGGAGGAGAAAAAAACCCGGCTTATGGCACCTTACAGTGCAGTATATTGCAGCGTCATAACCCACCCAAAAAAAAAAAAAAACATTGAACTGATATAGTCCCAACTCAAATGAAGCATAAACAGCATCTACTGCAGGGCTAGTACTCAACTAAATTGTTCAATGTTTCTGCTATTGTGTGCATCTTTTGTATCAAATACAGAAAGTTTTAATTTGGGTTTATAGGGATATTTCATCTTAAAACTATTGGTAAGAACCCACTTTTATCAAGATCCAACTGAGTGAAGAAATAACTGTATTTAGTTGCATTATGTATTGTTTTATTGTGAAAATGCATATGTCCTGTCTTTTCAATAAATTGCTTCTGAAGAACAACTGCCTATACTACTGACATTTTCTTCTTGTGTCCTCAAAACTTGGAGAGGTAGGAGTGGATGTACAGTAACTTTAGTATTGGCTACATCTGCCAGTGAACTGCTAAACTCCTGCTCATATTGATCTCCGTGGATGTCGGTAGGCCAATTTTCTCTATTTTATTTTTTTAACCTTTAGACAGAGCCAGACAGCTGTCTGTTTCCAGTCTTTATGCTGAGCTACATTTCTACTGGTTATAGCTTTATACAGTGAATCCAGAAAGTATTCCTTTTTCTTAACTAACCTTTTATTAAATGTTTCCACATTTTGTTATGTTACAGGCTTATTTCATGTTGGATTAAAATTATTATTTACCTCATAATTCTACAAACAATATCCCATAATGACAATGTGAAAGAAGTTTGTTTGAAATGTTTACACATTTATTACAAATAAAAAATCACATGTACATAAGTATTCAGTCTTTGCCATGGCACTCAATATGGAGCTCTAGTGCATCCTGTGTCCACTGATCATCTTTGAGATGTATCAACAACTTGATTGGAGTCCACCTGTGGGAAATCCAATTGATTTGACATGATTTCGAAAAGTATACACCTGTCTATATAAGGTTCCACGGTTAACAGTGCATGTCAGAGCACAAACCAAGTCTGTGGACCTCTAAGACAGGATTGAATCAAGGCACAGTTGAGGGGAAGGGTACAGAAAATTTCTGCAGCATTGAAGGTCCCAATGAACACAGTGGCCTCTATCATCCGTAAATGGAAAAAGTTTTTCAGCAGGACTCTTACTAGAGCAGGCCAGCCGGCTAAGCTGAGCTGGCCTGAAAGGAAAGGCCTTACTCTGGGAGGTGACCAAGAACCTGATAGTTACGCTGAAAGAGCTCCAGCATTTCTCTGTGGAGAGAGAAGAACCTTCCAGAAGAACAACCATCTCTGCAGCACTTCACTAATCTAGCCTGTATAGTAGAGTGGCCAGACAAAAACTACTCCTCAGTAAAAAGCACATGACAGCGCGCCCGAAGGACTCTCAGACCATGACAAAAATTCTCTGGTCTGATGAAACAAAGGTTGAACTCTTTGGCCTGAATGCCAAGTGTCATGTCTGGAGGAAACCAGGCACCGCTCACCACCTGGACAATACCATCCCTACAGTAAAACATGGTGGTGGCAGCATCGTGCTGTGGGGATGTTTTTCAGCAGCAGGAACTGAGAGACTCGTCAGGATTAATCTGGACCTCAGACTGGTTCTTACAACAGGACAATGACAACTAGCACACAGCCAAGATAACAAAGAAGTGGCTACGGGACGACTCTGGAATTGTCCTTCAGTGGCCCAGCCAGAGCCCAGACTTGAACCTCTTGAACATCTCTGGAGAGGTCTGCAAATGGCTGTGCACCGACGATCCCCATCCAACCTGATGGAGCCTGAGAGGTACTGCAAAAAAGAATTGGAGAAACTGCCCAAAAAATAGTGTGTCTAGCTTGTAGCATCATACTCAAAAAGTCTTAAGGCTGCCCACCAGTCCCACAGTTGCAGGTTCGATCCCCGGCTCCTCTGGTCACATGTTGAAGTGTCCTTGAGCAAGACACTGAATCCAAACTTAGTTCCTCCCGGTGAGCATTGGCTAGCTGCATAGCAGCTCCCCCATCAGTGTGCGAGTGTGTGTGTGAGTTTGAATGGGTGAATAAGAAGCAGCCTAAAGCGCTTTAAGTGCTAATAGGTAGAAAAGCGCTGTATAAGTGGAGACCATTTACAGTACATGTAAATGGTGTGAATGGTAAATGGGGGGGGGGGGAAGATTTTAAACAATGTTCTTTCACATTGTTATTATGGGATATTGTTTTTAGAACTTTGAGGAAAATAACGAATTTAATCTCTTTTGAAATAAAGCTGTAATGCTTTCTGGATGCACTGTATCTAACAAAGTAAAGTAAAAGAAAGTAAAGAGTGTATTTCCTCAAATGTCACATTTTTCATATGAGTAGCTACATATTAACAGCTTTTTACTGTGTCTAACTGTTAGTGTGGGGAACAAGTTTCCTTTGATAAAGTCACCAGCTGCTTGATGTTACTCAGCAAAGCTTTGCACAGAGTCATATCACCTGTAAATTGCCGCCCACCTGGTGCTAAGTCTGCACAGGCATCCCAGCAGTCTGTCTAGTGCTCTGTTAAATATGTAAAGTCAGCGGGTTCCCACTAGTGGGGCATCACAGGTTTTCTTTGTCGGAAACCCTAATCAAGGTGGCGGCATAGGTGGAGGACAGTGAACAGTGGCTTTCCATTGCAATTTTTAACCAACATGCATGCATTTCTTAATTTATTTGCACGTTTGATCCAAAGAAACCAACCTCAATAAAACATCAGGAATGCTTGTTTTCCAACGCACCCACTGCTGTGTTAAGTGGCTTCGGTTCAGGAGCTGGAATATATCTTAAATGAGGGTAGGACGGGGGGTCTAGACAGTCTAGACAGACAGTTTCCAGCATAGATGAAAAACTGTATCTTAAATCATCCTCTACTTACAACAGTGTGTTCACCATTTTGTAGTAGTGTCCGTATGTTGGGTGTAAATCTGCCCATTATAGTGCATCCAAAGTATCCCACAATGTAGAACTAAAAGTAGTGTAAATGGCATCTGGCTACTTGCTAACAATCCACAATGCAATGCTCCCAGAGATGAAAACATTACAGTCACGCTGCTCAAACATCTGTTAGTGATGACACAACGTGACATTTACTAAGTGTCAGGAATGTCAACAGAGTGCTCACTATTGAGTGAAATACTTGCAGTACGTTATATAGGGAGTGGTGTGTGTGAGTAAGTATGTGGTGATTTCCGACACAGCCACATTGGGTAGGTTGGAAAACAAATAGGACATTGGGCATTGAGAACCAAGGTTTAGGACCCAACATCTACATCTAGAGTGACTATGGTCCAGGAGGTCAAGCAGTTGTCCACCATCCCCAGGGTTGTCCATTCAATCCCTGGCTCCTCCTGTCGCAAGTCGACACTGAACCCCAACTTATTTGCTCCTGGTGAGTGTTGGCCAGCTGCATTGCAGCTCCCTCACACAGTGTGCAACTGTGTGTTTGTGTGTGTGTGTGTGTGTGTGTGTGTGTGATTGTGAGTGCGGATGGGTAAATGAGAAGTAGTGTAAAGCACTTTGGGTACCAAGCACGTAGAAAGGTGTTATATAAGTTCAGACCATTTACTATTTACAACACTGCTATTAAGAAAACAATAAAACACTTAATTATGTGAAAGTACATTTGTTAGTGTTTACATATCCTCAGTTACACATAAGGCCATGAGCCTGGAGGTTAGAAATCATGTAAGTAGCTCAAAGAAGTGATTGTAATCAGTTGTGATCAAACTTAATGAACTACATTTAAGGGAAACCCCTTTTTTTTTTTTTATTGTTACGGTGCATTGATGCAACTTATCAGCCAGCTAAATGGTTATACAGTATTGAGAAATACTACCTAGTATGTTGATTTACAAGGACAACGCAATGGATGCCAGTTTTGATTTAGTGTATGTGTACCTGCCCGATACAGTAACAATGGGCTTGGCAAGCTTTGGAAACCTTAACCTTTTGACCCCGCCAATGACTCATTGTTGAGTCATAAAATATACAAGGTTATTACAAGCAAAACTAAACCTCAGTGTCGTTGACCTCTTCTTGTCATTGTCAAACAGTTTCATATAGGCAATAAATTGAACCAGCATTTTTAATCATGTTCATTTCCTTTGTCAAAAAATATAAATGAACCCAACATGAATTGCTTATGATATCTGGACAATAAATTAAAACATGGTCCCCATTTCTTCCTATAAAACGTGCATATGCAGAAAAGTATAATTGTTCCGTGTTCCAATCTTTAAAATGACCTAGGTGATCTGCTTTTTTTGATCCATAAATGGGGATAACTTAAATTGGTCCTACAGCTTAGCTAGAATTTAAAAATGGTATTGGATCAAATGGATCAAATTCTGCTAATAATAGGAGTCGAGCAGGGTTTGTGATGCTCAGAAAAAATGTATTCACATTTAAATCATGTGATCAATGCAGCAGTTGCAGTAGTGCCATTATTATTATTATTAAGTCACTCAGCGTTTCAAAGTGAATGAAAGTGAATCTCAAGTGCTGCCAGTGTTGTTCAATGAGTTTGCACTCACAGGAGTTTGCAACAGCACCCCTCCGCAATGAAATAAACATTTTAACAGCAAAAAAATCAATGCATGATGGTAGCTTTAACAAATTTAATATCTGTTGCATATTAAAAACATGTTATTAAATAGTGTTTTTATATTCTATGTCATGATAGTGTCATTAGAGTTTTAATATTACTAAACAGACCTGCATGAAAATATAATATATATATACTTTTGCTGACCATCAGTGACATGTAGCCTTTGTTAGCTGAACACAAATGTTCCAGCTTTGACCCTTTGATTCAAATCCATCATTAGGCAACTTAGAGGTAAATACTGGCGAGTTAACAGAGACCTGGTGCTTCTGGCTTATCCATTATTTTTTTAATGATTCAGCTGTGAATACTAGACTACAGAGGCAGACATTAAAGTGGATTCGTGGCCTTTTCAGACCCCTACCATCTATACAGCAATAAACAAACAGTTGTTCCTATAATGGGTCTACCTGATAGCACATTGAGCAAAAATATTCAGATATGTATGCCCAGGTTTTCCTTTTGATGTCACTTACATCATTGTCTTCAAACTTGGATTTATTTGTTAGGAAATTTGGGCTTAAACTACTGGGTGTTGAAACCAAACCAGCCATTGTGACAACAAGAGTGCACACAGAGCCACAACTGAAATGATCTTTAGCGTAGTGCTGAAGTCATTGCTGGCTGCTGCCACACACACACTTACCCACAGCATCATAAAGTTGCATCAGCATCATGTCAAGCATGAATTTCAAGTACACTGCTCAACTATCAATGGGCCGTGACTCTCACAGTTGACTCCACTGGCGGCAGTGGACCCTGAATGCTAACTGAAGTATTTGTGATGAGAAGTTTCCACGGTAACTTCAGGACTGCTGCTGTGGCCTTTCTCGCTCTTAGTAATCCTTCAGTCTGCATCTAAAAGTTAGAAAATAGCCTCAGGAGCAAGGAGGCACAGCGAAGGAAGCAGGACCGTGCACCCATTAAAAGGCTGCAATGACTGCTGCTGCCGCTGCTACTGTGTCCTTTTATTTTACCAATTATCTCAGTAAAGTTTGACAGAAAGTTAGTTACTAGATCTGGGAAATAAATAATTACTCTCAAAAGTGTCCCTCTCTGAATGAGCTCTATTATAAGACGTTACAAAGATTATTGGTGCGTGTTAGGTTTTACTTTATACTGTGATTATTTAAATGGAGCTGTAAAATGATTTGAAACTTTTACTGAACTGCGCATTTGAAATATGTCTAAAAAAAGTAATAAAGTTCTTATACTATTGGAACCTCTTTTTGTGAAACTTGAATGTCTGGTGACAGCAGATATGACCACTCATGGAAAATTCATACACTGCATATAGACCAATTAGATTCATATTTAGCTGCTAAATGTCTCAAGTCAACAGACTTAAACATTGCTCGCGTCCATTAATGATTCTTCCCTCTTTATTTGGAATATCTTTGTTATTATGCACAAAGCTTTATATGCTTTGAGGCATAGTCATGCCAGAGTTAAAATGTCCAATTAAATTTATTAGCAATTAAATCCTCACATTTTTTGCATGGAGTTTAATTTAACTAGTCAAATGTTACCTATAAGGTTTAGTTGTTGATCAATAGCAAGTGTCCCAGTTACCCCTGTAACCTGGATTTAAGGAAATCAGTTACTTGAAATTGATGCTCAGTTTTTCAAGGGCATCAGTACACGGGATGCCGTACGTGCCACCATAGCTGTCAGGCTGGAGAAATAAGGTCGTGACACATCAAAAGACTAGAGCTGAAGAAGACTAACTACGGCATTGGCTCACTCACCTTATGTTTGGGCCGGCAAGTGGCACTTGAACACAACCCACAGATGAGAGCTGTCTGATGGGTATGTACTGTATGTACTACATACATTTTCTACACATGCATGCTGCAAATAGAAAAACAAAGTGGGAAACCTGAGACTAACACCACTCTTTCTCACCACTAGACCATTTAAATCTACTTCTAATCAAGCGTTCTAATCAAGTGTCTGAAGCTACAAATTGTACTGGCTTTGATGGCACGATCTCTTCCCTTGCACAGAGTTGCTAAGCTGACGAGCCAATGAGACTGATCCGTCCAGCACCTTCTCATCCCACATTTCCCAATGCATCAAATTGTGCTGCTTTTTTACGTCGTTTGGCTTATTATTTTAACACTAGCATTGACAACATCGCACATCTACTTCCTAACTATAGTCACCGCATGCGCCAAGGTGTATTTCAATCGGCAATGAAATGCATAATGTCTCGCACTAAAGTCAAAGCCTGGTCTCCTGTTGAGAAGCCCTGTCCTTTTTGTAACATCTACCACCCCCTCCGCCTCCCTACAAGACTTTTTCACTTTATATTCTACATCATTGCTTTAGGCATCAAATGTGCTTTTTGATTTCTCTAGGAGGAGAACAGGCTGTTCTGTCTTATCGATGGGACTGACGCCAATTCAACAAGACAAATAGGTTGAAAAGGCACCAACAGGAGTCTGGCTAGCATCATCACTGCAGGACACAGAACATAACTAGGCCTGCGGATGTTTGTTGACAATGAGATGTTTGCCAACTCACTCAGTCAATTGACCACAGTTTGACTCCAGACGTCTGTTGGTCTACGGCTCTGTGTCTGCAGGCCAGCTCCAATTGGTTCCGTCCACATCCTTTAAGAGAAACCTTATAACTTGAAATAGAAATTATTTCACCAGAAGCAGATTAAACAATCTTTTGAAAAGTCTGAGCTTACAAATCAAACACAAGAGGGTCTTCTTGTCCATCTCTTCAACAAGTTATCTATGTCTTCTCTCCCATCTTCAGTGTATCTCAGCAAGACTTCTCTAATCCCAGCTAACCAGCCTGTAACTCCAACATGAATTAAAATGCTGACTGTTAGACCGAGCAAGTTTGTTAGAGTGGTTGCTAAATAGACACTAAGTTTGTGCAGTTTGTTCAAAAGACATACTGTATAGCTCTCTGCAAACAATCCGTGAGAGAGCAGTTTATACACCGAGGAGGCTATTTAAACTTTGGACAACACAACTAATAAGCTACAAAAAATTCCACCATATACACTCTCCATCTACTGTATATATGCAGAGTACAGCCTTGATTGGCATCAGTGACAAAGTTCTGTGAAGAAAACAAAAATGTAATGAAGGCCAAAACAAATGCAGAGGCACAGGCTTTTACCATATTCCCAGGAAATGATTTCCTTGTCATGGTTTCCTCTGGTCTCCTTGTTAGTAATTGATTGGACTCTTTGTGATTCAGAAAAGGAGTTTATTCTGTAATTGCACTTACAGTAATGAGAGTTACACTAGGCTATGTCTGTTAGATCACTATTACATATTACATCCCTTTATTGAACACATATGGATATAAATTGGCCATATCTGTCTATAGACCCAATAAAGGTAACGTTCTGTTTGGAGTATTAAGGTTTTTCTGCACAATCATTCCACAGAGTTTAAGGGCCAGCAAAAAAAATCCAAGTGACTGAAATAATAGAAGGAAAAAAGTGCTTTTTCAAGTCAGTCAACCAAGGACAAGAGAAACACTGAATCTCTGAGTGATTTCAGTGTGGGCTGGTTTACTTAACCTTGGCAATGGGCTCCCTGCTGGATCTGAATATATAAGAACTATACAACAAGGCACACAGCACAAAGTCTTTATGTTATGACTTTTCTTTTGTAATCTGCCAACAAAATGGCTTGTTATTTCAATTTCATTTTCCGTGTAATGTGGGTCTACAGCACTTTCCCAAGTTTTTCAACGGATGAAGCCAGGTTTATGAACAGTAAGTAGACTTTTATTCATGCTTCAGATAAATCTGCACCAAAATGGGAGAAAGGGGATCTACCAATAGAAATGTGGATGGGCTAGTCAACATCAATATGTCTATTTACTTCTGGTAAAAGTAGCACATGTCTTTATTCACCTATCTCTTTACTCTCAGCAATTTTATATTTTGACATAAAAACAAGATGTTACAAATGTGTAGTGAGAGTATTGATGCCACACACTTAAAACAGTAATTATTAATTGACAGTCCTTTATGAAAAGTCCGCCGAGGTAATCGCACATTTCGCCCACAAGCCGAAATGTTTTGGAACAAACAACTAGTTTAATATGTAACAATGAATTTCATTGTGATGAGGGTAATATTTATCTAACAACAACTGTAGTGGAGTGAAAAGTTTTTTTTTTTTCAATCTGAAATGAATAGTGCAAATATAAAATAGCTTGAAGTGTTCTTAGCAGCTTTCAGTTGGCATTATAGTCGTACACAGAGTGTATCTGTTTCATGCTGTTATAACACTGCACTGTATATGTTCTAGCTTCGTCTATCAAAGAACTGCTCACCTCATCATATCAAGAAAGTCTTCAAATTGTAAACGAAGCCGTTCTCAACTCTAGACAACGGTAATAATATCTCCCTCTGGTTTAACTGAAACAATGCCCGTCCAAACAAAGGACAGAAGGAACCAAATCCCTCTTTCTATCTCGCACCTTCTCCACACAGACGAAGCACAATCTCAACGTCCACGCGAGTGTTGAGATTCTTTCGGCAAACTGAGCCTGAGACCATGGAGATTTCTCGAGCTGCAGAGGTTTTTCAAACAACTCTACAAGTCCTGAAATCCAAGGCAAAACTGAGATATAAAAGGAATGTTGTGACATCAGGTAGAAATACTAATTTTGATCTGGAGGATCTCATACTGGATAAAAAAAAACTGGTGGACATCCTTGTAGTTAAACTCCAACTAAATGTCATTTCAGGTGTAATATGCAAGATGAAATTCTGTTTAATTTGTCTTGTATTAACATTTCTGTGTCACTATAATAGAGTTGTTGTCATGGGAGGATGTGGAGCTGATTGCAGGGCTCTCTCAATGTCTTCCTGCAACAAATCCAGCTGTCTGTCAACACAGTCACCTCAACAAATACCGCACCATATCTGGCCTCTGCAATAACAGGTACTGTACTAACTGACCAGGATATTTTAAAGTTCAAAGAACAAATGAACGCACACATTCTTTCTTGAATTAGGTACAAAGTAAATCACAAGTTTGGTAAACAATATAAATCGCGTAGCCGTTAAAGGAAGCAGTGAAAGTCATATCTCAACATTTTAATAACTCTATCCCACAACTCTGTTACTCTTAAATAAAAAGTTTGGTTTTCTAATTTTAAAACTCAATTGCCCATTCTCTTTTAAACTGATGATTAAAAATTTAGTTCACATTTACTTCCACTTGTGTTGTAGCAAGGGATAAGAGAAAATGAATATCAGTTTTCATTTTTCACAACTCAAAATGAGAATTCTATTTTAAAGTAAATGGTTTAATATTGAGTCTTGTGCGGTGCTTTTCTCAACCCTATGCACTAAAACTTAAACTTACTCTTTTTACAGCCAGCGTCATTCTGTGTCTGCTCTTTAAAAACAGTTTGAAGTTAGAGAAAGAACATTGTTGCAGTTTAATAATGAAAGGGTATAAGAAACAGGAATATTTGCTTTATACTAAAATTATAACAAATGTTCTCTGTGCAGCCCATGGTCTTCCTGAGGGAAGATATTTTCATAGCAGCAAATTAACACGTTCATGAACTGACTGCCTGCTAAATCCCTATTGTATTAGCAATCAAGAGTTTTAAAGGAGATATTTGGCAAAGCCCTCAGCAGCCAATCAAATATGTTATTGATATTAATTTTGTGTTGGTAAAAATGTAGTATTTGAAACTCTTGATCTCCACTTCAAGGAAAACAAATGCTGATGCATTCAGGAACAACATACTGCATGTTGTTTTGCACTGCAGCATTTTTAGACATGCTTCATGATTCTTTTTGTCAGGCAAAATCCTCTCTGGGGAGCAGCCAACACTCCCTTGGTCAGATGGCTTCCAGCTGAATACGAAGACGGGGAGAGAGAACCCAAAGGTTGGAACAGGGGACAGCTCCATAATGGAGTCCAGCTTCCCTCGGTAATCTACGAAATGCTGGTCTGACAGACACAAAAGTCTTGCTGGAGAAATTAGAAATGAAGCAAGCTCATCCCTGCAAAAGTTAATGTTGCATTCCATTTATTTTTCTGACCTGTTTTAAAGCAGATAACGTCCACAGCAATTTAGGAAAGGCAGAAGTGTGTATGTGAGATGACACAGATTACAGTTTAACCTGTTTAAATATTGTGGCCTCTGCATTGAAATACACTCTGTGCATAGCTTAAAAGAAAGTAGGTTTCTAGTCACGTGGATGAGCATATTTTTTCCCAATCAGTAAATTAAACTGTTTTACTGATATGTGCACTGAATTTAACTCTTAATTTATGCACTCATTACACAGAGTGAGGTCCTCATCAAATATGCATCAGCTGCATCCAGCCTGCAGTTTACCTCTATATATACTAGCTGTAATTCACTAACACATTTAAGATCATTATTAATCTTTGATGTAAGTGTCCCATTTCTTATAAAACAGGGTCAAGTAAATAATATTTTTTTAATCTGTTGCCCAAACCAAAATTTGAAAAAAGTTACGTGTCTTTAGATATTGTAGCCTTTTCTCTATTTTTAACACAAGCTTGTGAATTTAAGAAATAAACTAGTTCACACAAACAAGAAAGCTGCCATTCAACATGACCCTTGAAAGGGACACGATAAGCCTTTGTTCATTTGTGTTAAAAACACTGACTATTAAATAATAAGTCAGAGAGGGCTGAGGGAAAATACAACTGCACACTGTAGGAAGCCAGCACTTGCTTTTATCCAAAATAACAAATGTTACCATGTCAACAGCCACGGGAAATCAGCAAGAAAATACTAAGGAGCTCTTCTAAGAGTAAGGACGACATCTATTCTCAGCTGCTGGTGGAGTGGGGTCAGTACATTGACCATGATATAACCTTCACCCCTCAAAGCACTGGCAGTGCTGCTTTTGGGAGCAGTGTGGACTGTTTGAACACATGTGAAAATGTGCATCCATGTTTTCCTATTGAGGTAATTTGTCAGCAACATGTTTTATACCTTGGTCCTCCTTGTTCCTTCACTAGCTTTGTTTAGCATAAAGACTGAGTTCCTTGAGTTTTGTCCTCCCACTAGAGGAGCCACTCGATCAGCACTGATTCAAGGGCTTTGCTGCTCTTGATCAATAAATAGTCAAAAATCTTAATGGTCTTAATGAACATTCAACAAACAACATATAGTTTGTTAATGACTGAGCTTTAGAGGTGCTGGCTGGGAAATTTGTTACCTTTGGACAGATCCAGATCTGTTTTCTAGGTTTCATGAGGTTAGGCTAATCTGCTGCCACTCTAGGTTGATACGAGACATACATGAGAGTGGTTTTAGTCCTCTGATCAACAATAAAGCAAATAGGTGTACCTTTAAAATTCAGTGATTAAACTAATACATTTGATTGATATATCACAAGTAGTTTTTATACTACTGAATTATTTTGATGTCTCTACAGGCAGATGATGTGCTCTCTGGTGCACAGGGCTGCATGCCTTTTTATCGCTCCACACCAGCCTGCCCCATCAATTCGAGGTCTGATAGTAGTGATGCTCTGCAGCGACAACAGATGAATGCCATCACTTCTTTCATTGATGCTTCAGTTGTGTATGGCCACACTCCAAAGCTGGAGAGCTTCCTTCGTGACCTGTCTGGCCTTAATGGGAAACTTGCTGTAAACAACCTCTTCAAGGATTCAAAAGGAAGACCTTACCTTGTTTTTGTAGCCGCTCGACCATCAGCCTGCCACCAGGATTCACAGGGAGAGGGAGTGGATTGTTTCAGTGCTGGAGACAGCCGGGTCAATGAGGTTATGCCCCTCATTACTTTACATACACTGTGGCTTAGGGAACATAATAGAATTGCAGAGGCATTGAAACACATAAATGCTCACTGGAGTCCAGAGACTATATACCAAGAAACTCGCAAGATTATTGGAGCCTTGCACCAGGTATGTGACTGCTAATTAGTTTGAATGATGTTTAAATTAAAAGCTGTTTAGGCTGGTAGGAAAAGCAATGGCAACAAATATTGATTATTTTTGTTATTAATCGATTAATTGATGACTTTCTTGATTAACTATAAAATGTAAGGGAAAAAAGGCAAAATGGCCATATTTCAAAGACTACTTTGATAGATTTAAAAAAGTCCAGACACTAATTTATATTCTCACTGTGAATTTGATGTCTGCAAATTACATTAGAAGCGAGCATAAACACAAAGACCCAGAGCAAAGGAAGTCATTAGCCCAACGCTGCTCAAAGATTTTTTTTCTCCTACCAGCATCTGTCGGTTTTATTAATTGATGTTTCAATGTTTGTGTATTTAACACAAAACCTGAAATGTAAGAACAAAGTGTGTTTTATGGTTGTCAGACAACCATTAGGGACAAGTTACATTTTTCTTCAGTAGAAGTAAAACCTGCCCACAAACAGAAGATAATGACTTTTTTTGTCCACAAACAAACAAAAAGTTACCTGGTGTTTTTGGCTTTTGTAGATGAGCTAGGAAGCGTAAAAAAAGAGAACAGAAAGTGGGAAGAACTAAACTTTGAAAGGTAATTTATATAATATATATTTTATATAAATTGTTCTCTGTTGCTAAATTTACTTATAGCTCTCTTATAAAGAACCAGCTGGTTTTAATGTAAGTTCTGAGTGTAATAAGCTCTTGTTGAACACATATTTGTCCATGTCAAAGGTGGTAAACTCCCCAGGCTATAGCTGTTGGTTTAGGTTGGTTTTAATGATGGATTCCCTAATGCAAAGAGCATGCTATTTTAGTGAGATGGTGTGCCCCACCCCTCACCCAGTGGTCAACTCCAATAGTCTCCAGCCCCTGCAAACGTCAACAGGATAAGCTAAAGATGAACATAATGGTTTATGGTTAAGTTAAAGATAATGGATGGATGGATGGCTGGATGAATAAACATTATTTCTCTTTATTCCTGTTACCATTAACAAAGTCAGAACTTTAAAATTATTTGATGTGCACAAGGTCCTGACCTCAACCCCACATATGTTGGCCATGCAGTGAATGCTTATTTTTTAGCCTGGAATATGTGAAGTCTGGTATTACATGTGTATTTCAAACAATTAGGCCAAAAACTAAAATAAATAACATGATTACCAAGCACAATTTTATAAACATTGCACAATCCTGCCAAGTCTTAAATGTTACAAAGTTGAAAAACTTTTAATTTGCAAATGCAAACTTCTTAAGATTGTTATGTGCTGCATTATGGCTTAAATTCAGAAAAAGGTAACTTCCTGCTAATGTTGATGGTCTGCCTTTTTGTCTGCAGACAGACAGATCCTGCCTTCATCAGCTAAACTGAAAGTATGAACTAATAATTTTGGATGGTCAGAGGTCAAGGTCACTCAAACCTCACGTCTGTCACATCTTTGTCAAGATCGCCTAGAGTGAGCGGTTTTTATTTTTTGATAGTTTTAAATAAGCATAATTTTCTGAGTAGCAGCCTTTTCTGTCTTGTGCCTAATACTGTACCTAAAAAGCACTTTTATAGCATTGAATTTGCACACTTTCCTAGAAGATAAAGGTTTAAGTCAGTTAGCTTTCCAAGAGGAAACACTTTTAAACTTTATATAAGTATACAGTATACAGCAGTTAACTGTATTGCTGGAGCCAGGTCTACCAGCTGAAGAAACTTGTGTAGATAAGTTTCTTTGACATCAGTGGTTGTCAGAAAACAACACTGAAGGTCCATGTTCTTGCTGTCAAAGCTTGTTACTGTGCTGCCAAGACTGTAACCGTAACTGGATGTGTTCACAAACAAATACTAAAATATTGAATATTGAACACCATAAAAGGGCTAAAAAACTAATTTGAAAGCTGTGATGTAAATGCTAATTGTGATGCATGGCTGATAATAATGAGAAATTGAGTGGAGGTCATGCTTTGAATAGTATGAAGTCAGAACTAGCAGAATTTGTGTGAGATAAAAAGAAGGTTTAGACATTTTGGACCCTACAATGTGGATGAACTCTACAGCCTTTTAAAAATAGACTGGCAAATCAATGGCACAAAAATGAAGAAATGATTCAGACTCAAGCAAAGCTACTGTACAAGCAAGAAGCTTGTGTTGGAACATTAAATTGGCATTTGAGGGGTATGATTCTTTTGTACAACTTTGCAGTTAGAAACGGTGCTTGAATACAAAAGGAAGATGTGAAATGCAATTGAGTGTTGAGATTCAGCCTCAGTAATACACTGAGAACTACTTTCTGCTGGTTTTGCATTTGTTATTGCATTGATTCATTTAGGCCATTTGGAATAAATATTTAAAAAGTATTTAAGTTATGTCAACATATTCTACTGATAAAAAGAGTCATTAAAAATGATGAAATTTGGGCAAGATAGGATTAAATTAATAACAAAAAACAGGAAAATTACCCTGACAGATTTGATTTGGCATAAGTTTTTCCACCAAATGCCCTTCCTGCCACAACCTTTCAATTTTATCTGGGCTTGGGACCAGCACCAAGTTATCCTTTTGGTGGCTGGTCAGGGCCACACCTGGTGTGGTGGAATTTGATCTTACGGCCTTCTGCATCCTAATCCGATGCTCTACCCATTGAGCCACCAGTTGACTTCCAACAACTCCCCCTTTAAAGCAGCTGCAGTATAATCAATATTTTATTTTAACTACAGATGATTACTGTGTGACTACTTGTGAATATTGCAGTGTTCATTTGAGAAGTGTTATATTTATTGGCTGAAACTAGGACGACTTCAAATGAATGAAGGTGTTTCACCATAACATGTGACTGTGCAAGTCAGCTATGATAATAAAGTAATAAAGTACAATGGTAATATGCCTCACCAGGCTGCACCAAAATGGAGTCAAGTTTTTGTTTTTGTCAAGTTTGTAAACATTTGCAGTTTTTTCACAAGCTCGATAAATTGTAGTTCTTGAATAGAATCATGAATGAAATCCCTTTTATTCATATATTATTTAGATATTAATGGATTTTTGGGGTGTGTTCCTCTTCTGTGTGATTCAATTATAAACAGCTTCCTCACTAGTTGCAAATGAATGAGTGGCATCTTCTTCTAAGCTAATATCTGTGTGTGAGTCTGCTTTATTCAGAATGCTGGCACACGTCTTCCAGTGTGACATGCAGCTCTTTATAGCAGGGCAGGTGTCAGAGCCAAGAAGAGAAACTGTGTCAGACACTGACATGTCATAATTCTTCATCATATAAACAGCCTCTTAGCAAAGAAAACAGTTACGCGTTATACCAGTACAAACATATTCTTCTGCCATCTCCCCAGTTGTTTAGAATATAAAAAGTAATGTGTTGTTTATTTATTTGTGTGTTTGTGTGTGTGTGTAACAGTAACCCAGTTGGTACCAAGTGATGACAGAGAGGTTTTGCAGCAAAGAATGATTGGACAGATTGTTGATAGCAGCTATTTCTATTACCTGCAGACCGAGAGCGTTATTATTAGTGGTGTTAGGTGGATGCATTCCTCATAAAATACAATAAACAAAATATGTTGCATGTTATTTATTCTTTCAACTGAGGGGCAACAGTGACAACAGTAATAGTCTATAAAAGTTTTTTAACAAATGGAAAAAAGTTTGTAATGTTTTAGAATTCGCAGGGTTGACATTTGACTACAGCAGTGGATTAACAATTGCTATTTTCAGGTGATTCAGGGACAATGCCAGAGATGAGTTCTTTAAATAATTTGTGTGTGTGAAGTATAAAGGCAGGTGGATTTTCATATTGTAGCGAAAATCATGAGCAGCTTACAAAAATTCCCGTCTTGAAAGTGGAATCTAAATGTATCTGTTTTCTATAGGCAAAAAAAGGTCAAGGCTCAGACGAATAATCAAAGAAGTACTAAAGAATTTAACATTCAACGGATGATTGGTGGAGAACATGTGGCAAGGAGCCACTTAAAGCATAGAAAATAAATAATAGCAAATAGTCAACATGTTGTCCAACACTGATAATCGAATACATTTGAGAATAAGACTACATCCTAAACTACATATATTTTGCTAGTTATAAAGGCAAAGAGAAGACATAATAATACCAATTAAAGAACATTTCATAAAGAGGAATGCAAAATTTTGCAAGCATGCAAAAATGAAAGCTGCATGTCACTGGCAACAGAAATTGAATTCTGCCAAGTTTTAAATCTCGATTTTGGAACTTGAAAGTGCATGACAAATAATGTACGCATGCATGCATACTGTATGTGTTTGTGTGATGAGTATTAAGATTAGGTGCTGAGCTGAGGCCATTTTAAAAAGTGATGAGGACAGATCAAATGTTCTGCAGTGAACTGGGGAAACAAATGTGCAAATGTGCATGTGTGTTTAAGCTTATAATCACATAAAATGAGTCTTCTCATTAGAAATCCAGTGTGAATTCACAAAACATGCTGTGGTTATCTGTTAAGTGATGTTCTTCATTAAAATTCTCGTCTTTAAAGCATATATGCAACATATAATTCGGTTCCTTTCATAGGTACTGTATCTTAACATATTTTTGTTTCTCTTTTTTTCTTGACTTGCAGATCATTACCATGAGAGATTATGTTCCAAAAATTATTGGTGTGGAGTCTTTTGAACAATACATTGGACCCTATGGGGGATATGATCAGACTGTGGACCCCTCCGCCTCAAATGTGTTTGCCACTGCTGCATTCAGGTTCGGCCACGCTACCATCTCTCCAATCCTCAGGAGACTAAATGAGAGCTTCCAGGAACATGAGCTCTTCCCCCACTTGAGACTACACAACACTTTCTTCAGTCCATGGAGAATAGTCAAAGAAGGTCAGTACCATTTTATGAAGATGCCTAATGGAACTACTAACATGTCCTGCAAGTGCAATGAGTACCCCTTAGAAAGGGGGACTGCGGAGGGAATGAAACAAAGATTCTATTTAGGTCACTTTCACCAGTGATACTCTGTTAGTGTAACAATTAGCTACATACTTTGCTAGTGATTCGCATATGTTAAACCCAAAGATTTTATTATTACTCTAAGATTTGTATTAGTTATTTTAATTTTATCTATGGAGCATAGGAAAACCTGAATCCATGTGTCATGACTAGTACACGTATGCTACCAGCCACAGGAGACACGGTATAAGAAATGCAAGTTCAAATTCTACAAACAGTAGGGAGCTTTTCCATAAATTGTCAATATACTTCTTATTTTTTATTTATGTGTAGGAGAGTACAGTATCATATATAAGGGATGGACTTTTAAAAATGTACAGCACTTAGCTAAGAAATAAATGCAAAGGTTGTTGTTATTATGAGCAGGCTGAACATGTGGCATGGATGAAATTGCAACTAGCTTAGTGGCAGATTGTGGATAAAGTAGCAAATTTTGTAAAGCAGTATTTTTACAGGGTGTTTTTGCTTTTAAGTGAATCTGATACCGAAAAAGACAAACGGCTTTTGGCTTGTCCATTCAGGAGTTGCCACTGTGAAGCATGTTGATTGGCATGAGTTTGTTTGTTTTTTCCACAACCCTCCCATTTTATCTGGGCTTGGGACCAGCACCAGGGTGGCCCCTGGTGGCTGGGTGGAGCCACACCTGGTGGGGTGGGAATCTAGTACGCTGCCTTCTGCATCCCAGCCCTACCACTGCAACCCTGTAGTCCAACTCTTTCATAGCTTCTTTTTTGCTAAAAACATGAGAACAGATGCCTCCTGAGAATAAAAACAATGCTATCAGAGCAGTGAGTGTGAACCAAAACCGTATAGTGAGCTAAGAAGCAAGAAAGTTGTCAGGAGGGAGTTCAGTTGTCCTATGAGAGAGAATTCTTTTAGATTCATCCAGTGCAGTCCAATCATTGTATTTCCCAGAATAAAAGTGTTTGGATACATGTGAGCCCAAGGAAAGCAGTAAATCCAAGCTTAAAGTTGACATACAGACCTTTATTGATTGTGTAACAGCATAAGTAATACTGTTTGTGTGTCCAGGTGGAATAGAACCAGTTCTTAGAGGCATAATTGGAACTCCAGCACCATCCGTTGGTGCAAACATGCTTGTAGCAGAGGAGGTAACAGAGAGGCTGGTTGTGCTTAATGTACCGCAGTATGTAGATCTGGCTTCCCTGAACCTGCAGCGGGGAAGAGATCACGCCCTCCCAGGTAAGCCCCAGGGCTGACAATCAGTGCCAAATATTAGCATTCACTTAAGCCTACAATTGAGCATGACAACCAATCCTTTATTTATTCATAGTACTGTTCCTTTGTAATGGCTCTTGTCAACATTCTTAAGCCCAAAAGGCTTCCAGTAGTACACAAACTGTCTGCCAAAACATTCTCAAACAAGGTGATGACAAGGCTGATCCTCAATGGTAAGTTTTCTCTGAATGCCTGGTGTTTGTAAGTACATACTTTAATAACTCATATGTCATACGCCAATGAACGAAACCAAGTTGCAAAAGGCTCGACAGCTTGATGTGATTGTTTCACACCAGAGGACAAAGTCCACAAACACAGCACAATCCAGACCCTGAATTGACAGCGGGCAGTCATGAGTACATACACAAAACTAAAAATATCAAACTTACAGGAACACTTGCAGACTATTTATATTGTGCTGAAATTACTTTTCAGGATACAACAGCTGGAGAAACTTCTGTGGACTGAAGGTCATTAAGACATTAGATGATCTCAGAGAGGTTGTGATGGACAACAGGGTTGCTGAGAAAATACTAAAAATTTACAAACACCCCGACAATATTGATGTATGGCTTGGAGGACTAGTTGAGAACTTGTTGCCAAGCTCAAGAACCGGTCCCCTCTTTGCTTGCCTGATTGGAAAGCAGATGAAAGCACTTCGTGATGGTGATAGGTACATTAGCATTTCCTTAGTTTGAAAAATAAAATCCAATAAAATATTTAATGGAAAATGGGACGATCAACCAATTTGTGTTTTTCAGGTTTTGGTGGGAAGCTGAGGGTGTGTTCACCCAGGAACAGAAAACGGAGCTTTTGAAAGGTTCTCTATCTCGGATTATTTGTGACAACTCTGACATAAAGGAAGTGCCAGCTGATTCTTTCAGATTTCACAAGTTCCCCTCTGATTATGTCTCTTGTAATCATATACCATCAATTCATTTGGAAGCTTGGAAAGAGGAGGAAAACCAAGGTGGGTTTTCGAGAACTGTTGGCCTAGTCCTAGTATTTCAAAAAACATTCCTTTAGATTTGAATTGTTAATGTGAACCACTGCATCACTCTGTTCCATTCTTAGAACGATGTCCCTCTCCAACAAAGATAAAGAATGGGGATTTCATATTGTCCTCTACATCTGGCAAACTGGTTGCTTTGTACTCCTGTTACCATGGTTTCAAATTAAAGGGTGCTGCTGCAGTAGTTTGTGAGGGAAATCTGTGGAGTGATCAACCCCCACAATGTACAGGTATGTTAACTGTTTTGCCAAGAAGTGGTTTTATAATATCTGTTGTTCCAGGGCCTTTCAACTTAAACTACTCTATGTGATTAAGAGGTGCCACTGTAAGGAGGGTTAATAGCATGTCCTCATTGTATGAAGTGCTGCACACTTCAACGTACTGTATACAGTGGACCAGCCTTTCTAAGATTTAGTTAAGCACTACAGACAACCCTGAGTACTTAGTATACAGAATACTGTGTGCTCAGACATGTAGTATTGCTCTTGTCGTACTGATGCTTTACTGCTATCTGCTGGCACCAAGGGAGAAAATACATTTTTCCAGCAATGAGTATGTATTGTTATCGTGAGTAATTTATGATTTAAACTATCTGCCACAGAACCCGTGAACCTAATCACTTCCTTATGAATTGTACCTACATCAAATTGCACTTTCACAGCCATTTGTCACGTGGAAAACTACTGTAGCTTTGAATGAGTTTACACCAACTTTTAAGCAACTATTGATGTCAAGCGAGTGTAAAAATCCGAGTATAAAAGAGTATAAAAAGACAGATTTTTCTCGATGGCGTACACTTTTTTGCTGTCTTTGTGCTAAGATAACCAGCTACTGGCTTTTTTGTGGTATCAATCGGAATTAAGTCTTGTCTTTCAAGTGTGTTTTTAAAACGTGAAGTGGGTCCAGAGTGAGTCCACTAAAATGAAGAATCTCAACAGTATCTTTAATTAAAGTTTACAAGTATCCCTGTTAGGTTTGCACGTCTCTGTTCAGCATAGTCACATAAGTTGGATGTGAGCACAACAACAAAGCCTGTCAATGCTGTCGTGTACAGTTTATGAAAGGATACAAGCTAATGTGAGGGGGCTAATCATGTATGACATGATTGTTACTCGTAGATACCATTATGATGCTCTATGTTAAATGAACCTCATTGTATTTATGTGTGTGTGTGTTTGTTTTTTACAGAGAATCACCACTAAGTTTTTCACATTGCAGCGGATGCAAAAATTCCTATAGTTTTTTCAGCAAACTCAGGGAAACATTGCTGCCATTGTGTAGCTTTATTATCTTTTCTTTTTTTTGTTGAATAAATGGCATTTTTGGAAACATAGTTTAAGCCTTTTTTTTTTTTAAAGTAACAAATATCTCTGCCAAGACAAATTTGGTAAATTTGTCTTGGCATGCATTTTAACATTTTGTATGATTTCTATGCAGAATTTCCATTGCAGTCTGGTTTTTACTTACTTGAGCACAGCATTTCTTTTCATGAAAAACTATACGGCTTCTGATGCCAATAAAAAACAACCTGCACCTGGTTCACCATAGCTAAAGACCCATACCACATAGCTGCAACACACAGCTGGATAGGGGTCTTTGTTGTAAGTCATGCTTTTCGTTTCCCATATTTCTTGTTTATCACAACACTAATACATTCATTGTACTGTAATATAACAGCAACATAACTTAGTCTACATTGCAGTGTAACCTAAGAGATAATTAACTTAAATGAGGCCAATGATATATACTATATAGTATGTAGTTAGTAGACTTGATACTTCTTTAGGTGAAATTAGAAGCAGGAGTCCTTACCTATTTTCTCAACACTTACCTGCCTTATGTATCAGTTTATGTATCTTGCTTGTCAAGGGAGCATATATTTTAAACAAAGATGATAATTAAAAAAGAAAAATCCATATCGTATGCATTTAGACCACAAGTCCACATGTTACAGCAGTGTTTGAACTAAAAAGTATCTGTCAGATGAGAACACAGAACTAAGCGATTGTTTTTCTTTTATCTCATGGGATAAAGCCACATCATACAATGGCAGGTTAGGAAAAGTTCAACAAACGGTGTGGCTGGTTGAATTGCTTTTGCAAATGATTTAGCAGCTTTTTGCTTGAGTTCTCTGAGTTGTGCAATAGGGACCTGGTGGCTCAATGGGCAGAGCATTGGGTTGGGATGTGGTAGGCTACCTTGGTGCTGGTCCTGAGCCCACATTAAATAGGAGGGTTGCAGCGTAAAAACTCATTTCAAGAGCCTCTTCCAGTAGTTGCCCATTTCGAAGCTCTGACTTATACCTACAGAGTGGTGAACTCAACAGCTCCTGCTTACCTCAACTACAGGTCCACAATCCTTCCCGCTCACTGCACTCTGCCAATGTGGACTCCCATCACCCTGCAAATGATACCAAGCAAGACTTTTCAGCACAGCAGTCCCACAATGGTGAAATGAGCCGCCAAATTTTGCACGTTCAGCAGCCTCACTCCCAATATTCAAAATACTGCTGAAAACAGAACTCTTATGCAAATTCATATGCACTTAAATAAAAAAGTATAAATCTCATCTGTTTTGATTGCCCTTGCATCTTATGAAATGGAAACAGTTTTTCTCGTAACACTTTGCTTTAATATTTTCTCCTTGACATAGATTTTTACTTGCCTTGTACCTCACTTAGAAGTCAGTTTGGATGAAGCATCTGCCAAATGACTAAATGTAATGCCTTGGCCCATCTTGAACTAACATAATTTGTCTCAGGCTTGTGTTTTACACTGATGGACGGACATAAACCACTTGCTATTGGTAAATGGCTCTGTGCTGACTTTGTTTGACCAGCTAATGATGTTCACTACTGCAAATGAGATCCTGAAATCTCAGCCACTTGACAAGTCTGTCTTTTAAGGATGCCAAGAGCTACAGCCAAGAAATTCAAACTGGCAGTGAAGGATCTTAAAAAGTTAACAAGATTCCTGGTTTACTGTAAAAATGCTTTTGAATTGCCAAGAGTGTAGACAACCCTACAGAGAAATGCTGAAGAGCATGAGAACATCTGTGGGTTCCTCCCACTTTTGGCATGTAATTTTCCCTTTGTTTTAATGCTTGCTTTGAATCATCCTGACTCTACTGGTGTACTTCTAATTTTACTCTTTAAATAGCTCCTGTAATGACTCACGTCAATGAGACTCAATGCTAGAGATTCAGTCTAGAAACGTAGAGAATGCAGAAAGACTGAAGATAATCAGTAAGTTTTAATAAAGTTTTGATTAATTGATTGATTGGTCCAGTAGTTAAGTGTTTGTTTGTGAAAAATGTTATAATAACATTATAATTGCAAATTGCAAATGTCATAACATATGAAATGCAATAAGAAGCAAATATTTTTACCTTTATTTTTAGAGTAGTTTCCCTGAGATGATCCTCTCTGTTGCAGGGATGCCCTGTTCAGAAATGACAGTGCCTGTGCAGTACAAATACAGCATACTTTCCTGAAATCAGTGTGAACAGTCCCAAATTCTTTGTTTTTTTAACATTACATTACTAGTTTAAATAGTTTAAAGGTTTTAGTAAATTAATATAAAGTTACAGGTTTACCAAAGAATGCATTTATTTGTAGTATCCGTTTCTCGATTCAAAGTGTATGGAAACAGTGTAAGGGCATGTTTTCAACCCCTTACAATGTAAACCAAATTGTAAAACTAGGTATATTTCAGCATTGAGGTATAAATACATTTATGATTTTTTGCATAGGAATATTCAGTGTTTACAAATGGTGAACTACATGTAAACAAACTTATTTAGCTACATTTTGCAGTAGTTTGCTAGTTGTTTATCTAAATTTATATTTGCATATTAATTGAAGTAAATTACTTCGATGCCATTTAAAGTTGTATACACAAACAGTATTGATTATTTTTTATTTTAAACAAATGTTCATAGAAGTTTTTGCATATTGTTGTTTGACTGATGGAAACTGTATACAAAACCAAAGCTGATATTCCTTATACTTTCTCATACTACCCCAAAACTAACAAACAAAAAGGCCCTGTGTGAGCTAGGAAGAAAATAAGTCCCAGGCACAACAGTACTGTTGACCTAATATGTGGCAACATAACCTGAGAGAAAGCTAATGCGAAGAGATTTGAAAAAAGATTAGTATTTTGATTAAAAATCAAATACAATACAAACAGGATAATGCATTTGCCTAGTGCTACTGAGTATGGCAAGAAACAGGGTTGATATTGTACAGTTGGGATTACAAATTCAAGTATTGTCAGTTTGGTTTTGTACCAAAAACGTATGTTGAAGCACGCAGGGATTAAGTGAGTAATTTCAGGTGATTAGGTACTGACACATCAGTGTGTCTAAGGTGGTGTGGGTACCTGAGGATGGATTGTTCCTGCAGCAATGAGTACACTAAATGTCCATGGGAGCAGAGAAAGCCCCCGATCTTCTCATCAGCCTTGATGACTCTCTGAAGACCTTTCCTCTCACTTCCTGTCGTGTTCCTATACTACACAGTGGCCCCCCTTGTTAGGACACACTCAGGGAGTCCTATGTAGACCTGGGCAAGGGGCTGATGTCTGAGCTTTTTTAAGCATTCTTCTAAAATAAAGATGCGGCTTGACTTTCTTGACTTTCCTGATGTTCTGTGCCTGTGGTGTTTTCTAGCCAACTGAAGTTAACATAACAGATTTCCTTTTTTCACTATGTAACATCTGGCTATGGACTAAACATCGAAATTAACTCTGTCGGCTTCTGACTCAATAGATTAACAAGTAAACAACAGTAATGTGATAGTTACCATAACATCAAACAGTCGAACATTAAGGGATATCATTCACATTAATAATAGCAAGCTTAGCTACCTCATTATGTCTGGTTAATCCCTGGCTGCAGCTGTGGCTGCCACGGGGTCTGCAGCTGGTGGGTTAGGGGCTGACTCTGCTGTGAGACTCCTTGATGTAACCCACCAAGCGACGCCAATGCCATTATGCATCACACTGACGGTCGATACTGGAGATGACCTTTGTGAGTGTACAGTTTGTGTGTGTATGTTATCAAAGAGGTTTAAATACAACTGTGTGTACTGTACAAAACAGGCAGTGAGTTTTATTTTCATTTTTTTTTTGGTGATTTATTGTCATTTAACATTTGCAGGCTTAGTTTGTTCAACTTTTGCCCTAAAATTAATTTTCATCCTGCCTTACCCAAATGACAGTATATCAGCCTGGAAGAAGGATGTTATATATATGTTCTTTAATGTCCCATCTTAGGGCCACTGTATCATTTACTGTTAAACTATTTATATATCTATATATATATCTTATATATGTCTTTGCATATATTTCAAAAGTATTGCGTTGTTATTATTAAAGGTCAGTTCTTAACTAGATTCGAAACTGTTTTTCATAATTACAATCATAAGTCCCCCAAATCAATGATACTTTAACCGAAGAGGCCACAGATGAGTAACATATCATATGACTGTATATTAGTTTTTACGAAAGAAACTAATCATTGATTTTAGGATTAACATCTGAAGACAGGACAGCATACTAATTCTGAATAAAACTGATTTTTGCCAAACACATGTGAACACTAATATACAGAAATATAATTCCCCTATAATCAATGTATTGTACTTTTAGTTTTGTTCCAATATATTCTGTTCCAAAAGCAGTGTGACCACATCAAACAACAGTTACCAGAAAACATGTGAAGCAGTAAATCCACCAGATGCCACTTTCTGAATTCCCAATTTTAGCAAATTTAAAATGTTTTGTAATACAATCGTGTAAGGTTTGTCACAACCAAGAAGTGTTGACAAAGGGCACCCCCTTGTGTTCAGTTTAGTAGCTATAAAGAACATTCAAAAATTGCATTGACAAATATTTCAATTGTTGAAGACTGGATTCAGTCTTCTACATATATATGGCGTATGGGACAGTCTAAGTATGGGTAACCAAAGTGACTCAACATTCATCAGGCTCTGGTTCTCACTAAAGATGGTTTCCTGATCCAACTGAGTAGACAGAAGTTCAGCCGCAGTTCTTTTCAAGAGTTGTAAGTAAACTATCTGGTGTTTGAAGGGTCAGCAACAATCACAAATGATAAAACCAGTAAAAATGCCGTCTCTCTGACATGCTTGCAGTTGGGTTAAAAAGCCCACCACCTTGGCTTACTTGCTACTTAACATACAGTATATCCTTCCATTATGCTGACTGTACTAAATGCTTTTGCAAAAAGGACAAAATTAAAAGCTGCAAGCTATGCACAATTAACTTACTAATTTTTTAATCAGTTAGTTAATATTAACTGTGTTATTTCAACATGTTATTTTGAAATTAGTAATACATAAAAACTCTTTGGAGACACGGACCACAGGGTGAGTGGTTCGATCCCCGGCCCTGGCTATATGTCGAAGTGTCCCTGGGCAAGACCCTGAACCCCTAACAGCCCATTCCCCCTCCCCAGCGATGCAGTGCCGGTCCAAGCCCGGTAGAAATTGGGGAGGGTTGCGTCAGGAAGGGCATCCGGCGTAAAAACTGTGCCAAATCAACATGCGGACAATGATCCGCTGTGGCCACCCCGAACTCACGGGATAAGCCGAAAGGAGAGTAGACTGTATAAAAATTGAAAAATTGTAAAAACAAAGTGATTCATATTCACAGATAGCAGCATTGGAACAGCGAAAAGTCCACTGGTATTGAGCAGCTCAGTCATTTCTTCCAGGCTTTTACAGTCATCACCAAGCAGGTGAATGCTTAGCTTTACCTTTGCAATGCTTTCCCACAAAGCTGCCCGACAAACATATCCTGTCAGGGCTTAACACTGTATTTGAGTGACCTCAAGGACGGTCTGCACAAGCTGGGAACTCAGATTTGATTCAAAAAGATAGGTTTATTAAGTTTGTGATGACTTAGGATAAATCAGGGTGCCTTCTAAACTGAAACATGAATCATTTCATTTCCAGGAAGACGTCACCTTTATACTAAATACAGCAGTGTGAGACACCATTTTGAACCTGACGTTGCAACCCATTGCTCTTGAATATGAAAAATTTGGTCCTGCAGACTTTAAGCTGTGGTTCCAGGTCTATTTGGCTACTGTGATGGCAAACCTCCACCCTGGCAGCTTGGTGGGGATCCCCTGTAACATCACCTGTGAATCCTATGAATCCATGTTAGAGATTACATTTCTGACATTCACCATTCGACATTTTGTGTTTGCCTCATGTTGACGTGTGGCTCCTGACAAGTCATAATAATTTGCTATTTTACTTCAGACTTGCTGGTCTTCGGTAGAGTTTGAAATCGCTCCCACTGGAGCTTTTGCAGGGTGTGCGCTCAAACAGAGAGTCATTCAAGAAGACAAAACGCTCTGCTAACAAACTTTATCAGAAACGCCTGTAACCACCACTGTGATGATAGTGTTATAGCCTAAAGAGAATGTTTTATTTGTCTCCAGTGTCAGGAAACCCAGGTTGAATGTAAGTCTTAACAAAAAATCTCATTCTGATGACAGAGTGTCTGACACACAAATATTGTCTTTTCACAGAGAATCTCATCAGTCGATAGATGGGGGATTTACATTTCTGTCCGGTGCTGAGTTTGAATATGTTGATTTTTTTTTAGACAATCTAACTCAAGTGACGATGGTTTTCTTTCGTTTTTTCCCAGCTTACAAATCAAACAAACCCTGTCCAGTGGCAATTCCTTTCAAAATCTGTGCAATTTTACCATCATTCAGCATGCCTGCTCGTCAGTAAGACTGTTTTGTGTAAGCTGTAAGTTCTAGATAGAAAGACTAGACTACACTTTTTCTAAACTACCATCCTAAGCTCTGAGAGTGTTTACATTATTTCTTGTCCTGTTTTTTACCCAGGGCTACATATCTAACGCCAAACAGCTTGGCATCAATGCTGAAATGCTCACTGGAAACCCAACTGACATACCCTGTAGAGGTCTGGAAGCTTTCGTTTCGAAAAGCCTCTGCTGTACTTGATGAGGCCCTCGTGTCATTCGCCAGCACGGTAAATGAAATCCCTCAGTTTCAGGGATAGTTGTCTGTCTGTTTGAATGCTGTATCATACTAAAATATCTTCTCCAATTCAAGGCTCCCGACAACAGCAACCCATCCTTTTCAGAGGCTCTTGATGCTCTTGAAGTGAGAATTGCCAACTTCCGCCAGACAGAGTTACAGACAGATGCCGTTGTCAGCAGCTGGTTCCAGAAAAAGATTCACCCGTTTTTGGCCTCTGCATCTGACAACTTCCTGTTGTGCCTTAGTGTCAAGAACTTCAGCTGCCATATGTACCAGACTGTGTAAGCATATCTGTGATATGGTACTCCACTGGGTAAAAAATGGCAGTTTCCTGGCCATTTAAATGTTAAAGTCCTCTCTCAAATTTTTGAATCGGCATTCAGCAGCCAAAGGCCATACATGGACAACAACACACAGCACGCAGTCTTCACTTACTTTGTCAAACCATTCATGTCAAGGAATAATTCAATAATTCCTATGTTCCTGCCTCTTCAGGAAGAAAGTGTTTATCTGTTCCCTTCACCAACATGTCCATCTAAATCTGCACCAATCACCACTCTCTCACCTCTGTTGATGCTCTGCATCACTTCATCTAACTCACTCCAGAATTTCTCCTTCTCTTCTAACTCACATCCTACCTGTGGGACATAACCACTCACAACATTGAACATTCAATTTCCAACTTCAGACTCATGAACCTGTCTGATTCTCTTTTCACCTCTAGTACATTCAAACCATCTGACCCATGGTAAAACAACTTGAACCCTGATCCTAAGCTTCTAGCCTTGCTGCCTTTCCACCTGGTCTCCTGGACACACAGTATATCCACCTTCCTTCTTTGCATCATGTCAATCAACTCTCTAGCCTTCCCTTTCATAGTCATAAACATTAAAACTCCCTACAGTCAGTCTTACCCTCTTAGCTTTCCTCTTCTCTCTCTGCCTACGAACACACCTTACTCCTTTCCTTTTTTGACCAACATTGGCCCAATTCCCACCGGCACCCTGTAGGTCAACAGCAGCGGTGGAGGTCGACGTTAACCCGAGCCCCTACCGATCCGGTAAAGCTATTTAGTTTATTATATTTAATAGTTACTATCTCCACTGTTCCACTTTCCAGTATTTTGCTCCTGTTCGTCTTTTTTTTCTTCCATCAATGATAACTCCTCTTGTCCTCAGCTGGTTTTTCGTTGTTTCATTAGACCTGTTTGTTTGCACTGAGTCATGCACTACTTGCAACAGAGTTTGATTCGGGGTCCTCTTATGGAGGTCTGAGACTGGCAGTGTCATTGCAAACTTTGCCATCAGTCAATGCTGTACACAATTTAACTCTTGCCAGCCCTCGAGCAGTTGCCTGCCTTGCCTGCTGGCACAGAGCACCTCTGTGTAGATATAACCTGATGCCACCATAACACCAACCCAAAGCACCTCAGCAGTACCCTTTGTAACTACATCATTTAAAGACATTACAAGAGTTCTGTGTACCTCCAGCTGTAAATGACATTAGAGTTCAAGGTTTTTTCATATTTGGATAATGATTCTTAAAACAATTCAATTTTTTCAAAATTACATAATTTTTCAACTCTTCCAAATAAAAGCAAATAGGAACTTTCTCCTTCAGCAAAAACGATTTACCTTCAGTAGGTCCTTCGCACCAACTGATCACAGCAGGGTAGTGTGACTAATGCTTTTAAAATCTACTCATCCGTACTGGTCATCTAAAGCTATTTAGCAACCAGCAATGTAGTCTAACAATGTTTTTAAAGCTTTTTTTTCTCAAGAAATTGTAGTTTAGCAATATTTGGTCTTTTCCTTTTTCCTATAGATTCTGGACCCAGATGCTACAGCGCCAGTGATGAAGAAATAAACTCTACCTCCTGGTTTGTCAATTACATTGGCCGTTTTGTGACATTTATCACTCTATAAGGTTCATTTACAGCAGTAAAGCTTGTCAAGAAAGGTAGAAGGATACAAGTACATCACTTTCATTAATTCAATTATGTCCTTAGGCTATCATTCATAATATTGATCTAGTTTTGCTTATATCTTTTTTGTATATTTTCAAAGAGTAAAGTGTTCTTGGTGGACCAAGCCAACCTGGAGCTCTTTAACAACACAGCAATCTCAAAAGATGTAACTGACTACTACGTCTCACAGCTTTTTGCATTTCAGCCAGCCTTCAGCCTCGCAAAGTAAGTATCCTGTACTTTGTAAAAAAAAAGAAAAGATTTATATACTATATATAAGACTTCCTGGGAGGATCAGGGGTCTGTTAGAAAGGTTTATGCAGATATTTATGTGAAATTTATGTCATTTTTCATCTAGGCTTCCAGACTTTTTCCTGAGCTCTTCTGATTGTAGCATATTTTACCTTGAATGAAGCTGACACATTGACACTGACTCATTTTGAATAGGTTGAAGATTTTCTGCAATGGAACAGAGGACCCCAACGTAGCAGCTACTAAGAAGAAACAAAGTCTGAGTTAACCTTCTTTGACAAGTGTCTATTAGCATTGAATTTGAAATGAAAATCTGTAAATGCTCCCTTGTTTTTTTAGTAAAAGAATCCTGGACAGTAGGCACATGTCCAGTAGATGTCTGTATTTAATGTTTATTTATATAAAAAATTTTATGTACAATTGGCCGATGTCACATTCCACATAATTTATATTTTCCAGTCAACCTGAAAACACAATTTCAACATGTTTCTCAAATTTAGCTTTTGCTCTATGTGTTGCAGATAATGATTGTGCAAGATTTCCTCCACTTTATTCCATATCATTACATATCATTACAACTACATATAACACAAAAAGTTGTAATATGTCTTGTCATTAGCTGTCTTTTCTTATCTTATCTAGATAAGACAGACAATAAGAAAGAAGAAAAGTGAAACAATATGGTAAAATTGTAAAATTATTTTAATAAAAACGTAAAAGAAAAAAGCAATAATAGTTATTAAATATTATAACAATGTATACAATACATACAATGCAATGGTTATATATATATATAATTAACTCAAGTTATAGTTATAGTTTAGTCATAATTTTAAAATGCTTATGCTTATGCTTTATTTTTTTTTATAACTGCTGTGTATTTTTTTATTCAGGTGATTGCAGCTCTGGCGTCCAACATTCAGAACATCACAACAGAGACTTCTGTGGCTCTTGGCAGTGACTCCTCAGGTTTGACTATAAGCCAAATCACCTCAGTTGCCCCATCAGTGCTGGTTTCCTCTTTGTCTAGTCTGAGCACAGTCAGCACCTGGAACATGGAGCAGGCCAGCACAATTGTCCGAACCATGACTGCTGCAGGCTTTAAGGAACAGACCATACTATCCATTCAACCTGGCCGATAATTATTTTTATTATTTAAAATTATGAATATGTATTATGTTATATATTTTTAAGCACATGCCTACCAGTTTTCTCTATTTGATTGAATGGTTTTATTGCATATAAAACAACACAGGCATGCACGTGCAGCTTTAGTGATGGCTTTGATAAATGCAAATGTATCAAACAGATCAACACCAGCCTGTCCCTGGAATCCCTGGGCCCTCTTGTTGTTGGAGTTCCTTCAGAGGCAACAGAAAAAATTCCAGCTTCTGAGCTACTCAGCATTTCCCGGACTGCCACCTTTGTTCTCAATATGCAGGCAGCACCAACAGTTGTCTAACAGGCCATTGTCACAAAGGTACAAAGTCAGTTTCTAATTCCATCAGAACATGTAGTACAGTCCAGTCACAAGTATCAAATCTTTGGGTGTTTTTAAAAAAACTTTGTTCTGAGCAAATCGGAGCAAAAACTATATGAGAAGTATTAGAAAATGTTGTCTAAAAGCCAGCACAGAGGATATGTGGTACTTTGATACTTACTGTAATAAAAACATCAAATGAAAGGTGAACATTTCCAACGCGATGAATACTTTTTACAGGCACAAGAACCACATAACTTGCCTGTGTATACATAAAAACACTGTCATTTTGAGTTCTAATCTTGATTTTCAATACATCTAAGTCCCTGGTAGCTCATATCTTTGGACCCAAGTCCAGCCCAGGTAATGATAAATGTCCCTGATGCTCTGGCGACTGAGATCCCACCAGTCCAGTTGGTATTTCCTGAAGGATTTCTCCTTGTGTGCTGCAAGGCTTCACATGCACATGAGTACAGAGTATGACTTCATTTAAGATAAGTTAGATTGGAACTTTGAAGTTATACATTTAAGAACCTGTGTGTTGTGTTATTAACTAACTTGTGTAACTATTCAATTCTGTTTCCTAATCATTTTCTATAGCTGACTTGCCTGTGCAAGCTGCTCAATGAATTCTGTACTTTAAGTAAGTTTGTCTCCATGGATATTAAGGTGGCACTGGTAGAATATACATTTGTTTACTGATTTCTGCTCTGTATGTTTAGAAAGAAACAAAGATGACAGTATAGACAACTGCAGATCAAATTTTACTGCACTTGGTGCTGCAGATTCCTCTGTGCCCTCCAGCATTTTGAACAAGGGCCCACTGCTGTTCAGTGAAGCCAGGACCTGTTTGGTGAGTGCAAATAAAATTGTGGTTTATCATAAAAAATAGCATTAACATAGATATGGTATATTCCTAGCAAAAACCTTTAAATGCACTAGAGGGATTTCCAATACATAACAGGTAGGTACTTGACCCCACATAAACTGTGTTTCTGTTGTGGCTGTAAGAAGATTGAAGCCTTACACTGTCATTGTGTTACAATAAATACAACATTATATCATTAACACATCATTACCACCTTTTATATAGACATTAGGGGGCGGCTATAGCTCAGTTGGTAAGGCAGTCATCCATAGACCACAGTGGTTTGATCCCCGGTCCCGGCTATGTGTCGAAGTGTCTCTGGGCAAGACACTGAACCCCCAACAGTCCATCGCCCTCCCCAGCTGTGTAGTGCTGGTCCAAGCCAGGTAGAAATTGGGGAGGGTTGCATCAGGAAGGGCATCCGGCGTAAAAAAACTGTGCTAAATCATCATGTGGACAATGATCCGCTGTAGCGACCCTGAACTCACGGGATAAATCGAAAGGACAAAAAATAAAAAATAAATAAATAAATCATCAAACCAAATTTTGCATCCTGATAAGGCCCACTTTGTGGGGAGCAAACTAGATTACGAATATTACCTTCTGCTCTCAGTAATGTTAGCAACTGGAACCTACAAACTCTGGAGAACCTTGGGATCCTCACTTTATATTTAACAAGAAAAATCTGGGGGTAATTCCCAAATGTATGTATTTTATTTTCATCTGTTTCTTGATTGAGTCACTTATATTACACCAAAATACTGAAATAACATATAACTTACCTATTTCTGGAATCTGTTATTTGCAGACAACAAAGAGCACATTCCTCAGTACCTTATGCCTTATCTGAGGCAAACAAATACAGACAAGGCGAAGCTCAAGGCGCTGTTTAAGGAAGTCGGTGCTCTCAAGATAAAATGAGGAGCAGGTAAAGATTTTATGTCTTTATTTATAAGCAGTTACTGATACTGGAGCTAAAACAAGTGAAATAATAGTTTAGGCTGTCGATAAAATTATGGAAAATATAATGTTTTTGATATATTGTAATATTCAAAGACCTCTCACCAATATGGGTATGCAGGTAATATATTGCTTAAAAACTTTTTATTTTATAAAGAGTAGAATTCCATTCTTTCATCTTTTAAAGCTACAGTACATATTCTTTATAGAATGATTTTTAGGCACAAATGCCAAACAATAATTGATTCTAGCTTGTTCAAGAAATGTCAAGATGTATTAGCAACTTGGAGAGATCACCTTGGGTTCAAGTAATGATTATGAGTACTTTTTACTGTTTTCTAATGTGTTATAGACATAGCGATTGATTTCATGATTATGTCAGTAGGAAGAATAATTAATTAAAAACAGTCAATACAGGCTGCTGAATTTGTGTGACACCATCCACATTAAACGTTTTTTCTCTCATAATTATTCACAAGGCTACACTGTGGGCAACATCATTCAACTCCCAGTTAGTGATGGTTCCTTCCCCTTTGGCTATAAGAAAATAATATTCAGAGAACATCCAGAAACCTGTGTACTGAACAGGCAATAAAATTACAAGAACATAGCAGACCTTATTTTACATTGTTTTAAACATAGTTGTATGACATAGTAGTTTATGTTTACTATATATAAATAAATTAATAAATTAAGAGGTAAACATCTAACTGCAGACATGATATTACATATCATGGTTAAAGTGGTTGTTTCATATTTTGATACCTTTACATCTATTTTTTCCCATAAATTTTATTTTACTACAAAAATATATTATTACATTCTCTATTCTTCCAGGCCTTCACATCTGGTGTAACTGATAATGTAGTCCAGGCGCTTTATTCAGTGCTTTATCACTTGATGACATCTCCAAGTGTAACATCACCAAAACAGACACTTTGACATCACTCAGGAATCCTCAGGATGGGCCATGGGAGTCTAAAAGCCGCCCTATAAAAATATTTTAACAGATATTCATACCCGTATACTGTACATTTTCTCACTGAAGATGTTTTCTTCATCACCAAGTACCTAAATACTTCTGGGAACTGGCAGCACTGAGCTGAACATTATTGGCTCCTACCTGTGCTCATTGGACACCAGCACACTGACCATCAGCACAGATAGTTTCAGGTGCGTCTTAGCTCATAGCTCAACGATGGCCAAGCAGGGCCACCGTATGTGATGATGCAGACTTAACAATGTATGTTATTTTCCTCTTGTAACTCTTCAGTAATGCCAACCCTTTGAATCTGACATCGTGTTCATCTGAGCAGAAGCTCATTCTGTACGGAATCAACAATGCTTCCTTCAGCTCACTATGTGAAATTCCCACTGCCTTTTACAATTGAATCAAGCCCACTGTAGGTAAGCAAGCATGTTACCTGTCTTTCCAGTTGTTTCTTTGTCGCTCACAATTCTCTTCTCTAATATTTAGATTCCCTTTCTATTCTGTCAGATGTCAACCAAGCAACTGTCAACCAAGAACAGCAACTTGGATGTACTTTGCAGAGCCACGAACCTAATGTGATCACTGTAGCTGCTCTTTAATAAGTTGATAATGAAAGTTTTTTTTTTTGACACAATACAATAAATAAAGTATGTATAAGATTTTTTTAATGCAAAACTCACAGGAATAGCCTTATTTTTAAAGACAATATGCATATTTGTTCCTTGCTAAAGTTAAATGAGATGTCCAATACCATTTTGATATTAATCTGTTAATAACTACATCTTTACAGCCTTGCAATTGCAGCCAGCTTAATCAATGCATTACATCCATCCATCCATTATCTATACCCCTTATCTTGTTCAGGCTCATGGGGACATATTATGTACGCAGCGAGGATTTGTTTCCTTTGCAAATGCTCCACATACCAACCAGTGGCAGCTGGTGAAAAATGTCCTAGGTGCCACTGTGCCATATTCACTTATCATCCTAATTCAATTTAACAGCTGGAGAACATCTTTAGTAATTTGCACCATCCTGTGAAATATATTTAACAATTGTTAAATGTCAAAATTAAAGTTCTTAAGCCGTTCTTAAAAGCCACACACTAATAAAACAATATATCACATAAACACGTCCCACTGGGGTGACATGAAAAATAAAACTCCACATAATTCAAAAAAACTAAACACAACTGTTGGATGCTTTGATTTGGATGATTTATTTGAAACAAAAAAGAGCTTTACAAAACAATAAATGATACAGGACAGTTTAATATATGTAGAAACAATTTCTCTAAAGCAGAAACATAAAATAAAAGTAGAGTACATTTCAACTGAGTTCATTTCATTAAGAAGTGGTTCTAATATTCTGGCACCCTCATTCAATATAAATAGGGTGGTCAAAGCAGTATCATGCAGAATGACTCTCCTAACCACTATGACCTTAATAATAAACACAAAGTCGAATTATTTCTGACAGTTTCAACTTAAACACTAGGAAATTATAACCTTGTAAAGTAAAGTTTGCAGAGCTGGTATATTGGATTACATTAGATTGCACAGGTTTACCTGAGGAGGGCGCCAGTGCATTCATATATATATCCATAGTTGTCTGCTGCAGGGTTTAAATGTAAAAACATCTCTAAATCAATTAAACGGTGTCAGTGTGCTTTTTACGGGCGGTATAAATGGATGTGAACCTTACATCACACAAAAAGACTCATGAGTTGTTGACTTGCATGTAGCTGGAGAGGCTTACAGAGTAATTTAACATATTGTCTATGAAGGGAGATGACTGGGTACTGCACTACTCTCCATACCCACAATGCAGATTGGTCAGTGAGGTAAAAAATAGAAAAGTTTAGAGTGAAAATCAAATGCTTGAAAGAGTCATTTGAGTTGGTGAACATGTCTGCTCATGAGTCAACGATACGTAAAACATGGAACAGGCATGGTGTCCATGGCAGGACATCAAGGTGTCTATCAAGGTGTCCTAGAAACTGGTTGATGGAGCAGCACGTGACCCAAAAAAATTACAGAAAATTTACTATGGAATGGTTTTGGAGAAAATTTGCCATTTGGACAGATGGTGTGGACATCAAGACCTTTTCAAGACTTCCTAAGAATGTGTTGGAGCTGAAGCAGTTCTATGAGGATAAATGGTCCAGGAACTCTACCGAACATTGTGCATTGTAGAACATTTCTTTTGAGGTTATTGCTGCCAAAACTTGTTCAACCAGTTATTAAAAAAACTGTTGCCATTACATTTTCCACCATCACTTTTTATGGTTATTGGGTGTGTTCAATAAATATATGAAACATTCATATTTGGAAGTTTACATTACATGACCAATTTATGCAGAAATCTAAAACACACACACACACACTTTTATTGTATTGTAACATGCAAATACAACTTGATAAAAAGCCACTAAAAGTAATTTATTCTAACACCTGTCAAACAAGAATAAAGATGAAAAGATAATGTCTGCTCTGTCCACTGTAATTGCTTGTGTGAGATTTTCAAATTGCTAAAAATATGCTAAAACAATAGCTGTCTGTAAGTGCTAACCTTTTAGCCTGATTTGTCACATAACTTAATAACTGGTGGAGTCTATTAGCAACATCCACACTACACTAACCCCCCTCCCTCTGTCAGTTGACCAAGAACCAAGAAAAAAGGATGAGTCTATGATAATGACTAATGTCTAAAATAATTTTAAACGTTCCCCAGGGATTACATCAGGACTAATCTTTATTCTAAAGGAATAACAGACACATTATATGTGACTTTACCATTTACCAGTTGACAGCTTCTTAACTTCACCAAGTCTGTACATCAGCATTTGTCCACTTTTATCCCAAGTATTAAAACTTAAAAAAAATGACATTAAATTCTGAGTAGATAAAACTTGGTGATGAATTTGTGATGAATTGCAATTATAAATAGTCTGCGATTAATCCTGAATAACAAATTTAATTGTTATTAATATTTTCCATCTGTGAATAATGTCAAGAAAAAAAAAACGCATTTTTTACTCAGTTATGTTGCCAAGTTTCTATTTATGTGTGTGATTTATTCATATTAGTTGTTATGTTATTTATTTTAGTCTAATGAAAATGGCAAACATTTTGCTTCATTTTTCTTCTTTATCTTGACTGTATTATTGAACAATCACAGGAATCAAAGTAATATATTTTAAGTAGTGATATGGATTAATCTGCAACTATTGCATCTATTTTTAAATTGGTGCTGCTAATAATAACAGTTATGGTTAATCAGTATTAATAGTGCATGAAAGATACAGCTTTTAAAGGATTATGAACTGTATTTTATTGTTTTAATTAATAAACGTATACTCATAAATGAGGAGACTTGTGTCTCCGTGGGCAGAACATAAAGATATTCAAAATAATATCAAGCAAAATAATAACAAGCAAAATGTTTACCCCATTAAAAATATCTGCTGAACGGTATAGAGAGTATAGATATTCACCACAACTGTTACTATAGTGCTTTTATTATTTAAAGCACAAGTGATTTAAAAAATCTCATTCCTTCTCAACAGCAATCAATCAGTAGTTAATTATTATTTCAAACTAATCAACTAATCAAAATGTTGTCAAAGATGTCAAAGATGTTACATATAGAATGATATATTATATGGATATATAGAACATATCATACTATAGCTTTATATCCATGTTACATATAGAATGTAAAATATATTCTTCACTGTAAAATGTCATATGTAAAATATAACATTCATTCTGTGGCTTTGAATCTTTTTGCTGCTCAGTAATACAATTATTTGGCATTAGTCGATTTTTGACTGGCTCTTGATTAACGTTCCACTTCAGAATATCTGACAACCGAATAAATGTGCATTGCTCAGGAACTGTAGCGTGGCCACCTGACCATGCCAAAGGCGGGCGTATATCTCATAGCACAAGAACATTTCTTTCCATCTGAAGTTAGAACTTGTAGTTACATTACTTATAATATGTATAACTGGGCAACTAGTAATCTGTAACATCACTTTTAAAAAGTATCCTTTGTAAAAGCTAAACTATTTACTGCAGAACCATAGGAAAATCACATTTTTACTTCACAAACTTAGAAGGATTAGGCATTAGTTGTGGTCTATGGAAGCAACAACAAGCTAATTATCACAAGATAAAGGCCTAACAAAAACAAAACCAAAGAAAAAAACATCGCTCTTCGCGTGAGCATTTGCTTATGTTATTTTGTTCAAAATAATATTAGTTGCAATGCAAATACAGTGTTACAAAAAAAAAAGAAAAGCCCTTCACTTTATAGTTCCATAGTGTGAAGGCTCATTGGTGTTTTATTCATTATGCAGTTTGGATAAAAAAAAAGAAACCACTCCTTTGAGATCTCTGCTCCTGGGATTCCAGTTGTATTGTGATCTTTCCCACGAGGTTAAGTGTACATAGAAATACACATCCACTGAAAAGAAAACACACCACATGCTGTAAAAGATAACTAAGAAAACAAATCCTATCTCAAATCAGATTTTCCATTTGTGTGAAACGTTAACCATGAACTTTTGGCTACAATAAGTTTTGTTACCTCAGACTCTCTGAGAGTGATGGAACCTCCCTCAGACAGTTGTTTAAAGATTTCTGTTGAGAAACACAAATATCACATTAAACAACAGTAAATGTGTGTTGTCTCCCACTGTTACTGTAGGAAAACCTTCAGTACCCGAATATTCTTCAGCTTATTTGGTTTAATGAACCTATTCAAGACATTGTTAGTAGCTCTTTCTTTCACTCACTGTGCATGCAGTCCAAGCGAAGGACTAGACTGATGAAGCTCTCTAGTGTCATGTGTCCAGAGGAGGCACCGTAGCGTAGAGCCATCAAATTCAGCATGTCATCACTAATCTTCACTCCTGACAAACATTCATATTAAAACAGTTCAGAATTGAATTCAGTTCTCTGTTGTAAAATAACTATTCACAAATGAATGACAGGGTCAAATATACACAAACACGCAGACATTTGACCTTTTATTTTTTTATTTTTTGCTCTTGGACTGAGATTCAGCAAATGCCTGTAATATTTACAAAATATAAATTACAAATCAAGCCACAGTCTCTTTAGCACCTGTCATGACAGACACTGCTCTTTCCTGAATTTATCATTATGGATGTTTCCTGTAGGCCAATGAGTCTGAGCCAGATTTCTTTACACCTCTCTGATCCAGCCTGTCCCTTTTCTACCACCTACCTCATCCCATTCTTCTAATCACAGTAAAATTTAATTGAATCTCGTTTCATTTATATGGTCCTTTTCTTCATTGTTCTATCTTGTCTCACAAACACCACCACCAACAACCACCAGAGGTCTCATGGCTCTTCACAAGTACCAACTCAGAGGGTAATGCCATCTATCTTTACTACCTAATCTTAAAGTATGGGGGTGGGAGGATGGAACTTTCAGAGTCACAGGACTAAAATCAAACAACCATTTACACTCACAACTACAGACAACCTACATTTACATTTTACATTTTTACATTTACATTTAGCAGAAGCTTTTATCCAAAGTGACTTACAAGTGAGGTACAAGGCAGCAAAAATCTAAGTCTAAGAGAAAACATCAAAGCAAAGTCCTATCAGTCCTATCATGTTCAGTGTATGACACACACTGAACATGTATTGAATTGTACGTACCACATTTAATCTGAAGTATTTCCACAGAAAACACTTCTCAAAATAATTCCATAGAACACAGTAAGAAACAGTGTTACTTCCACAGCATCACTTCCCCACCCCACCCCCACCGACCGACCTTGTAGCACCAGTAGCTTTAGATAAAACATTGCTTCTCTGACAACTGACTAGGCAAACTTTAAAGGCAAACACTTCACAGGCAGTTGTGTGATATCGTTGATGACATCATCAATCACTTATACGTGCACTTCTTAATTTACCTAACCTTTGCGAGAAACAGTGACTTTTTTTTTGTCAATAAAACTCTGGGGAAAGGTTCAGAACTGCACATCATGAATTCCCTGATCCCCAAGGTGACATCCTGCATCTTCCTTTCCAGCAGATGAACTTGATCAAGTAATTATCATGAACTACACTTAGTGGTTTTCAAACAATGTGCAGTCACTTGACCACATTTAAACACTTATTTAACAATCCTTTTTAAACTTTGTATTTTTATCTCTAGAGATTTCTATCCTGGATGCTTATTAGAGCCACCAATTAACAAATACACAA
Organism: Channa argus; assembly: GCF_033026475.1. Classification (NCBI taxonomy): domain Eukaryota; kingdom Metazoa; phylum Chordata; class Actinopteri; order Anabantiformes; family Channidae; genus Channa; species Channa argus. The sequence goes on from NC_090212.1 coordinate 6,192,239, forward strand.
TTACACATTCAGTTGTTCAGTTATTTTTGGAGGTTGGGGTTTGCAGAACTTCAACGCTGCTGTACACTGTTTTTAAAAAATTATAATGGAGAGTACATAATAAGTTCGGAGCTGGTCTACCTGCAACTACGAATGCATTCCTTAGCTCACTTAGTGACAGCGTTCCTGTTCGTGAAACATCAGTGCGGAAGAATATGTCCTGAAAAAAGAATGAAACACCAACACTGAGCAAGAAAATCATCCTTAATGACTGCTATATAAAAACGTATGTAAATGTTATATATATGAAAAAAAACCTTGACTCGAATCAATTTACCTTGTAGGTGATGACCTTCCTCCACAGACGGACAAACTCCTCACTGTTAAGTTTGCCAGTGATTGATGTCTTTTTTAAGGTAACATTAAGGGAACATAAGAATCTGATTATGGGTTTTTTTTTTCATCCAGTTTTTATGTTTTTTTCTTTTCTAAAATGTATAATTTTACATTTAGTTAGGCTTAGAAAAGTTGAATCAATTCAATCAAAATTACATTTGATGTAGTTCTATCGTATTTGAATTAGGTTAGGCCTTTGTTGTTAAGACATATTATATATATATTTGTCTAACTACAGACACTGACAGACATTTTCAATAGTGAAAAATGAGGGGAAAAAAAGGTTTAATCTTTATTTACAGTTACTAAATCACATTTAACGTCACAGCAGGATACATCCATCAGAGCGACCATGCTGCGACAGACATCAATGTGGAAGCCTCCAGATTTTAGGTCTCCTAAATAAAGCAGAAACATGTGCACCAGAGGTATAACAATATTATAATGCTTTTAAAACTGTATTACAATGTATTTCAGCTGTTTGTCAAGCCTGTTAGACGTTTGCAGTCCAAACCTTTCAGGATACTTTCATTCAGAAGTCTCTGGAGCTGCTCAGCATCAACTTCCTCAAACTAGAAATGAAAGAAAAATAATATGAAAAGTTGAACATATACAGTATTTACCTGTATCTTCTTCTTTAGATACGAAATGCTAAGTTTGACATTTAGATATTAACCTTGTTTTTCTGCTGTTTGATGCTGGCCAGTAGTAAACAGTGACTTTTAAGAGCTTTGATTAGGGGAAAAGGCTGTAAGCAGTAAGAGAAAACTAAAATAATAGAGCCGAGGGCTGTAAAATCAAAAGAGTGTTGTTCTTGTAAAAATATTCAGTGTTGCTGCTTAGTCAAAGTGGAAATGGTAGTCATTCCAAAACGTGGAAACATTTTTTAAAAATAAGGGGTGCAATTTAACTAGGGAATTGTTTGTGTGAAATTACCTTGTCAGAGTACTGACGGAAAAGTTTTCTCCTTTTTTCATCAACGTTTGTATTTTGGAAATGGCTGAGCTGAGAAGTAGATGAAATAGTTAGAAAGGAATGTGACCCGTAATGAACCACAGTTGACTAAACAAATTTCATAACATAATGGTAAACATAAATTAGATAATGTAGCATAATTATGATATAAGAATATTATAAATTATTGTGCACCTTCTTAACTTCATCATGTCTATGGTCACCTGAATTTTCACTGTGGGCAAAGACCAACATTCCACATGAGATTAATGAGGTTTTTTTTCTTAATATAAAACTTTAGTATATTGTGACACAAACAAAATGCTGATTGTTCATCTGTGTGTTTGACACTGTGTTTATTGAGAGGTAATGGTGGTGAGAGAGTGAGAGTGACGTACTATCCATGGGTCTCTGCTTTGGAGTAGATGGTCAGGATGAAGGAGGCCATCTCATTGGGATTGTAGGTGGATGGGACAATCAGGTAATCACCAGGCTTTAGCACAAGGAGCTCCATCACCTCACGTGCATTCATTAAGAGTTTAGTTTGGGCCACAGGTGTATGGGTGTTGAAGAAAGTGGCTGGTAGCTTCCACTTCTGCTGCTTATACTGTAATAATATTAAAGAGAAAATGTGTTTTTGTTCTGTTCAGTTTGTATGATTTAAAAGAGCTGCACAATGTGAATTACTTACTTGTTCAGTCACCTGCAGAGAAATCCGTGGATGATGAGTTCATGTTGGGGAAAAAAATAAAAATGATAGGCAGTCTCTGAACCTGACTTATTATCCGACTATCGTCCAACTGACAAACTGGTTGTGTGGACTTTAACCTCAATTATCCATTTATAGTGTGACCTTTCGGTTTTATAGAAACCATTGCTCATTTAATAAGAATAGAGTCCTTAAAAACATGAGACATTTGCTGATCTGTTACTCGTGAAATGTCAAAAGGCTTCTGAACCCAAGTAATCTGCTTCAATTCTTCATTTATTATTTTAAAAATTCCTACAAATCACAATTATTCTGAAACAGGTGTGAAATCATACAAGTGAATTATCATGCCAGGCACAAGATGGTGTCCCTTCCTAATCAGGTCTGTGTACTCATCTATTGTTGGAATGAGCTTAATCACTGGACCTGGAACAAAATAGGATGTGTAGATTTACCCAATTTATTGTTACAGAAACAAGAGAAGAGCTTTGTGCTCAATGTTTACCTCAAACACATAGAATCCAATGTGAAGATTCTGGACAAGGCGTCTATTCCTCTTGTCTGGCTTTTGAATGAGAGATATCAACACGTTTTTTTCTGTGTGATTGTCTGAATATTGACCATCAACCTTGACCCGATACTGTGGATTAGTCCAGAAGCTACCTGGAAGACAAACGGAGAAGAAGTTTACTTGCACTGTGCTATTTTAAGTATTAGAATGAAATCAGATTCATGTTAAAATAAATTGAAAAACAAAAGTGAAAGCAAAGATAGATGAACACAGAGGTTTACATTCAGCCCTGCTTTTGCTTCGTGACTCAGATTCGAAAACCAGGTCCATCTTAACCTTTTTAAACAATTTGTGGGGCTCAACTTACCAGAACACAGAACATAAAGTAGCTGCTTGATATTACTTACTATTATTTGTGCATCCTCCAGCAGTGGTCCCTGCAACCCATCTGCCCTCATACATAGAGGTTTTCCAGTGAGCAGTAGAGTTTCCATCAAGAAAGTCTGGACTCAAGCCGCAGATGTCAAGATCCACATAGTACTTACAGAAGTCTTCGATGGTCATCCTGTTGGAATGAGAGGCAAATTTTGATAACATTATTTTTCTTCTGCCTCTGATGGTGAAAATATGAAAAAATATATACAGTACTTTAAAGTAAAACACAAAAGTACTATATTAGATTGGTAAGAGTTAGTTTTTTCTGATTTCTAATAAATTTGTAAGTGATTGGAATAAGATGTGCACATGAAAAATATGCTACCTTCATTTTACACATTGAATGTAAAAAAACAATGGTAACTCGGAAAGAGTTTATAACTGTGTAGGTATTAATTCCATGAGGTACTTTGTTTCTGAAATATGTTTCTACTCCAAAATATGCCCCTATAAGGCCCCTTCAGTGTTTACAATATATTACAGTTTAATAATAGATAATAACATGGTATTAATAATGTACAATGTAGTTGTACATTGTAAATTATTTTCAAATTATTTTCAAATTTTCAAACTTACCAAAACTCTCCATCATCACCCAGAGTACGGCATATCTCACGTTCCTCAGCACTTACAGTTTGCCATAGCGATGACCTTAATCATTAAAGTAAGACAAGAAACAATATCTTGTTTACAGCTGTTTGGTCAGTAAGTTTGGCTTCATTATATCTGTTTAAATATTCAGTGAAAAATCTGATTATCTGGTCACCTCTGAAAGGATTTTGCATTTTTAAATGAATCTAAATGAAACAGGGTGGCTGCTGTTCTAAACCATAGTGATTCCTCGTATGAATTTTGATTGATGACGTCTGGTATCCATTCCTATAATGCATGTACAATCTAGATGTGGGTCTTTCAGAAGTGCAAATCTTTACTTTCATTTTCACCCTGGTCACATGTGCAGGATAACAAAGCGCTTCAAACCTTTAGCTACTTTACAAGTATTATACTGCATGGTTCTTTGTGATACTTGCAGTTTCCTTAAAGCCTCTATTGAAAGATTGGATGTGTTCATCCATCCATGTTTTGTTTTAATTTTTCAGTTTAATGTTTTTAGTTTTAGTTTTTTCAGCTATAGTAACATGTAGAATGTGGGGAAATGGGTTCATAAGAAATGTGTTTTTGTGTGTCATCTTAATTTTAAACTGACTTCAATATACAATGGGGCAAAAAAGGATTTAGTCAGCCAGTAATATACAGTACAAAAAGAAATGGAAGTTGTTCTCACTGATCACTCCAGTCTCCGTTCCATTCTCCATGGCCCCATGGGTTCCACAAACGCACCAGGCTTACAAGTTTCCCTCGGCTCAACACCTGTCCAGCAATTATCACAGCATCATTGTGAAAGCACCGTGATTGTAAGAACGCCATAAATTATTGAAAAATAATTTGCAAAGACAGGGCTAAATAGAAACTTAAAGTTTACTGATAACTGTTATATATGTGAAAGGTCACTGTTGTGGTGTTACAGATTTACTTTTAATTCCAAAGTTATTTTACTGTAGGTGTAATTCTTACCTGTTTGACACCTGTGACTGTGTAGGCATGGCCTTGGACCAATCCATTTGGTAATACTTTGTTTGCGGGTGTGTCCTACAACACAAAGACACTGATCATTAATAAAAAATGACTGATCTACAGTTAAACATTTCAAAGCTCTAACCATTTATATATACTCTTGGCAAACATCAATCAGCTAACATCAGTAACAAGTGGTGCATCTTAAGACTACGTTTTTTTAAGGGTTTGACAAATTTGCTTCCTTTGTTAGACTGTTTCCCTCAATGGCTTTCATCATTTAGCAGGTTAATTTACAGCCTACAGCCAACTGTAGCTGGCAAGGTAGTTGGTAGTTGGTAAGGCAGTTGTCCACAGGCCACAGGGTCAGTGGTCGATCCCTGGTCCTGGCTATATGTCAAAGAATCTATGCCCAGGACATTGAACCCCTAACAGCCCATTCCCCTCCCCAGCTGAGCAGTGCTGGTCCCAAGCCCGGTAGAAATTGGGGAGGGTTGCGTCAGGAAGGGCATCCAGTGTAAAAACTGTGGCAAATCAACATGTGGACAATGATCCACTGTGGTGACCCTGAACTCACAGGATAAGATGAAAGGACCAAAAAATAAATAAATAAAAATAAAAATTCATTCATATTGGTTGACAAATGTCAATGTCCATTTTATCCTAAAAAAACGGAGCTCCTACTTGTAGTACTCTGACCAGTCGTGTCTGGTCCGATATGGCGGTGACACTGATGTATTATAACAATGTGACAAAGTAGTCAATACAGTATCTATGTACTGCATGTTCTCACCCATCAACAAATTTGATGTTTGATTGCTTCCATCAATACATTCATCTAAGTGAAATTTAAATCTTTTTCGGACTGTGTATTCATCCATAAAAATTGGACCAGGACATAAAAGTTTATTTAACCTTCAGAGTAGCTATTCACTTGATGTATTTCCTAAGATTCAATATGTCCATTTTTGCACTTTGCAGAAAGAATCAACCAGTCTTGGTTTGGTAACTTACTTACCCCTTGAGGTGTACCACAGCCCATCAGTGTTTTAGATTTACCAGCTCTGTACATCAGTTGCCACAAGTTTGGAGGAGGATTTGACAGCTGGATACAAACGTGTACACCACCAGTGAAGTCCATCATAGCCTCTGCAGGAGTTCCAGCATTCATGTCAGTATAGGAACCACACACCCTGGTAAAGATGGAAGAGATAATATTAATAATATTCCATACTTTATGTGTGAGGAACAACATACTGTTGTACTGTTTTCATACTTAGCATAGGCTTTCTCCAGCAAAGCAGGCCAGAACTCATTTGGATCTTTAGAGTGGACAAAGATTAGTCTGCCATTGATTGTTGGTAGCTTGTCATCAATGACAACATCCACCCATTTTCCAAATCTCCAGAACTAAATGGTTGCCCCAAAAAAAAGGAAATTATACTTTTATATAATTTTAGAAATTTATAATTTTACTGAGAAATGACATGACACATTAAACATGAAAATAGAATACAAAGCCCTGAAGTACTTTAAACATTAAAAACACTAATCTTATGAAAATTGTGACATCAGAGAAATATGAACTGACAAAATGCTGTGTTTTCCACATCTCAACAGTCCAGAACTTTTCTTTGTGTTCGATAAAGTTTATAATATTTTGGAGGTGATGGCTAGTTATAGGGTACAACTCAAAGACTGCTGCTACTCACTGTGTTAGTTTCCCGTCTTTCAGTTCTAATTTGCCGTCACTCAGGTAACTGACTTTGCTGTAAATCTGTCAGAGTTACTGATTTTTATTCTTTAGTTTATTCCTGAACCTAAAAAACTAATTGCTAATTTCACCTCAACAGTACCTGATAACCATGCTGATGAAGCACTGACAATATGATAAAAAGCTCCAGAACAGCTATTAAAGAGAATATAATAATAATATTAATAATAATAATAATTATTATTATTATTAGTAAATGGTCTGCACTTATATAGCGCTTTTCTACCTATTGGCACTCAAAGCGCTTTACACTGCTTCTTATTTAACCATTCACACTCACAATCACACACACATTCATACAACGATGGGGGAGCTGCTATGCAGCTGGCCAACACTCACCGGGAGCAACTAAGTTGGGGTTCAGTGTCTTGCTCAAGGACCCTTTGACATGTGACCAGAGGAGCCGGGGATTGAACCAACAACTGTGAAATTGGTGGACAACCGCTCTACCTTTCTGCGCCACAGTCGCCCGCTAGTAGTAGTATGTCATTGTGGAACATCCACCGCAATAAAAATTGTGTAATTGCCCCTTCATGAATAATAATAATAGTATTCTGTGACATTAAGTACTCAGAACAGAACAATAAATAATCAGTGAAAATATGAAAGTAAAAAACATTTACCTTGAAGTGAAACAACCCACAGTAGTTGTCATTGAATGTTTGCTCAAGAGGGACAACTTGCTCAAGGACATGTCTCTGGAATGTCAGAGCTCCGATAGATGCAAGAAACCAGCAGTTTCCTGAGTAAAACATATTTATTGAAGTGTCAGAAGGAAACATTAGTATAACAGAACAATATTATAAAGAAAGAAATTTCCATACCAAGAAAATTCCCTTGACCAAAGTCAAACCTGGAGATCCCATCAAGTACAAAGGATGGATTAGGAGCAATTTTCTGCAAAAAAGGGAACATTAAAACCTGCTAAAAACAATATAACTATTAAATGATATGGCTGAGTTGACGTTTAAAGCCTGTATTAGTATGTATGTATGTATCTGTCTATCTATATACCTACAGTCTGTCTACATATAAATGTTTTACATTTATGTGTAATTTATATGTAAAAGACCTATAAAACATATATATGGAACATATATTAGGAACACTTTTTCCCCAATAATGGTGGACCATAGACTCCAACAGATAACATGTTTTGACATAGTAGTTTTGGATAGTAGTTTTTTTCACCAGCGGCCAAATTATTTTTATTATGATTTACTAAATATTTTAGCAGCCATATAGTGATACTTTATAAAGCCACAGTGTCTAGAACACAATACTATAAATATTTATAACTGTTAAAAATAGTTGGTTGCTGCTAAATTCTGCTTTTTTTCAGTGGAAAACAATGGATCAGAATCACCTTCTTGGAACCTTTCGAAGCTTTGAGTCATCTGACTTGTTATTGTTTAGTTCTATAGTTCCTTGTGTTGCTGTTGTTTGTTAATAAAGCTGAAATATCTAACATCTAAACACGCCATCAGAACAGCAAGAGAGGCATGAGAGGTGTCTGACAAGTGGATTTAGTATCACAAGTGCCTCACGGAACAAAAAAACCTTGTGCGGTGATAGTGCTACACATGGATTGCTGCAAGACTCAACTGCAGATTGTAATCTTAACCTTTGGCATGATATGGCATCTCTTTAGTGGTTTCACTTTATCAAAACACTCACATCCGGTCTCAGCCACACTATGCTGGCCACATCAGAAGGGCTCAGTATCCCCTCACCGATGGACCTCTCGTCAGGCGGAAACATGTCGTCTATGTAATTTACTCTTTGCCTGAGACAATGTTCTCTGAGTTTGTGGTAGTCTTGGTTGAAGATCCAATCAGGGTTGTTAATGGTACCATAACCATCTCGCTTGTGACGAGCTTCTATGATGTTCAGACATACACCGGGGGCAGGCATTGCTGCGGTTCTGAAACACAACAGAAAATTTCCAACAATTTAGCATATGAAATAAATATAGATGAGTAAGAAAATCTGGAGAGATCTGGACCTTTATTTATCAATAGCTAAAAATAAAGGCAAAAAAAAAAAACATAGAGGGGAAAATGTTCTCGTGCAGTTTAAAAACAATATCCCAGTTAACAAGTGTTGACAGTGAGGGTTCAGGTAAAGTGACTGCAAATGATATCAACTCTAGCATTAGTCTACAAACCTGATATGATTTACTGATATGATAAGACAAATATATAGTGTTATTACCTATCAAATGCACAAACAAAATAATAATAATAGCTTCATTTTTTAAATATACACAAAAGTAGTATTCATCTGAACTAATAATATTATGTACAGGCACAAGATATTTAACAGACCCCTGGAGCTCTCTTACATTGAGAAGGATTGTCGACCAGAAATAAGACATGAATTCATGTGAAAGATTTTTACTGTTTAAAACTTTACCCGCTGATTGTAAAAGCAATAGTGTAAGATTCACTTTATTTATCACAGCACTGAGCAACCAATCCTGGATTTGCTTTGTTCTCCAGGTTTATCCCCAAATTATCGCCCAACTATATCAGTCACAGAGTGAGATAAAATATTCTTCCTGTAATTGTAAACACATTTTTCAGGTTTTATAGGTTTTATTTTTTATTTTTTTAATGTATGCAGGAAGTTCCAAATCATCAATAAAGAGTACAGCACCATATCTATCGTACAGACAACTTTGTAGCGTACATAATAGAATGTTTTATCATGATGTGCTTATTTTCCTACAGCAAAAAGCTGTATATGCAAAATTGAAGATCTTACCTCACCAGCTCGAGAGAGAAAATGTGTAGTGTTGTAGGGAGGGTGGCTAAATCGGCTGAGTGGAGAAGCTTCGCCTCTTAAATAATGCCTGGAATTACCTATGGCTGCGAGCGTTGGTTGGTGTCCTAAGATCATATAACTTCACGTAAACCCCACTTGTGGTCAATTGACGCGCACTCTTATGTCAGATGGTTACAGTAGGACAGACTGAGTAAATGAGTACATTTTTTTATGATCAGGAACAAGCTTTAAGTGGTTGGTTTATGCACGTTTATCTTCACCGCATTGGTTAATGATTAATGTTGACATAAAGTTAAGGAGCCATTTGGCTCACCCACTGCACCCCCTCAAGCTGTTGGTTGCAGTGTTTACAAAAGGTTTGATACTATGACTAAGCCAGGCTTATTTCTTTGAATTCCCAGTGAGCATTTGTGATTCGTATTTATGAACCTAAATAAGATCAAAAATGGTGCAGAATATATTTGTGAAATTATTTCAAACATCAAACCCAAGATAATCGGTGATGCTGGTAAGAGAAGGTCACTGTACTGTTGCAGTCATGGTTTTGTTTCTTTACTGTATTTACTAAAAAAATTTCATATTAATACACTCGTTTTCTGAAGTCTGCTCTGTAGCAGTTTATTATTGCTATTTGTGCATTCAATTATTGTCATTATTTTCCGGTTCACAAACAGAAGTCTTCCATCAGCACTGCATCCTGCCTGTCTACACTCTGAATGCAGTTAAATATACCAGGGGCCCTGTATATTTGTATTTAATTGCAAATGAGAGGAAAATATTGTGCATATTATTGTCATGCACCTTCAACCACACGACCAACACTCAGCCAGCGGAATAGATGCCGATTATGACTTCGCTCTCTCTTTCTTTGGCCTTTCAAACACTCACATAATAACTACTGATATACCAATGGTTTGAGATATGAAAATGTGGTGGTGCACAGGCAGAGTAAGTGAGCAAATACTTAAGGTAACTCACAAAGCTTACCAAGTGTACTCAGCAAACACTACACAACAATAGAATTTGTTGTTTTATGGGGCAGTGAAACCATGTTAAACCACCAGTTGGACTGTGGCTTGCTTACTCAGGAGTGTTATCATTACAGTTGCAGATAACATTTCCCCAAACTGTTTGCCATTAACGATCAGAGGACTTCTTGAGAAACGGAGGTGCAGTGCCAATCTATTTTTAGAAGTTCAACGAGGTCAATTTAAATCATCCTTGAGGCAGGTGCTGGTTAATAGGATGGCCGCATGGAGGCTGTTGTGTGTTGGACTTTTGGTTGTAGTTCAAAACCAGTCAGAGGCAGGCAGAGGTGACAACACCAGGTGCCGAGGTCATATGTCTAAACAGGCTGTCAGATCTCATCTGCTGCAACCAGGCCTCAGTTTTTTTTTTTGTATTAACGTATTCATATGTTTTGAAAAAAAAAAAAACTCCAGTTATTCTAGCATGTGTCCGGTAAGATGCTGAAGGAAATGATTGGCTGTGTAAATGTTGATTCTGACATGTTTGATTCATGTGTGCTGGTCTCTCCCCTGGTCAAAGCATGTTGAAAAAATTATTTTCCACTACACTCCCCTTCTTTCTCTCAAGTCATAAACATTTTCTTCATCCCTCTGTAGACATGAGAAAGAGACACAATATTTATGTGTGTCTGTATCTGACAGACAAATTGTTTACGACTCTGATTTATTACAATTCATTCTTTGGCTTCATCAGAACAATTGTAAAAAATTCTACCTCCGTCAGTTGGAACAGTAAACTACTGCTAACTAGGAAGTATTTAGGAACATGAGTGTAAATTTTACTTGTAGTATAGTGTTTTAACAATGGGATATTCATACTTTAAAAGACCTGAATGTGATAACATGCTGAAATCCTAAACAAACACAAGTAACCACTGAAAACCTATAAAAACTTGGTTTCTTAAATGTATTTATTCTCACACCATTATATTTGATGTTATTTTGTTTTGCTTTAGGCAGCAAGCTGTATTCTAATGTGCACTTTATGCAATTTTAGTTTTTTTTTTTTTAGTTGCTCAGAAACAATCCAAATAATTTAGAAATGCATACATAATTACAAACCAGCAAGAGACTTGCACAACACCCGTTCAGGCCAGTGGAGGGCAGTCAAGGTCTAAACTCTTTTTATAGTCATTATTACAGTTACATATTGAACCACAAAATAGAGCAAACTATTTCTGATTTGTTTTGATGATATTTAAAGAAAAAAAAAACAATTTACATCTGATGTAGAGCTGCTATCTATTTTATTTTATAAATGACTCATAAAACAAGTTTTGTAGTCCTATGGAGGTTTCTTTTAAATTGTCTGTAACTACAATAGGTGTGTGTTTGCGTGTGGTGTGTGTGCAGGTGGAGTGTGAATTACTGCTATTTCCGTTGTTGAAGTTGGCTCATATACTGCCTTTGAACAAATACAGGAAATTCCTCAGTAATGTATGTTGTCAATGTTACAGTTTGAAAAATGATAAAAAAAAATGTACAAAATCTCTTTATTTAAGCATTAAGCTGAATGTTTGTATGACTATAATGTCAAAATCTTGGTATTAATTTTGAATTGGATCTCTTTCTTGATCATGACATTAAGATCTCTCCAAAAACTGCTCTTTTTCACATCACTAGATCTTTTCCGTCCTTCACTGAGGTCAAGACATTGATTCATGCACCTGTAACATTTAGGCTGAATCACTGCAACGTACCGCTGTCTGGTTTATCATATTCAAGCATTAGAAACTGCCAGGGGGTCCAGAACATTGCAGCTACAGTCAAAACACAACTAGGAAAAGTAATCATTTTACACTGAACCTTGCTCCAGTGGTATCTTATATAGGTTAGATATGAATCTAAGCTGCTTCTCTTGACCTACAAGCTCTTAAATGTATTATGTAGCTCATAATAATAGGTTTGAAGAAGCAACTTATGGGTTTTGAGAATTGGTGTGAGAGGACAATTTTACTAAAATAATAAAATGTCTTGTTTTAATGGTTAGGTAATAAAGTTGTTAGTGGTAGTTGTTGTGGTGCAATAAAGCTAACAGGAGAACAAAGGAAACAGCCTGTGCAAGTGCACCACGGTGGTGTACAGAGCAAGACACACATTTCATTTAAAATAATCACTTTAGATATGGTAGGTACCCAGGTAAGGCACGGTTTGTGTGAAAAGCAAATTAAAGTACATTCAGAAACTTTTCAGACCCTCTTCACATTTTTCATTTTGGAGTAGTAGCCCGGTAATTTTTTTTTCTCTTTAATGTACACTCAGTACTCCATAATGACAAAGGGAAAACTGAATTTTAGAAATGTTTGGAAATTTTGGGGGATTTCTTTGCCATTCTTCATTGCAAATCCTTTCAAGCTCAGTCCGGTGGGATGTGAACTGTTGGTGGACAGCCATTTTCAGGTCTTTGCAGAGATGTTCAATAGGGTCTAAGTCAGGGCTCTGGCTGGGCTATTCTAGGACATTCACAGAGTTGTCTCTAATCCACTCCTACGTTCTCTTGGCTGTGTGCTAAGGATTGTTGACATGTTGGAAGGTGAACCTTCAGCCCAGTCTGAGGTCCTGAGCGCTGTGGCACAGGTTTTCATTGAGGATATCTCTGTTCTTTCCTCCATTCTGCTTTTCATCAACCCTGACCAGTCTCCCAGTCCCTGCTGCAGAAAAACACCTCCACAGCATGATGCTGTCACCACCATGTTACACTGTAGGGATGGTTTTGGGCAAGTGATGAGCGCGGCCAGGGTCGTCCAGACATAACATTTAGAACTGAGGCCAAAAAGTTCAAGCTTGGTTTCAAGCTTGAACCAGAGTCTCTTGTTAAGACCAGAGTCTCTTGTTAATCATGGTGTGAGAGTCCTTCATGTGCTGTTTTTGCAAACTCTGAGCTTTCTTGTCTTTAGACTGATGGGGAGGCTTCTGTCTAGCCACTCTGCCATAAACATCAAGAGAATTGGGAGGCACCTGAGCTAAATTACAAGTGTGGATGCAAAAGGGTCTGAATACATGGGCCAATGTGATTTTTCAGGTTTTCCTTTTTCATTCGTATGCCAACATGCCAAATGTTCTGTTTTCACTTTATCATTATTGACTTTAGATTAATGAGATAAATAAATACATTTGAACAATTGTAGTATCAGGCAGGAACATACTGTAACAACAAGGAAAAAGTGAAGTGAAACAGAAAACTTTCTGAACGCACTGTATGTAGGTTCCTCCTAATTTATGTTCACTAGGCCTTGACCCTCCTTCACATTTTCTGTTCTTGCATTGCACATATGAATATTAAAATAGTCATGGTGGCAGATTTAACACTGGATATGGTAATGCTTAGCCTTGAAACAATGGTTAAAACAATGGTTCTTGTATTTCTAAAAAATGTAAAGAAACATACTTTAATTTATTGCCTGTCAAATCTGTTGGTTGAAACAACAATCCTGGCAACAATGGTCAGCCGAACACAAGTTTTATGAGTTGGTTAAAAACACAGTATCTTGTTGACTTTCTACGATTCCAGCTGAATTGTGTTAGAATGAGAGCCTTGGTGGGTGGGCACACAATGTAGAGGTATCTGTGGGAGGGTAACGCATTGCTGTATTAATATAAAGATGCTCAAATTCAGACATTTCAGAATGAACTGCATGGCTTTAATTGTGAAATTGTTAGCAGAAAATAATGTACTGCATATGCCTTTGTTCCACTATGTAATTTTTTACGATAGGCTTATAGCAGCTAAATTTACGCACTCAGAATTTGGATGCTCATATTGGCAAACACCACCTATTGTAGGCAACCAGTTATGCTAATGGCTGTAGTTTACAGTATTTTAGCGCAGATATTATAAATTCCACATTTATCTACAAGAAATGTCCACATTTCTACTAATGTTTTTGTTTGTTTTTTTAGTGAATAAATCACAAGCATCCATCTTGTTTGTTGTTGCTGTATCTTGTGGCTCCTATAAAACTACAACGTTTGATTCAAATCCTATAATCAACTAACTTGGCAGGGAATGACCCAACCACCCCCACCCCCACCCCACCCCCCAGACTGTAACTGTATGACTTCAATGGGTGGAGATGTTTTTTACTCTGTTTCCTGTGATTATAGCTGAGGCACTTCCTGTAATTAAACAAAAACAGGAAATATCCTCATAGGCAAAAGTGTCCTTGACACTGCCATCTAAAGCAGGAAATTCAGTCTTCTTGATCCCTCACAGGTAATGCGCACATTTACTTTACAACATGAAAGTCTCAGTTCAGGTTGAACGGCTGTTTATGTCTGTGAACAAAAACAATTATACAGTATATTGAATTTGACTGAACGAACCACAAATCTAAAAGCCCATCTACTTATGTATTGTGTGTAAGAGTGTGTAAGAATGTACAAAGGTTTTTCTTTGATCATATAAGGTATAAAAAAAAAAGATAATTAGGGTTGTTTAGATTTATTTTTATTTGATTTCTTGCATAATTGCCACAGGCTAGGTCCTGTGTCATTCTTCATAAAATAACTAATCTCCTACTGTGGGAGAGTTGGGGCATTACACTATGAATCTCGTAATTTCACAGCACTTAAAAAAAGCAATTATCATTACAGTGCTACACACCCTTATGCAATATGTATGGGGAAAAAACAACTATTTATGACAACAGATGAATAATATTACTATTATAAACAATAAAGTGAAAGCTTTTTTATAGCAGGGTTGCAAAGATCAGCATCTCTGGCCACAGTGTCTCACAGTCCCTGACCTCTGCATGTTCATGCATTGTGAGGTACCATAATTAAGGAAGTCAGTTTAAATGTCTAAAGCCTTCTGAGGAAACATCTGGAGAACCAGTCACAACACTGCGGAGCCTGCCATTGTTTTTCTACTTCAAAACGGAACAGCGGGTTAGAAAGAATAAATCCATAACTTCTCCTAGGTATCATTTCCGTCTTTAGTATGTGTCCTAAACAGGATACAGGGGCATGACTGCTAGTTTCAGACATGGAACACTTGTTTTTTTGGCTCTGAATGGACAAGCACGTATTGCTCTCATTATATATAAAAAACTTCTAGATATCAGCTAATTTGTTGATTTTAGTTGCAATTATGATTTTGTTTTTTCTTCTGCAGTTCATCAACAGCTTTGAGGGTTCACATGGAGCTAAATATGAGACGCTGTGCACTTTCAATGCTTGCTTTACTCTACATATGGACAATTTAAGCTTTGAAGACGCACGTTTGAAATGTGTCTACAATGGCGGCTCTCTGATGACAGTCAAAGACCGACACGAAGAGGATGTGCTACACTCACTTCTCTCACAAAGCCAAAGACACTTCCGAGACAAGACTGTTAAATGTTGGATTGGATTGAAACTACCCACCGAGAGCTGTGTGTCAGCAAACAAGACTCTCTGGGGATTTAAGTGGGTATCTGGCGAGGAAGATTCACAGTACACCAACTGGGGAAAAGAGCCTGTCTTGACCTGCACTACGGAGAGATGTGTGAGTGTAACTTACAGTGTGTCAGGTCAGAATCAACTGAAATGGATCGCTAGGTCTTGCAAAAGCCACAATTTTTATGCCTGTAAGTTTAATTTTAAAGGAATGTGCAAACCTTTGGTTCTGCTGGGGCATGGAAAGATAACCTACATAGCACCTTTCTCACAAATGCCAGAAAGAAATGACCTGAAATCCTTTCCACTGGGAACATATGCCGATATTCAATGTAGTAATCTACAATCTACAGACTATTCTGTTTGCATGGACATGGGTGGCATTTTTCGTTGGAATGTTCCAGGTCCATTTTGCAAAGCAAAAAAACAACGTTGCGCCAATAAAAATGGTGGATGTGAGCATCATTGCCAAGAGCACACAGGTGAGGTTAAATGCTTTTGTAAAGAAGGTTACAACCTGGTTGAAGATGGACTCTCGTGCAGAATACAAAACTTGTGTGGTGTTGACACCTGTGAGCATCAGTGCATCATGGAGGAGTCAGGTTATTCCTGCAAATGTCCTCATGGGTTTAAACTGGATGAAAACCAGCGCAACTGCTCTGATATCGATGAGTGCCAGTCACAAGCCTGTGAGGGTCATGTGTGCATAAATACGCACGGCAGTTACAAATGTGCATGTTCAGACGGATATGAAACGATCAATGGGAAATGCAGTGATGTCGATGAGTGTGAGAACTCAAGATGCCAACACAAGTGCATAAACAGTGTGGGATCCTTCTCCTGTCACTGCGATGAGGGCTTCAAGTTATCTGAGGACGGCTTCTCGTGTGTAGACATAAATGAGTGTGATGAGTGTGAGTTCAAATGCCTTAATACTGTCGGCAGCTACATTTGTAGCTGTCCGAAAGGCTCCTACGCGGAGACCCACGAGCTGAATTGTAAATCAGAAGAGACAGAGACATCAATTGCTTCATCAGATGACACACCTGGTGAGGACGAGACCTCCACTGAGTCTTTTAACAAAGCCACAGTTGAGCTGCAGCATGAGTCTTATCACAGTGACGTGCCATTCATAGATCTGGTTAACATTACATATGATGATCAGCCGAGAAACATATCCTTTACAACAGGTTTTGCAAACATTGTCAGTTCCAGTGTAATTATCTGTGTCCTCGGTTCAGTCATTCCCCTGCTCGTGTTGTTCGCAGTGACTCTTGCTATAGCAATCGTTCGATGCAGTCACGCCAAAAAAGAGGCCAAGAAAAAGAAGACTACAGACGGCTACTGCTGGGTTTCTTCTGGCATGGATCCGCGTTTAGAAAAACTGTACGAGTCCATCTTGACTGATGACCTATGACCTAATAGTGAAAGAGAAGAATGTAGGCGAGGATCCAATAAACTTTATTTATGTTATTTATGTTTTGCAACTTCTCTTGGTTAGGCAGTGTGTAGATGCAGATCATTACATATCCAATCAGAAGACAAAGGTTATTGTCCATCAAATAGTGATTTTTCTTTGACAAGGTTCACCAGTAAAAACTCATACAGTGATACACATATAAAGTAGAAACATTTAGGAAACAAAAAATAGAAAAAGATGATAAATGTGCAATTGGCTGCGCAAGGTTGGCGATATTTTGACATCATATTTGATCAAGATTACAATATTTACACCAAAATGCATATTACACATCTGATTATATTGGTCAAAATATGGTGCAATGTAATAAAGACAGATCGAATCATTGTTAGTGTATGCATTAAAATAAAGCCATGAGGTAAAATGAAAACAAGATAAGTTTGTAACTTTGTTTTGGTTGTGATGATTCTTGCCATTAGTAAACGTGGAAACAGTGGTCGAACTTTATCTCATTTACTTCCTGTCTCGAGACTTGTCATTGTCCTGAGGGGTGTTGCTTCCGGAGTAGGTGGGCACAGGCTCTATATTGTCTAGAAATTTAGCCAGCCAACACTGTAAGATATTTACAACATCATGGTCTGCTCGAAGCTTATTATGAGGATGAGTGTTTTGATGTCAGTGCTTTTTTTATGGTCCGTGAAGACAGAATTTGGAACAACTGGCACATGTAGGCCAATTTGCACTGGGAGATACTGCATAACTGTTATCCAAGACAGAGTGGACTTTAAAACAGCTGAAGAAACATGCCATGACAAGAATGGAGAACTGATGACATTTCAGCTTCAGACAGATGAGAGCACACTTGACATTTTGAGTCAAGAATTCCTTGGACACTTCTGGATTGGACTGCGTTTACCAGCAGGAGCCTGCAGCAACCTTTCAGCTTCACTCAGAGGCTATGAGTGGACCTCTGGTAGCAGGCATAAGAGCTCAATTCCATCCTCTAATCCTTGGAAAGACAGTGTTAAAGTCTGCTCTCCACAATGTGTGTCACTTTCGAACGATCACAAGTGGACAGAGAGGCCATGCACTGACAAAATTGATGGATTTCTGTGTAGAACAAAGCACAAGGATGCCTGCAAGGAACAAGCATTGGCAGATCCAAATATTTTCCTGAGCTCTGAAACCTGCTTAGATTCCCCTTGCGAGCAAGATTGCACTGATGTAAGAGGAGGTTATAAGTGTTCTTGTTTAAAAGGATATGCCCCGGACAAAAAAGACCTCAGGCGATGTGTACCATACTGTGGACAAGAAAAATGCCCTGTGATATGTGAGAAAAATCCTGTCTATTGCTACTGTCCTGAAGGCTTTCTTATGAATGATAAATTCTGTGAGGACATTGATGAATGTTCAATGGATTACTGCGATCACAACTGTAGCAACACTTATGGAAGTTTTGTTTGCGCCTGCAAAGAAGGATATGTACTTAAAAAACAAGTCAAATGCATCAAAGCAGAGAGTGAGAGTTTTGACATTACAACGAATAATACTCTGAAGGCTTCTTCTGTGTCAGCAGGCGGTTTTGTCTGGATATGGGTTTTCGTGACTGGTGCTGTGGTAGTGTTAATATTTGGGATAAGGTTTTACATTGTTAAACGTCTCAAACTCAGAGAACAAAGTTCAAACCAACAGTCCACAGCTGCAGCTCCTGGGAACAACATTGAGTGTTTAATATCATCAAAGCAATGATGAAAACTGATCTCACTGGCCCATCGTCTGTGAGACTCTGTTACATGAATGACTGCCATTAATTACTTGGAGGTATGATCTTTAAAAATAAACATTTTAGAAAATAAAAAAAAATTTAAAACCGGCCAGTTCCTTAAAATGATATTTACAAAACCTGAATAAATAAATACAGTTTATTTTTAAAAACTGACTTTCTGATGGAAAATTCACATATCTGAGCAATTGCATGAAATTGTAGCTTTGACGCCATTTTGTTTGGCTAAATATATTTTAAAATAAAGATATAGGTCCTTTCTTTTAAAATAATGTGTGTGATCGTTATGTACAATCGTTTAAGTTCAAAATAGAATATGAATTCATTTATAAGAATGATCAACTTTCATCAACTTTTCTTTGAGTGCCATCTACTGCCCTTTTGAAGGAACTGCTGAAGAGTGGGAAAAACAATTTATTTGTTGCAAAAAAAAAAAAGGATGAAAACAGTAAGACATCTTCAATTCTTATATTAAATAAATGTTATCTAATTATTCCTAAATTCTATTTCTTGTTATTCATCTATTTTTTATGTCAGTGCACTAAATAAAAAAAAAAAATAAACAATTCTCATGTCTGAGCTGCAATACAGAAAATATGCTACAGATAATTTCCCTATTTGCAAAAAAGCAACTACAGATAACAGATTAGCTCCAATATGACTAATATAATCTCATTTATAAAGGCCCAGAAATCTTTGCAAGCAGTAGTGAAAACATGAGCGTGACTCTGTGAATTATTTGTCTTGTTCAGTGTTCAGTGTTTTATCCTCTCTTCCAGAAAAGAAACAAAATAAGAAAATTATTAAACAGGAGTTCTACTGTGTCATCATTATAAAAACACCAAAGCGGTGAATGAACAAAAACCACAGAGACCACATGAGCAGAGATCAGATCAGTGTTTGCCACACATTTAATAATGTGCTTGGAACAAATTGGAGGTAAATTAAACTGTTGATGATTATATATAAACAATAAAATCCTATAATTAATGGAAACAATAACTATACACATAGAGGATTGCTTGTGTGTGCGTGTTCTAATTGTGTGGGTTTCCTCCAAGTACTCTGGTTTCCTCCCACAGTCCATGTTAGGTTACCTGGTGACTTTAAAATTGTCCGTAGGTGTGAATGTGATTGTGAATGGTTGTCTGCCTATGTGTGTCTCTCTTTGTTGGCCTTGACATAGACTGGAAACCTGTCCAGGGTGGACCCTGCCTCTTGCCCAATAGCAGCTGGGATAGACTCCCGCCCCCTGTGACCCTGAACAGGATAAACAGTTACAGATAAAGGATGGATGGATGAAGCAACATAATATAAAATCAAGGCTCAACATTTCCCAAGGCCCAAACTGACCTAAAGATTAACTTACTTTAAAATTAAACAGTGACTATGACTTTATTGCGCTGACTTCATTTTAAGCATTTGGGTCTGATGAGCAGTGGAGTAAGGAATCAGTGAAAATGTAAAAGACTGCAGCTCTTAGTAAGAATAAAACCAATATGTATAAAAAATGTTTCACATCTTAGTGATAATAAAAACAGCTGAGCACAAAAATAAACATATAACAACAGTAATGAACAATTACTCCAAACACACATTGTGATTTAATAGAATTTATATAAATTAGGTATTCTTGATTACTTTTAGCTTGTTTTGGGGCTTCCTCCTGCACACTGATCTTTACCAAATATGATAAATTCGACTCAATTCAATTCAATTCAATTCAACGTTATTTATACAAATATATTTACAAGCTTAATCAAAGAGGAAGGTGTTGAGCCTAGACTTAAAAGTAGAGATGGTGTCTGCTTCCCGAATCTGAACTGGGAGCTTGTTCCACAGGAGAGGAGCTTGATACCTAAACGCTCCACCTCCAGTTCTACCATCGGAAATTCTGGGAACCACAAGTAGGCCTGCATTCTGAGATCAAGGTGGTCTACTGGGATGATATGGTACTATGAGGTCTTTTAGATATGATGGAACTTGAGCTTTATATGTAAGAAGCAGGGTTTTAAATTCTATTTTAGATTTTATGGGAAACCAATGGAGAGAAGCTAGTGAAGGCCAAATGCGATCTCTCCAGTCAGCACTCTCACTGCAGCCCTTTGGCTTATTGCAGGCTTTTTAGGGAGTTACTGAAACATCTCAAAAGTAGGGAATTACACTAGTCCAGCCTAGAAGTAACAAATGCATGGACCTGTTTTTCTGCATCACTTTGAGACAGGATGCTCCTAATTTTGGCAATGTTCCGTAGGTGGAAAGAGGCTGTCCTAGAGAGAGGTTTGATATGTGAGGTAAAGGACAAAATCGTGGTCGAAAATAAAATAACTGTATAAGTAATTAAAACAGAATAGCTACAGTAGAAGTGGAAAGTCAACCTCCTTTGATTAGAGCAGAGATTGTCTTGTCTTGACCTAGTCGGCTGCCACAGGACCTAATTTGGCCCGTGTTTATGACGTCTTCAAAAATAATGTGTAATTGTATTGCAAAGTTGCAATGTATAAGACTTTTGTGGTACAAATCTTTCCTGGCTAGCTGCATTTGAGTCTGACACTGCCCCACCTGTGCTGGATATTAAATGGGAATTAAAGGAAACACACAAAAAATAAAATCTTATGCTTCTTGTGTATGTGTTAAAAAACTCCATCAGATGCTGTTTGCATTTATGTTTTATGTCCGATATGTTACTGGTTCTGCATGTTACTGATCTTCAGAACGTCAACATCATTTGCTTGCTTTGTTTTCTACTTTTCTGAATGCATAGGTGTATGTGCACATTTTTACAAGGATATAAAACGTTTACATAGCAGTATATATATATATATATGTCAAAATGTGTCAAAACTGCATTATGAAATGATACACGATTTACACTATATTTTTCATTGATTTCAAACAAAGCCTTCTTTTTATTATTACGGAACACACGTTCATCAGTCTGGTGGACATAGTCGCAGTTTGGTCTTCGCTATACCAAAATATTACTCAATGTGTCTGGAAAATGAACCTTGTTTTGAGTAGTTGTGCAATACTGCATAGTGTGGAAACTGCTGCGTGAGGTAATTTTAGGGTATAGAAAAAGAAGAACCCATTCGCGTTCCTACGTCAGGAACGTCTGCTGACATAAACACGGAAATGGTTCCGGCCGTGTCCCCTCGCGTTCACCCTATCAGAAAGGAGGCGTCAGTCCACAGCACGGGGCAATTGGATTCAAGCTCACCCCGCCCCGCCCACTGCGCTGCTCATACAAATAACAGCAACCAAAACCTGAGCTACCATGTGCAGAGAGTATTGGTTAAGGAGGAACTCGTTTTCACACCCTTTAAATCCAATCCCTTAGTCGCACAATTCATTCGTTAGCTGTGTAACCTGAGCGAAAGGTCTGGCAGGTACAGGCAGCGGCATGTCGGTCGACAGCGTGTTCAGGACCCGTTCTCTTGGTGTGGCCGCCGAGGGTCTTCCTGATCAATATGCCGACGGCAAAGCAGCTAAAGTGTGGCAGCTGTACATCGGAGACACGCGGAGTAGGACCCAAGAGTACAAAAGCTGGGTTTTGTCACTGCTGAAAGAGCACGGGGTGCGGAGAGTCCTGGATGTAGCCTGTGGAACAGGGTAATGTCAGGCCGAGTCAGCAGTTTTACGCTTAAAGGGCCTTTTATTTGTCGTGGAAGAAACATGTCGTCAAACCCCATTCAAATGTATAGACATTCAAGGCATGTTCTTATATATCAGCAAAAGTTGCACTCATAGTAGACACCTTCATATTTCTTGTATTTTTTGGCTCAAATTATTTAATTCGACATTACTTCTGTACGGCAGATGTCGATCATTTAAATTAAGTGTTCACTTTTACCAGCTACCTCAGATTTTGTTTTGTGGTAACATCTTTTGTGGTAACCGTGGCAAAAGAGGAAATATCTCGAAACTAGTCAGTGCTGTAAATCGGCCTGATCGAAGTCAAAGCAGCCTAACTGAAAATCCAGGTTTGTCAATGGGAGTGACACTTCTGAAGGTACAGCATGATTATGCATATTTTTCTAAGTTGTGAACATTGCCACGTATTTTTGCTAATGTGCTTTTGGTTTTTACTTCTTGTCTTTGAGACCCCTATATAATACAAGCAGATTTAAACCATTGTCATACACAGGTTTGTAAAATGAAATCATAATTACTTATAATTATTACACTAAGACTGTCTCATAGAATAATAAAGCTAAACAATTTTTCCAAATATTCAGAATAGATTAGAGTCTGCTGACTCTTTAACTCTGGATAAAATCCGGATTACCTTAGAGCATAATGAAAGAACTTGCACTGTTGCACCAGCCACCGTGCTACTTCCTGCCTCCAGTCTGAAGCTTAAAGCCTTGCGTTTAAACATGCTGATTAGTGGTTAACATGTTATGTTAAGAATGCTCAAATATGGCTGAAATAAAAGATCATGGTGCATGATTGTTCTACAGCTTTGATTCATTTGGAGCTCCTGAGTCAAAATGTACCTAACTTTTGTAAAGCCGAATGCTGGCTGCTGAATATCAGTGGTATAGGATAGCAGATTTAAAGTTCATGTAGCTGTGGGGGATTTGACTGGTTCTCTGTAGTGTGTTTACCTCCATTGATAGTGTATCTGTTCTCTGGGACAGTAACAAGGCCACTGGCTGAACTCAGAGAAGATGGGGGGGAGGAAACACCCTTATTCCGTGCAAGAAGTGTTACAGAAAATGTAAAGTTATTGTTAAACTTAGGTTTTGAAAAATAGCTGAAAGCTTTATTTTATTTATTTTTTTATTACACAGATAAAATCTTTCGTTGCAGACAAAGGTGTTCACAGGCTGTGTGGATGTGTTTGTCTCTTGCAGAGACTGCGCACTGACACTGACCCCATTCCATAGTAGTAGTGTGTCAGTAGCACGGCCCTCTGTAGTGATGTAAACACACTCACTGGAATGAGATTACAAATGGCCCAAATATTTTCACCGTCTAAATGTATCTGTGATACCAGGCCTTCATGTTCTTCTCTTGTCAGATTTAGTGGCAACCTATGCAAGAAAAAATGAACCAGCAGAATTATGATTTAGACCTTTATCATGATCTGAATTAGAGGGAATATTTGATAGAGCCTATATTGTGGAAAGTTTGGAAGGAGTCCACCAGCAGTTCAGACTGGGTTAATGAGATTGTTCCAGACCTCCTAAGCATGTTAAATACTAAAGTCTTTATACTTCTAAAATATTAAGGCATTTCCAGTCTAGGGTAGGATGACTTACTCTTAACAAACCGCAACAATTTATTTGGAGGAAGATAAAAGTATTTGTGCATTTCTTGGTTGTTACCCATGGGCATCATACGCTGTCACCAGCCAATTTCTTTCTTTTTACAATATAAATACCTTTTTTCATGCTGGAGGTTTTGATCGTGTTGGGGAAAAATCAGAACAGAAAATCAATTAAATCAACAGTAGATGAGGCAACCTAATAGGTTGGTAAACGGATAGGAAATGCTTGTGTCACTTCACTGTTGTATAAAATAGTGTCTATGTTATTAGCACAGCTTTGGCTGTTGTTTTATGGAGACTTTTACTGAGCGTAACGCATGGCTTTTTTTTTTTTTAGAGTTGACTCCATTATGTTGGTGGAGGAGGGCTTTAAAATGGTTAGCGTGGATGCCAGTGACAAAATGCTCAAGTTTGCGCTGAAGGCTAGGTGGGATAGAAGGAAAGAACCAGCATTTGATGAATGGGGTATGAAATTTTATTAATCTCGAACTGTTGTGGTTGAACCACCAGCACCTCTATTTCCTAAAATTCTCAGCTCAAATTGTTGAAGCATTCTTCAGATGACATCTTCATGTTTTCCTTTTTCTTTGTGGCCTTTTGTTTCTTTCCTCTTCACAGTTATTGAAGAGGCAAACTGGCTGACATTACCAGAAGATATTCAGAAAATAGAAGATGGCTTTGATGCAGTCATTTGCCTCGGCAACTCTTTCGCCCACTTACCAGACTTTAAAGGTACATCATGGATACAGGAGTGGGCCTTTTATTTATTTATTTTTTTCATTAACATTTTCCAGTGACATTTTTAAATAGTTTTGGTATAGCAAGAAGAATTACATTTTTTTTTCTGGATCATAGGGAAAATTCTGTGTTTTAAATCTTCCTTACACCTACACTAACAAATTTTCTTTTCCTCTCCCATCTGCTCCTCAAATGACATTGTGGACTTGGGAAATTATACAAGAACGTAAGAATGACATTAAAAAAAAGCTGGGAGAGAATCCACACTGTCTCTTAAACAGAATCTGATCCCAATTCTATTTTCACTTCCAACATGAGCTCTTACCTTAGTGATTTAATCAGAGACCATTTTGTTCGTCTGTCACTGATCTGTAAGTCATAATATATTGCTCTTAGGGGACCAGAGTGATCAAAAGTTGGCCCTTCATAATATTGCCAGCATGGTCAGACCAGGCGGGATCCTCATCATTGACCACCGTAACTATGACTACATCCTGGAGACTGGACGGGCACCGCAAGGCAAAAATATTTATTACAAGGTACTGAAGTCTCATAATTGATGTATAGTGAGTCTTGATGATCAGTAATAACATTTTTTCTGAATGAAATTGCAAAGTTTATTTGGTGCATAAAGGCCAGAAAATCTTAAAAAAAAAAAAAAAAAAAAAAGCCTTAAAGCCTAATCATCATAATAGAAATTTGCCATATGATGGTACTGACTCTTTTGTTGTGTGATTCTTGTGTTTGAATTTGTTCTGTAACATACAGATGTTACAGCCTTGTAAAATTTAAACTTAGTAAACAGCCCACATGGTTCCTTAGTGTTGTTGCAACTTTAATATATAAAATAAACCTACAACCCCAATTCAAAAAATGTTAGGATGATGAACAAATGCAATGATTTGTAAATCTAATCAAGAACATAAACATTTCCATTTCACGTAAAATGTTAGCTAATTTTGAATCTGATGGCAACAACTCTTTCAGAGAGCCAATCTGTGAGAAACTGCATCTAGAAATTGTGGAACAATTTTAGAAAAACATTCCCCAATGTAAAAATGTGAAGACTTTGATGATCCCACCATCTACATTATAGAATATAATAAAAGGTTCAGAGAATCGGGAGGAATCTCTGGGCGCAAGGGGCAAGGTCAAAGGTCAAAAGTGGATGTGTGTGATCTTCAGGCCCTCAGGCAGCACTGCATTAATAACAGGCACGATTCTTAACTGGACGTCACTGCATGGGCTCAGGAACACTTCCAGAAATCGCTGTCTTTGAACACAGTTCACAAATGTAAGTTAAAGCTGTAACATCCGAAAAAGAAGCCATTTGTGAACACGAGCTAGAAACGCCACCGTGTTCTCTGGGCCAAAGGTCATTCAAAATGGTCATAAAGCAGATGAGTTGACATATAATATACTGTAAATGGAACATTGATACTGAACATCAAAAACTGTTACCAGACAACATATTTTTGTCTACCAGAGTATCCAAACTCTTATGTTTTTAGTCATAATATGCCATGTTGCAGTACACTTTGACAGACTGTAGACTGTAGTTTCATTAAAGCATTTTATGGTTGTGTTCAGCAAGTTACAGCAGCTAGTTAGAGTAAGAAGACGATTGAGGACTGGTTGAACAGAGGAAAATGCAAATTGTTTAACATAACTTTAATTTGTTTTAAAAATGTTTACGATTTTTCTCAAACCCCAACGTTAGTGGTTTTCTCCCCTGAACCTAACCAGATAGAGGATTCTCGAATTGATCTCAGGTCTGTGGTTTGACAGTCCTGCACTTTAGATGTCCTCCACCGACTCGAGCGGCCTCTATGCAACTTCCCTTACTTTAATAAAAGTAGCGTTTTGTTCCTTCAAAAATAAGATTAAATCATTAAGTTCGCATTACATTACATTATAAAAAGTAATCATGTTTGTAGCGTAGTTATATAGGAACGTAATTTACAATAGAATAATAGTGCAAACTTTTTTCCCATATCGCTCAGCCCTTCTAGAGACTAGATTATAAAGTGAGCTGCACTTGTCTGTCTGACAATAAGATGAGTATGTGCTGTGTTCTTTTCTAGTAAAAACAGTGCAGACACTAAGGTTGGCATAAATATCAACAATACTATTCTAATATATGAATTTGTTTTTGTTGTCTTAACAATTTTGACCATTCTTGTTTTTCTGTTATTCTATTTATTTATTGAACACCATGCATAGCACACAAGAATATATTCTAATTGTCATAGTGACATAGAACGTGGTAAACTAAAGTGAACCAAAGAAGAACAAAACTCTCATCCTTAACAATGCATAAAAGCCTGTTTTCAATCTAAACTTTCTGCACTGTCTGGTTCTTTATTGCTTTATAAAGAGGAGATGAACAGACAGTATTGTTTTTGGATGGCTTACTTACAGCATCCCGAGCAGCAGTTCACTTTAATCTCTGTTGAGAACTGCCAGATATTGTGAGTGTCTCAGAAAGGTCACTTGTGAAGGGGGGGGGGGGGGCATATGTACCATACAAAGTGATGTGTAGCATCAATAGAGAAGGTTCTGCTATTATTAATTTAGACATTTCTCTTTAACTTGTTCTTTGATGTACCTGGACTAGAACAACAGTAACAGCTGCAGTTCACTACCTACCTAGCTGTTTGGCAAATGCTCAAATATATGGAATACACATAGACATAACAGCAGGTGCCTAAAGCACAGAGCCATATTTGATTTACATATTTTCTTTCAAAATAATCCAGCCAAAGCAGGAATTATCCAGCTGGAAGGCCTAAATAGAAATACTGAGTCAATAGTTGCGTGCCAGAGAAAAATCCACTTCTGATACCCCCAAAATCCCATAGTCTTCTGTACTTCCATAAGAGCAATTTCAAGTTTATTCTTTTTTTTTTGTTTGTTTTATTGTTATGTTCCTCATGCTTGTTATCCTTTCAATTGGACCTTACATGCTGATTATCAGAAAATTAAACTTTAACTTCAGTAACACGTGTGTGTGTGTGTGTGTGTGTGTGTGTGTTGTGTTGCAGAGTGATCTAACTCAGGATATCTCCACCTCGGTGCTGTGGGTCAACAGCAAGCCCCATATGATTACTCTGGACTACACTATCCAAGTGCCGCAGGCCACCATCCAAAAGCTTCCTGAAGTCAGGTACAGTAGGTTAGATGCTCATGTTTGAGCAGGAAACACTTATTTAATAATAAAGTAGGATTTTCATGGTTGCTCAACAAAGTTTTACACTATGATACAATAAATGTATTTACAAATGGTTCTGCCAATAAAGAGGCAATAATCTCTTCATTTTAAGATGTAAATATTAATGTTTTAACCAAAACCTTATCTTTAAAAATCCGCATAAATAGGACATAACCCTGAATACGGTGCCAGTTTTGGCTAATCAAGCTAATAGAATACCTGATTATATAGCTCTGCGGTTGTGTACCTCCACCAACCAGTAAAATTGCCTTTTGTATTGTTTATTTGCCTGTCTGTCCACACTCATATTCTAATCAGTTCATTTATGCGTCCAAGTGGGGGTTTGCACCAGATGTAATAATTTCCCTTTAGGCATTCCTGAGATTTTATATTAATGACAGTAGGGCAGATGTGAGGTTATAGGTCACACATCACACCTTGACCTTTTTATCACCAAATTTTAATCCGTTCATCTATGAGTCCAAGTGGAACTTTGTAGCTAATTTGAAGGATTGCCTTCTTGACATTATTGTGATATAACATTTGCAAAAATTCAGTTCGATTCAATTCAACTTTTATTTATATAGCACCAATTCACAACAAAGTCATCTTAAGGCACTTTACAAAATGAAGTCCAGACTATACAAGTATGTAGAGGCAAACAATCAAATCCCCCTTGAGCAAACCTATAGACAACAGTGGAGAGGAAAAACTCCCTTTTAACGGAAGAAACCTCCATCAGAACCAGGCTCAGGGTGGGCGGCCATCTGCGTTGACCGGTTGGGTTGAGTGGAAAGTGGAGAGCGAAAAGAAAAAGTGCAACAAAAACAACAAAACATTGGGCAGGTTGGACCAGTAGCTGCACACTGGAAAACACACAGCTCCAAAGGACAAAGACAACTATCGGAGAGAGAAGGGGGGGGGGGTCCCTCAAACAGACTAGACCTATAGCATCATAACTAAGAGCTAGCTCAGGTTGACTGAGCAGCTTTAACTATAGCTTTATCAAAAGGGAAGGTTTTGAGTATGAGAAGATTGTGTTTTCATTTCCGCTGTGGATTAATACACAGTAGTTTTGCTAAAAATTATTACTGGCACCAGACACCAATGTACACAGCAATAACTATCTAGTAAAATCCAGAGCAACCACAAATGAGAGTATCCTGTCATCTAACAAAGCATTTGATAGACAGTATTTCTGGGAATGATCACCATAGACAAAATTGCTTACTGTATGTTGTTTCAGCCTTGGCACAACCCTTTGCAAGTGTTTATGGTAAACGTGTAAAATTCACACTCTCACAGGTTGGAGTCCTTAGACTCGGGGTCTCTGGACCTTGAGTTTTCGGAGGAATCATGATGTGTTTTGGTGTGTTCTCTATTTGTGTTCTCCAGTAAATTCCGCCTGTCCTACTACCCTCACCGTTTGGAGAGCTTCAAGGCTTTGCTGAACGAGGCCTTCTGTGGCAAAATGAAGCACAGCGTTTACGGAGATTTCAAGACGTACGTACCCGGCGAGAGCCAGGCCCCATGCTACTTCATCCACGTCTGTCAAAAGACAGTCTAAATACCCTACAAATTACACATGGAAAATATTAGCAGTCACCCTCTCGAACAGTCCTCCAGATTTGGGCAAAGTTGCATTTGAATATGTTTTAAAAAGATTTCAATTTAAAAATTCTTAAAAAAAAGTAGCAGTTAACTGTTACATGGTGAGAACATAGAAACCGTCATCCACAGAGACACTGTGACGGTATTATTCCTGCACAAATGGAAATGCAAAAAATTTGAAATGCATTGTCATTGTTTTTATAGCCTGGAAAGCCATAAATGTTCAAATTTGGCATTAGAACTGCTGCAGGTTTTTATTTTAAATTAAAAATTAAATTATGCTGTTAAAGCCTCTTGGACCCTATGAGAATTGTTGGATGTTTTATTCTTTATGTTTTATTCTTATAAGTGAAAAGATACCAAAAGTCAGAATATGTCAAATCTAATTTTAAAAATATATTCAAAATGTATTGGACCACTGTTTTGCCCAGAAATGGAATTGACCCTATGTGCTTCTTTTGTGCTGTCCTCCTGTTTGTCTCCTGCCTGCTATCGACCTATAAGAACTTTGAAGTCCACATTGAACATGTTTTCAAAATGGTTCTGTATTTTCATGATATTTCCTCATGACAGAATACGTCACCAGCATTGTACTAAGCAGAAGCATTTTAAAAACACAGATGAAGTGTCTGTGTTGTGTGACGTACTTTTTATTTTCAGGTATTTACACGCTGGAAAAAGAGATGATTTCTTCCTTTCACAAAGTTCAGACAAGTGTTTAGCAGCGCAGCATAACAGTAGCTTGAACATCCCCACAATGATCAGTTAATTTGCCTAATCCACAATCAGTGGCATCAGTTTAAAGAGCTCATGGTACGATGCACCTAGTGAGGTTTCTAAATCATCTTGAAACCTTAACAGGCCAGTCAAAGTTAGTTTACAACGCTGGAGCAGAGCAGGAAGAGCCTACTTGATTGAAAACAAGAACCCTCCACCGTGAAGTGTCCTTGACCACCTCATAGCTTCAATTAGCTGAGACAGAATGTAACTTTTTGTGTAGTGTCATAGACTTTATTTTACTCCCTTCTACGTTTTTTTATTTTGTGGTATAGTTTAATGCATCTAAGCCAGTAACAACCTTTTCTTTGTGTAGTAATTACCCAAACCGGAGCAGTAGCCAACAATCATTTTAGGACTACTCAAAAAAACAGTAAACCTAAGACAGATTTAGTAATTTAAGTGGATTACTAATTTGGATTTAGTATATAACAGTTGGAAGAACTTGACTGTAAGTCAACTGTGGTGCACGTTATGTCTGAGTAATTGATTTTACCAAAAATAATAAGGAGTAATGTGGCAGAGAATCCTTAATTTTACTATAATATCTAGATGTAAATACCTGATGCTTTGATACCAAATTAAAAATGCTGGTTATCAGAAAGAAATGTGCTGTACCACAAGAAAATCAAATATTATCACTACCACTGTTTGAAATGCACTCTGGCTTAGGCAGTGTTGTGCCAGTGCCTTTTGTAGAACAAAATGTGTTTGTGATTCATTCAAGATCCCCGAAGAAACATGGTGAAAATGGCTGAATGTTTGTATTGGTTTAGTAGTTTAGGTTGAGATAAAGCTATTTCTGAACAATCCTATGTTTAAAAGGTGTAAAAAAATGTAATTATAATTTATTGCATATGGGATTGTGGAATTATTTTGCCTGAAATTGTCATGGTATTATTTTGTGTTTTTATTATGTAGACAAAAAGATGTAAGAAATAATGTATAGACATACCAATGCATGCATACATTCATTCAGCTATGAGTTTGGGCATTTAGTCGATCTGTGCATCAATAAAACAACATAGTCCGTATTTTCAGCTTCAAAAATATAAAAATGAAATTGGCAGCATAATTTATTTAGTGTGATTTGAATAAATGCACACTGATGTATTTTTTCAGGTCATGCTGTATCTAACGGTTGAGATTTATGGTAAAAGTGATGTTTAATATTATCAAGAATTGCAAATATTTCACATTTAAAAGTGGTGATAGGAGAAATCTGTTTTTCCAGTCTTGATGATTTTTACTATTCCTTTTGATTTTTTTCTGAAAGTGCCTTTTGTCTGTGGAAGGACATTTCTATTGTCAATTACAAGCTGTTGATGGAAAAACTGGTCAGTTAATGCACAAAGAAAGGTTTAACTTTAGGTAGAATAAGAGAAGAATGACTTGTAGCCCTCTGAGTGCAGAACACCTATTTGACACAAGGGGGCGATATTACATTAAATGAATAACTCCATCCCAAAGATGAGGACCCAGCTACTTTCTGTCTTTCAGCATCATAAATTTTTATCTCTAGACCACTGGATGTCTGAAGAGTTAAAAAAAACAAAACAGTGAAATCTAAGCAAGTTCTAAATGTCTAATTTGATTTTAATCAGCCCCCGTCTGGTCTCAGTTATGTTTATTGTGATTGTTATCTTGCTTTAAAGGCCTTCAAATTTTGTTACATTTTTGTAGAAGATTAAAACCTGTTTCTACACTTTGTAACTGTATGGAGACTCTGCTGCCACACATTAAATTAAAACACTGGACGCACAGCTGTTTTATTGTCTCATATCTTGTTTGTGAGTGACATTTCCTGCTTCGTCTAACTGGCCTCCGAACATGAACTCGCTCACCATCATAATCTATATCTCATCTCATGTCTCCGAGGTATGCTATCAGACAGTGTGGTAGACAGCAGTGCAAGGAGCTGATACACAAACCAGATGTGAGAACCGTTTGCCAGATGTTACTTCTCTTTCTGCTTTGCTTTGCTCTAGGTAAGGGAGTCAAAGTGGTCAACCGTGACTTACTGGGGAGGATCGCTTTCACAGTAACTCATTGGCCAAATCAAACAAAAACACGAAGCTGAGAGAGACACATTGGCTGGGAATGAGATGAGTTATTAGGAGTAATGATTATACTCAGGTGCATTTAAAGGAAAGAGCAAAATACGTGGAATTAGCTGTTCACACGGTTTGTTTTGCTTGGTTTTTTGCATTTACTTTTCTTGGAACCATTATGGCACTAAAGTGACTATTTCAAGTTTTAGTTTCTGATTTCAGTATTCGACAGGAAGCTAATGAACTCCAGCCTCTGATACATGTCTTTTTTGTAAATGACATATACACATTCAGTTCATCCAGCTGTTAAATATTTTGTCTCTCTCCTTGTATGGTTGCATGTTTCCATGCAGAGAAAACAAAAACTTCTGCACAGACAGTGAAGCAGTTAATCTTCTGTAGCCACATTGGCATCTTGCAAAGCTGACAGAAATCTAGAGAAATTCTTCCATATTTTCGGTTAAAAGAACACAGTTGGCTGTTGTTGTTCTTCCGAGACATTATGGTGAACTTGTTTGGAACAAAACAATTTGTGCACTATCTAGTGGTCAGTATTGTCAAACTCATTTGCATTGATGCCATGTAGATTTTATTTGTTGCTCATAACAAACATAATTCCTGTTTGTTTATCAACCATAGTACTATAAAAACCCACCAAACAAAATAGATTTTGTGACTCACATTTTCAC
This sequence comes from Channa argus, assembly GCF_033026475.1. Classification (NCBI taxonomy): domain Eukaryota; kingdom Metazoa; phylum Chordata; class Actinopteri; order Anabantiformes; family Channidae; genus Channa; species Channa argus. The sequence goes on from NC_090212.1 coordinate 6,225,321, forward strand.
AGGTGTTTGCTGCACTAATCAGATAATCCCAAATGTATCCAACCAGAAAATGGAGAAACGTTAGCAACAATCTTTTTAAAGCCAGGAACATTACTGAGGTTTTTTAGCAATAATTTAAAAAACAAAAAGAACAAAAGACAACATCTGAATTATATCAACTAACGTACAGCAGTGGAGCTGTGGACACAAATGCAAAAACCAAACTAAATAAGCACACACACACACATTCTGTCTCTGTCCACAGACCCACCTTTACAAGACACATTCCAAATCAGTCACAGTAAGTCTACATGGGACTCCCAGAGGGTGCACAGCTCAACACACTGTAAATTGCCCTAAAACAAAATGTAAGTCAATTTAAGATCTGTACACTTTCCTGGTAACAGAATACAATAGCAGGGTTCAGGGTTAAATGCGCTCAAAACTGGTGAACTGAGAACATGAAGATCTACTGCCATCATGTCTAAACCAAAACCACGCCATTAAAACTTCATGCAGAGACCCTCTTAAAAGTGCACAATCATAGGCACTTTAACAAGATGTATATTCTTTTTTCCAATTACTTTATACAATGGATGCATCATCAGTTTTCCTAATCCAATTATCTGGTGTCTCCACTCTTGGGCTTGTTAACCAATAAAGGAAATATTACTCATTACCTGTTTCAAAATAAATTATTTATTACTTATTACTCCCTGTCAAAACGAACTAATTGGATTTCTTGTTATGTTACTTTTCCGAAGTTTGAGGGTCTAAAAGATGGACGGAGAGACTGGTCGAAACATTTTATCCGTCATGTATGCAGCTATGAGTTTGGTTAGCTCCTTATTGTTTCTTATGATTGCTGTCGATGACAAAAAATACAGTTTCAGTTGTTTAGCCATTGAATGGCTGCCTCCTCCACAGCCACAGCAGGCTCATCTTTGTTGGGTTATATCACCACAAATTTAACATTGTTGTACTGTCTTGTGTTTCGACACTGTTGAGGTTGTGTTTTTTTGCCGTGGAAAGAATCTTACCACTACCCGCATGCAATTTACATATTAGAATAATGGTCGGCAACTGTGGCGCAGGAGGTAGTCTTCAATCCCATCAATCCCACATTTGGGTCAACAAATGTAATGTTGTAACGCTTCTTTTTGAAGGGAGTAACTGTAACCTTATTACTGAAATTTTATTTGTAACTTTACACTATTTGATATTGGGAATAGTAATGTCATTACTTTAATGTGTAACTATTATTAATAAAATGTCTAATAATATTACCCAACACGGATCTCCATACAAACACAGTAAGAAATTGTTGGCAGATTAACCACATTTTACTCAGTGCTTTTAATGGCAATGCACTTTTGACCTTTTTACCTACACAACTACACAAATACCAAAAGACAATGTTTCATTCACCAAACAAACAAAACTCTGATATTATACCTACAGTGGAAAACTTGATTCTATTGAATTTACCACCTGGTGAATATAGTGAAGCTTTTGGATCCTCAATATATTATCTGAGGAGTTGTAGGAGACTAATGTTGATCTTAACTTGTCAGGAACATACACACACAAGTCTAAATAAATGGTAACTAACCTGGCTGCATGTGTAGCAAAATTTGCAAACGTGACATAGTCAATAAAGTGATTACCACAGTTTTAATTAAATGGATTTGGCATTTTGGAGAAACCCCGTCATGCTTGAAGAGAACTGTAAAATGAATGTTAAACTCCCACCAACAGGCATCAGCGATGGCCTGGGTCTTCATAAATAATAAACCTGCCAGCACCAACCATCACCAAAAAAATACTTTATACTGTATCTCTTTTTGTAATCTGGTCAAAACCCAAAGTGTAAAAACATGTTGTGGTTTTAAGGGGCTACGTGCCAGACTATTTCTGACTTTGATCTTCGTACTAGCTTTCAAGAGTTTTTGCTGGGTGTCTGCCAACTTCATTTATCCAGCCAAGAAATAGTTTGGCACATACTGTATGTAATCATACAACATATTGTTTATTACCTTCAGTAGCATCATTTTCACTCTATAGTCCTGAGAGAAGCATATATGTTTTCCAGTGTAACTCATGTCAAGTGTCACGATAATTTTAATTATGTTCCATGCCAATCTACACAAGGATCAAAAATATATATGGATATACACAATGAAACATAAAAATACACTTTACAAAGAAAAGCAAACTTAATCAAGCCCAGATGGAAAGAGGAGAAGAAGGACATACGTAGAAGTATGTCTTTGATTACTTTCTTAAAATAGAAAAGGACATTGGAAGAAAATATTTGTGAGAACCAAGAACAGGAAAAGCCATCCAAGAAAAACTACATAGAAAAAAGTGAGAAGGACAAAGAAAGCACATAAAGAAGTGAAACTGTTGAAGCAAGAGTGGAAAAAGATACAAAAGATACAGGAGAAATTCAGAGGTGCTGAAAGAGAAAAAGTCAGACAGTATCGAAACTGGCTTTGGTTGCTTCCACTGTGAGCTGCCAGGTTATGATTTTCCAGATGTTAGAGGTTGGAAAAGGAGAAAGGGGAGGGGGGGGGGGGGGTTGCATGAAAAGACACTCAAACATTTTTTATTTCTCTTTTCATTTCTCTTTCTATGAATTTTTAATGCAACACCGTCAGTAGGTCACTTGAATCACTACAACAAGGTGATGGCCTATATTAGCCACCGAACCAATAGATGCAAAAAATAACAATGAATCAGTCAATCTCAGTGTCTTGCTATAAACTCAGTGAACTGCTTCTTTCTCCTCCACCTCTTTTATCTATTCATGTCTTCCTCCCACATCACTGATCTTTCAGGGTACATGAGAAATTATGGTTTTATGTGTGTGTCTGTCATGTGACTCCTCAGTACTAAGGCTCTCATTTTTCAATCCCCCCGTGTGTGTGTGTGAGAAGCAAGACTAAGGAGTCCCAGCTGTCTCTTTCCCAGCTGCTGCTGCTTTACTCCTGACAAGAAAAGTGGACACAGTGAACGAATGGAGAGTTAGTGTGTGTGTTGTTGTATCATTGCCTCCTTAAAGGGTTGGTTCGTTTGTATGTATGTGCACTTACACTGATGTGTCATGAGGACATAATGTCTGTGTGGTTGTGTAATGGGTCTTTCTTGAAATCCATATTCAGGATGGGCCAAGTCGAGGGTCTGTAAGCATTTATAGAGCTGTTATAATAAAAGAGTGGGTCACACCAAAAACTCAACAGCAGCTCTGGGATTTTCCAGCCCTCCGCTCAGCCTGTGCCAAGACACTGTTTGGACAGAGAAGGCTGGAGATATTGAATGCCTTGTCTAGTGTTACGCAGGGGAATAGCCTAATCCAGACCGGGCCCATTCTTTCCCACATGAATGGTGTGTGTTTGTACTCTGTGTGCATTTGTGGGGATGTGCGTGTATGCATGTCAAGAGGGGCCGG